>NC_087559.1:3075833-3408750 GCF_036250125.1 Pseudopipra pipra | reverse complement strand
AACTTATTTTAGCAAACTCAGTTTAAGGCATCTCCACAAAGGGGGCTGCCAAATAGAATAGTTTTGCTTGACATGAAAGGCACCAAAATATTAATGCTGCATTTAAAATATTTGTGGATATTTTGGGGAAGAATCTCAAGGTACCAGGGGGAACACAGAAATTTGCAGCAGGAAAAAGCTCCCCCCATTTCCATCGGGGTATCTGCATTCCTCCCTGCTCAGATTAAACCTTTGTCAGTGGGGACAAGCCCAGGTCATCTTCCTTTCCCCCTACTACATGGAATATTAGAAATAAAGAGTATTCCATGCAGGAGGAACAACTTCTGGAATTGCTTTTGCTTCTCTCAGCTGCAGAACAGCCCCAGCCATTGCTGAGTGATACCCAGTTTAGAGGCAAGTCTGCTCAAAATCTGGGCATCTGCTTGGTCTGCCATGCTTTCTGTATAAATCACCTAACAAAAAAAAAACCAAAACCAGCAGTCAGCCAGCCTTGCATCCCATAGTTTTCTAACCATCTGGAAGACCGGGTGGTGATCCCGTAACGTCCCACTAACTACAATGCTGGAGACCTCAGGCAGGTGTGACAGGGACCTCCCAGACATCATTACACAGAAATCTATCTATTAAAAAATTATTTTCCAACCAAGAAAGCTGAAGTTATTTTTTGCAATGATATTTTCATTTAGCAAATACACACTGCAACTATTGGAAGGCTCGGACATATTTAGGCTTATTTATTTACCACGACCTGCATGTAACTCCAGATGAAATTATTCCACTGACCTTAATGTGATACAAAGCCCATAAAATATTCCTGTGGATCTCCTGGATATCTATGAAGTCTTCTACTGAAGAGCTTAAATCCCTCTTTACACAAACACAAACTTTAAAAAACCCCACCCTAAATGTCTCTATTCCATAAAAAAAACTATGCCCTTTACGACAAATTTTCAAGTATAATGTTCTAGATTCAGAATTCTGAGTTAGGCAATACTCACCCCGGATTTTTCTTCAGCACTGACAGAGCATGTTTTGTGAAAAAAACCACTATATTTTTTTTAATGCTTTATTTCCTCAGAGACATTAAAGTAAGGCTTTGATTTGGAATCATGCCCGTGCAAGAGAAGGAACTTCCTATTTTTATACACTAAAAAAAGACAGTAACTAAGTCAGTCTACACCTGTAAGGCAAATGAAGAGAAGGTGTTCTCAGCTTACCCCTCCAACCTTCTCAAAGTGGGAAGCATCTCTCTTGAAGTCAGTGAGGGTTCCATTGAAGTACCAGGTGAAGGTGATGTCCAGGATGGGATCGTGCTGAACCTGGCACGGCAGCACCACGCTCTCCCCAACGGTGACATCCATGTTGGAAGGTGCCAAGGTGATCCTGGTTGGCTCTGTGGAGAGCAGGAATATTGGTTAGTGGATTCCTGTCCTGCTGAGCTTTGCTTGCTCCTGATATTCCATCCGGTGACTGACAGTGCAGCCGGGCTGGAAATGCTGTCGGAGCATTGCGTCCTCGCACACTGATGAGTGGGAGCTGCCTGACACTGGAAAGGGGAATTTTAACCTGCTGTGTGCAAACCAACACACTTCACAAAGCCAAACCACTGCAACCCACAGCCATTCGAGATGTGTGTGCCTCTCAGCTTTGTGTCTCTCAGCTTCGTGCCTCCAAAACACTCCTGTTTCAGAGCAAGAAGCAGCAGCAGCAGCCACTGGGAAGATGAAGAGGTGCGAGTAAAAAAGGAGCTAATAAAGTCCAGAAACCAGGGCAAATCCAGATGAGGAAGACTGCATTGGATATTTAGGTCCATACATCATATAAAATGTAAACAGTGCCATTAAGAATAGCTGCTTGCTATTCCAGACTCATATTATTGGAGAAAAATGTCAACTACTGTAAATACCGTAAAAATAATATTTAATTCTAGGAATTTTATATATAATTCTATTACTTCTATATAAAGGGACATGAATCACTTAGAATTATATGATATCCCAGTGCATTACATATCCTGTATATCTCTTAGGTCCAAACAGAATTATTTTGTTCAGTGAATTAACAGCTTCACATTTCCAGTCTGTGCTCCTGAGTTTGGAAAATTTTTCAGATATTCAAATCTTTGAAAAAGAATGTTATGAGAAAACACATTCTTCAGATAAACTTCACAAACCACTGGTTCTTTTAATACATTATCTCAGCCAGCAATGGATGACTTGGAGGAAGGGGCAAGACCCCTTTTAACAATTCTGTGTGCAATTTGCTTTTGACTTAATATTTTATATGCTTGTGGAGTCCCTGAATGCTCCCCTGAAGCTGGAGTTTCTACCACATCTTTTTCCACAAGCAAACAGCACACAGACTTCCTTTGGGCTAAACAGATTTTCAACTGGAATATAAAATTACCTCAAACACTTTTTGATTAACTATTTTTTTTTCCATAACAGATTTAAAAAAGCCCAAGAACTTAAAAGCATAATTGCACTGTTTAGTATTTAGACAAGTGAGAGAAGGGAGGAAAGTGTTCAGAACTCCCTCACATCTGAGAATATCTTTGTGAAAGACAGAAAATCCCTCAGTCTCTTTCCTCTCAATAAAAGAGCTGTAACAAATATCCTTTTATCTTTACAGATTGTTAAATGTACAACTTCTCATATTCTTTACATTCCACGACATTTAGTAATTTGCCAATAAGCAAACTCAGACTCCTGTCACAGAGTTTGCAATTCCAAGTCCATCCCTTCCCACAGACCCTCCATCCCAGTTCACCCACCAGTAACTATCAAGTTTGTTGAGCCACTGGCTGTTCCAAACTGGTTTGCTGCCAGGCACGTGTAGGTTCCAGCATCCACTTTGGTCACATTGGCTATTCTTAGTCCTCCATCCTTTAACAGCACGATTCTAAAGAATTATGAAGAGATTTTAAGATTTTAAAATATTCTCCTGTTACCTCAGATATATTAATTTGCATCAGAAGAAAATGAACTCTATTCCAGCTGAAACCAGGGCAATTACCAACCTGGTGCTTGAAAACTTTATGACTATTCACTGACAATATACAACAAATTTGAACCCATCCATGTATTACTGGTTTTGGACATCAGCAAAGACAGTGTTTTAGAGTTGTATGTAGGGGGGATGTGTGTGTGTCTGTGAGAGAGACAGAAATCCCACATTAACTCCATCTTTTTCAGCTGCACCAATTGAAACTAGAATAACCTTCAACTGTTTTTTACCTCATGCAGTCTTGAACAGCAACTTTGAAATGACTATCTCTCACTACCATAATGACACAACAGGATTTTTCAGATGATTCCTTCAGGGAAGGACTTGCAGGAAAGGAAATTCCCTTCACCCCACACAACCTCCACCAGTGAGAGCCGTGCCCAATGGACAGACAAATGCAACAAGCAGAAAGGTGCTCAGAAAAGATGTGGACAAGAGAAGATCCACAGAGATACACAGACAGAAGGGCAGAGATTATTTCCTTGACAGCAGCACTGGAGGGGTACACAGTTAAGGATGATTTGCCTCCCTCTTTGCCCATTTCTAGCCCTCCCATCTATCATATCCTCAGCTGCAGGGGCTTCTACCAAGTCTCCTGAGGACAACCTGAAGCAGTTGTACAACAAACTGCATATACAATGTCCAGAATAATTAACAAAAGGTTCCTGATACATCTGAGTCAAGAGCTTCAGAGCTTCTCTCTCAGATCCCACCAACCCATTTCAGAGGCACCAGATGAACCTCAGTGAGACCACTCTGTTGGCTCCCTAAGCACCTCACAGCAAGATGGTGTTTGGAAATGCCCCAAACACCCACATGGAGCTACAGAAAATCAACAGAACAGCAAACAACAACACTCCAACCTCTCACTGCAGCAGTTGGAGTCTTGCACAGTTTTCAGTGTAAGTATCAGCTGAGAAGGCAGCAAATGTCATGAAACTTAGCACAGAAGAGTTGTGAGGATTTTGCCTGCATGTGCTTCATTATTAACCTGCTTCTTCATTCAGTACAAAATTAATTAATTACACATGCTTGCTGCTCTTTTTATTTTTAACACACTTGAGGTAAAACAGTATCAATGGATCTCCATAATTTCTGTGAGCTGAGTTCAGTTCTCTCTGGTTAAAAACCTATTACGGAAAGATGGGGAATTCTGCTGTGTTAAGTGGAAACTGGAATCACTACTATTCCTCATGAAACTTGTCCTGAGCATGGGATAAGCCCTCTACCAACTACCTCAAAGGGGGCTGTAGTGAAGTGAGTGTCAGCCTCTCTCCAAGGTAACAAGTGGCAGGATGAGAGGAAACAGCTTCAAGTTGGGCCAGGGAAGGTTTAGATTGGATATCAGGGAAATTTTCTTCATGAAAAGGGTTGTGCCCACATGCCCTGGGCACAGGCAGCCCAGGGAAGTGGTGAAATCACCATCCTTGGAAGTTTTAAGCCATGGGGATGTGGCACTTGGGGACATGGCTGAGTGGTGAACAAGGTGGTGGTGGTGGTGGTTTGACACTTGGACTTGATGATCTTAGAGGTCTCTTCCAGCTCCACAATCCTATGATTCTGTAAGCAGGATGCTCACTTGAGCAAACAGGTTCCTGGCTCTCCTGGCATTCACATCACCAGCTCAGTGGGAGCAATTCTCCCTGTGCAGCTCCACACGTGGGACAGTGGCTGAGGAAGGGTAATCCAAGCTGGAAACCACAGCTTTGGCTCCAGGCAAACCTGTCCAGGCTTTCAGTACTGAGGGCAGGCACAGCTAAGACACTCCTCGGATTTAATTATGCTGCCAAAATAAACGCTGGCCCCTAAAAGGTGTAGCTTCAGTGAGCTGCACCATCATTCATTATTTATAGTGATTTATAGTATAAATAATACACAGCTACAATGGTATTTTTAAAAAGAGCAATTCAGCTGAATCTGTATTTCAGAGAATAATTCAGTGGGTAAATAAGGGCAACAGAACACGACTGGAGTCTGATGGGTTCAGTGATCTTATCCTTCACCCTTATCTTGTCTGACCCCAAAACCACATTCCCAGTCCCAGATCACGGAGGTGTCACCCCACCAGGGCTCTGTGGTTACACTGCCCCTCTCCTTTAACAGCACGTTCACCTAATCCTCAAAGCCACGTGGAGACTGTATTTTAAACGTCTGAAAGCAGAAACCTGGACCCTTCCACAGCTGCACTGCTCTAACATAATTTCAGAAATCATAATATAGAAATAAGTGCAACTTTTAATTGTTTTGGTGGGGTTTTTTTTGTTTGTTTGTTTGTTTGTTTTCCTTAATTATTTCGAATTGCATTTTAGATTTCCTTAAAAAACGGAGCTGCAACACCCGGGGCTGCAGCTGAGATACTTCCTTTGGGCAAAGGTGGGACAATAATGAAATCAGCAGAAGCAAATGACAGGAGACAACAAGTCACCCTGTTAGAAGGACAGACAAAAGCATCTTACTGGGGTAAGAAACGGACTTATAAATAGATGGTTTAATCTTCTTCCCTCTGGAAGTAAAGAACTTTGAATCCTCCAGAGCATCCTGAGGTACCTCAGCCAGTGTGGTGGCATTTGGAGCACATTCCTAAGGAGGATGGGCTCCATCCACTGACCTCCCTGAGGCTTATTAACTTGTTTTGCAAAATTCCCAAGTCATATTTGGCTGCACTTTATGTTAGATGGAACATTTTAAATTAATTAAATTGGACCATATGGTTTATAGGTGTTTTAAATGTGTTAAAGACATGAGTAATACATTTTATAGGTAATTAGAATGACATTAAAAAAAAAAGGTGTTAAAATATATCAATTATGGTTGCAAGCAAGCCAGTGAGTTGCATTTTCTAGCTAAGGCTTGTGTTGCTTCATCTACTTTGAAGCACTTCCCAGCAGAAAAAATACAACTAAATAAAACCCAAGTGTTG
Organism: Pseudopipra pipra; assembly: GCF_036250125.1. Taxonomy (NCBI): domain Eukaryota; kingdom Metazoa; phylum Chordata; class Aves; order Passeriformes; family Pipridae; genus Pseudopipra; species Pseudopipra pipra. The sequence continues at coordinate 3,402,824 of NC_087559.1, read as the reverse complement.
ACAAAGTCTAAGATCAAACAAAGGAAAAAGCAGGATCAGGGAATAAACCTGAGAATGTCTATTGTTTAATTAAAACAAATCACTTTTAGAGTGCTCTGAGCTATTTGCAAGTCTAGCTCGCCTAAAATAATTAAGCAGTAGGCTTATTAAAACCCAGATATAATTAAGAATCAAGTTTTTTTTCCCAGAGTTAAAAAAAAAAAAAGGCAAACAAAACACCAAAAAATCAATTTGAGAAAGATATGATAGTCAAAATAAAATTTTTAGCCGGTAATTTAGAAAAGAGAAACTTTTTACTTTTTCAATTACAAACCAGTAAGTGCAGTGTAGAGCCTCTGGAAACCCTAAATCCAAAAAACAGCTCTACCCCCTCTGCTGAAACATTAGACAAAATGAAGCTTTCAGTTTACTGAAAATTTTTAGATAATCACACACTAAAACAACTCTACAAGGGCTGGTGTGGCCAGGAAGAGACCTGGATCCCTGACACGAAAGCAGAACACATCCTTTGGCATTCCCGGGATCTACAAGTGTTTTTCCAACACATTTTGCTCAAGGCCAGCAGTTTTCAAAGTGAATTCCATTTCTACCACCTGCACCCTTTTGATGCCCTGGCAAATGGCACAAACCTTTCTCCCTGCAGGCCAGAGAGAAGGGGTGGAGGGATGCTTTGGCACATTCCACGTGCACAGCAGGAGATGGATTCAGGACCTGTTTGGCCATCAGATCAAAGCATCATTGACAAAACCATCCCCTTTAGCTTGCTCTTGAGCAAAACTGTGGGAAATTGATCATGGCAAAGGGTCTTTTTGTTTTCCAATGGTCAAAGGATGGCATAAAAACCCACTAACTAAACAAACCTGAACTCACACCCACGGTCTATGACCAAGGTCAACAGAATGGGGACAAGGATCAACCACTTCAGGACCTGGGGTTCCTGACCTGAGAGCCTCATGTTGGTAAAATTATTGCCACTGAAACTCACTGTCATTAATGAAACTGTTAATGAATGCAAATTAGTTCATCTTCCCAAGACAATGCTTTATTACTAAAATTACAGACATAATCAAACTAAGGAAGCGCTGCCTTTTTCATTTGTCAGATTATTCAGGAAAAAAGCCAACTATTTTAGATCCTCATTGATATGATAATAAACATGAACATACTCCTTTCCAGTTCATAACACTTCAGTACAAAAGAACAGTGGAAAAGTGGGTCAGAACTGTCTTTTTATATATCAATCAAATTCCAACTAAATTAAACCAGATTAATTAACAGGAAAGTCAGCAGAAAAAAATTTTATTTAAGTACCAGTAAGTGAATGCTTTACTTTCCACATCACAGCATTTCCAACTGTAACACAAAATGAAATAAAAATACTTAATTCAAAATTGTAGGGAAGATAAACTGAGTAACTGATACTTCTGAGAATCATGCAACTTTTTATCAGGAATTATTTCTTTCCTCCCTTAATTTGACATTCTTCTGCATGTTACCCTATGCTTTAAGTTCTCTCTGCATTCCACTGCTCTTTACTGTTTAGCTCTCTTTATTCAAGATATTAATAAAAAAAAAAACTACATACTTTGCAAAATTAACAAGAAACAAGATTGCATTCTTCAACGCTGAGCGACTTCTCAGCCCAGAGCTCATGAATCCATTTTGAATTATATTTTCTTCCCTCCACAAGACATATCATATTCAGCTCATTTAATTAAAATTTACTGAGTCATTATCCAAATCTTTTACACACTGAAAACGCAGCACCATTTAAAAATAAATTAAGAATACGAGCAACAGTGCCATCAAAATGAAACTCTCTCAGGCTTTACTAAAGTAATGTGGTCAAAACCTCCAGCAAAACCTAAGTTCTCTGACGACAGAATACACTGAATTAATGGAGTATTTGTGCTTTGTTTTTATCATTTAAATAGGAGTTTTATTAAAACATATCAACTCTATCCCTGCTGCTGCATCGGTGAAAACATTTCACTGCCCCCATTCTCTGACAGCACTGAGTAACTTCACACACCACCAGCAAACTTACCAAAACCAACAGGAGTATGGATCTAACTACTTCAGGGCAAATGAATTTGGGAAACAATACATGTATTTATCCATGTGGGATATAGTCCCAGAGCTGTGCCCTTGCAGGAGCTGACTTATGGAGATGAAATAACTTGAAATTCTTTGAAGTCTCCACTTGCTCTTCACAAGCAAATGGTAATAGTTGACATTATAGCTGACAACATTTGACAAGGGATGGGAGTCAGTCTCTGTCTCACAATTGATTTCTGGCTGTGTCTCCAAAGGAGAGCTCTGTGAGCTCGAACCCTTCTGTAGGGCTGAGCTCCAAATGCAATTAAGCTCCTTCTGCCCCTCCACCTCTCCCAGGTGTAGTGCCTGCTGGATCTCCACGACCAGCATTCCCCTTCTAGGAACTCATTCCTCCTGTTTTCTGTAAGTAAATAAAAAGAAACCCTCCCCAACAGACTTCTCCACTGGAAATGTAGTTAATGGCTGAAAAATGTACTGCTAATTGGAAACCCTTTCTTGAATTGCAGGAATTGTAGAACTGCAAGAAATCCATGAATTGCAATTATTCACAGCAGACAGCAATGAACTCCAGTGCTTTCTGCAAAGAATTCCACTTCTGCTTTTCTCTGAAGGCAAGTGGACTTCATTTAGATTGATTTAGGATTACTGGCTTGTTATTGTGCTTCCTCTGGAAGCCATTTACAGTATGTTGTCAAAAATATAGTGGGAGACACTCTGGGTCATATGTTGGAATTACCTGCACTTTTCAGAACTAAAAGCTGTAATTTATGTTCATAAATCTAAGCGGGCAGCGTCGTGTATGTTCATTTTTAGAAACTGAGCATTACTGCCTCTAGCCTGGTACCATCACTCCAATGAAACTGGTGAGCAGTGCTTTGGAAGGGCAATCCAAAGCAAGCACTAAGACCAGATGTGATGCCCAGCCAGAGAGAAAGCTCAAAGAAAGATGCAATGTGGCTGAAACTCTTCTCCTGGAGATGTGTGGAGTCCTACAAGGTCCAGTAGTGCCTGGAAGCTTTGACTTGTCATGACTTGAACCTAAACAGGCTGATGATGGGCAGCTCCAACAACAGGGACAGGATTGGGAGGGATACCATTCCACCTGCCTGCCTTATTATAGACGTGGTACAGAAGAATTTTCCTAAATGGAGAAAATCAGGTGCTACGTGTTTTTTGCACATGCTTTACAAAAGCAATCATCAAAATAAACCCCACTGAGAATCATCAAAATGTGACAGGTATCACATAAATTTTACAGATCATTGTGGTTCTGTGTTATTGACTTCTTTATTAATATGATACTATTTAATTAAAGGATGATGGGAGGTTTCACACAGAAAAGAAAACCAACCAGTGCTATTTGGAACGAGGTTTTGCTCTCCTGCAGGCCTGCAGCCAGCGAGTGAGGCTGTGGTACCGTGTCAAGCTCTGCAACAACAGATGCCCCATCCTCTGCCAAACTGCCACATTTGACAACACTTAACACCAGAGCACAAGAAAACTACTGTGATCCCTGTGAACAGAGAGCCAGGGCTGCACAGGTCAAGATGACAGTGCCCAAAGCTTCTGGGTACAAGGAGAGAGCTGCAGCCTTATGATGGAGCAAAGAAAGGTCTCCCCTGCAGCCTCTGTAAGTTTTGATCTATCTGGTAGCAACTTCTGTGTTTAGAAATTGCAAAACCAAACCACAACGTGGTGTTTTACAGGAAAAAGACTAGGAGAATTTTGCCTAATTTAGAACTAGCTTCCTGATGACAGGCTAAGCTTTGTACAACCCAACACAAATTCCTAGAGGAGCAGGGATACACTCCTTAAACCACAACACACTGCCATGTTAATCTCCTTCAAAAACAAAGTGTTCTGTTTCCTCAGTCTCATGCTTGGACTTCTGGACACTGCCTGTCCATGAATTATCCTGCTAAGGACAGGGTGACACCAGAGTGTTCCAAGAGGAACGCTCACAGTCATCCTGTCCCCACTGCTCCCAGGTAAACACTGACTTTCCATGGCTGTTGCTGTGACTACAGTGTGTATTTAACTCAGATACCCCAGCAACCACCTGCAGAAAGGCTGACCTGGGGCAGCCTGAGCTCCCAAACAGTTACTGTGCTCCTCTGAGTGTTCACAGCCTGTTCCACGCGCTCAGGTACAGCTGAAATGTCCTAAGTACCAACTTGCCTAATTTACACTAAATCAGATGTGGAACCATCTCAATCACACCTTCCATCCAAGGAGCTTTTTTGCTGTCCCAGTTCACTACTGAAACTCTGAGTCTGTGTAAATGCTGAAATGTAAAACACAAAGCCTGAAAAGCCAGTAATCCCCAGTGTGGGAGAGATGTAAAGTAAACGGCTGCTCCAGAGCAGGGAGGAACAGTTCTGTGTTGTCTTATTATACAATTTAATCAGCAGACTTTGTGCAATTTCAGTTCATGACTAATTCAATAATGTTTTAATGGTTATTGCTGGGAAGAAACGTTTACATGTTGTTGGAAATCAATAGCTGGGGATATGGGTGAATCACAAACTCTCCACTGGGAATTACTAACCCCAAAACACATTCACTATCACGTAAACAATGGTGACAGATATTATCACTGGTAAGATCACAGTTGCTTGAAAAGAACCTCTAAGTGCATTTTCATTTTCTTTTCCTGTTTTCATCTGCTATTCTCAACCTCACAATCATTAACTTTTCTTTCTTTTCTCAGCCATATTATCACCAGGGCTGTGACATACCTCATTTGCCTCCTTGCCAACATTTTCAGAGCATTTTATTGAAGGTTTTTAGTACTGTTCTATAGGCTTTGCCTTTCCAGTTTTCTGTCAGTACCTGGTTCTCTCTAAATCTGGTCAAACTCTACGTTAAACTGAAAACAGCATCCACCCCTTGACCTTAGAGAAAGCACTACACTTGCACTCTCAGTGCTCTGATACAATGACAATTAATAAACAACTGAAGAACCCCCTCCCCAGCCAGCGAGACTTCACAGAAACTTTACAATTTTTGGATCTACAGATGACACCACAGCATAAAAAGACATAAAAAAGCTTCTTGTAAGATTAAAACAAATAAACCAATGTAACTTGATACCTTTCATTTTCGTGTAGCTGCTCACCTCCCTTCTTCCAGGAGCATTTGGCCTTAGGGGAAGCTTTGGGTTTGCATTCAAAGTCAACTGTGCTGCCTATTTGAACCTGGATCAGTTTCTTCATCGGATTCTTGGAAAAGTCTGGAGCAGAAGCTAAAACAGGAGGGAGAGTAACAATGAAATAAAGCACTTTTAATTCTATTAATGACACCTCTCAGATTCCAAACACAATTAAAACCATTAATTAGTTCAAACGGATCTCCTGTTGGACAATCAGGCACCTCTCCTCCTCATCCAGGCACACAGGCTGTGCAGGTGCCTCTCCAAACGAGGTGTGTAGAGCAGGTCACACCAACCCCACCCGTGACCCCAGCGAGCCTCCAGCCCCTGCCTGGCTGCACACCCTGCTCAGGGGGAGCAGACCTGTCTCAGCTCAGGAGCCTCATTAAACCCCACGGAACTGAGAGGTTTCCCGTTGGGAATGCAGTGTCAGGTGACACGAAATGACAGCACAGCTCGTTCTGAGGGCGGACGGGTTTCATTGACCAAAAACGCACGTGGCTTCTACCCACGCTAACAAAAGGAAATTCAGTATTTTAGGAGACCAGGGCTGAGGGAGCACCTGCTGATGGACTGTAACCTTAACAATAGAAAGGCAATAACTTGTGTCCCCAAAACACTCCTCTCTGACAGGCCTGGTTTTGAAATCAGCTCAGGGTACAAATCACAAAAGCACGTGAGTGTGGAAGTCACAAGTTCTGTGTTCCCCTCAAACAAACACCTGTCACTGTTTTAGACCCGAGCACATGCTGACTGACTGAATGACAATTTCTCATCCCCTGGATCAAGAAGGGCGGCACACAATGGCTTTTAAATGCCTGGGAGCCTCAGAGAAGGAGGTGAGAGCTGCTGACTGACTGCGGAGCCTCCACACCACGCCAGGGGTTTTAATCTCCAGGCCTGTGTCCAAACCCCCAGCTCTGCTCCTCCCCCAGTGAATGGTTTAGAACGTTCTGTTTTAAAGAAATGAATGATCGGCCTGCAAATCCTCTGGAAGCAGATGAGTCAACTCCTCAGAACTGCAGATAAAGACATCAGCTTGACAGAAATGTTTATTTCGGTGACAGCATCTGAGTTAAATTTGAGATCATGAGGAGGTGGAACACGAGGCAGGTGGAGGGGGTGTGGAGAGGGAAAATGAGGTTTGTGTTTTAGTGGAAAAGGAAAATCTTACCTACAACCCTGAGGTCTGCACTCGAGTAGATGACACCATGTTTATTTTCAGCTATGCACTGGTATCTGCCAGAATCTGTCAGATTTAGATTTGATATTGTAAGTGCACCATTTTCAATTTGGATCCTTCCCTGAATATTAAGAAAAATATCTTTATTGATGATATATTTCCTGTGAAAAATTTAAAATAAGTAAGGAATATAAATAGGACAGCATAAATACAATACATGGGGTAAGTGCAACAGCATAATCATGAGAACAGTTCTAAAAGAAGTGACACAACTGCATCATGACCTGGTAACAGTCATCAAATAAGGAGGCTTGGCAAGACAGTGTATGAAAATGATTGTTACTTGCTCGGTCTCACAGAGGCTTTGCAATCTCAAACACCCTTGTATTTCCCTGGAAATAGGGACAAAATCCCTCCAGCCTCCTCAGGACAGACCAGAGTATCCAAACTATACAGATGGCACTGGCATTTTGTACTATTTAGAGATTTCACACATGCCATTTGCTAATGAGCTCCCCCTAATACTGTGCAGAACAAATTCCAGCAGTCATTAAACACAAGACAGGGACTTAAGTGCCTTAAAGCCAGCAAAGCCACTGAAGTATCTGGATCTTCCCACCTTGCTTATCCTTGGACAACTGCATCAATTACAGTAAGAAGTGACTAATTTGAGGAGGGAGTGGTGGAACTGGGGAGAAAAGGAGCCAGTGACAATGACAAAACCAAAGGAGCACAACCTCTGGGGGAAAAAAACCGACCAGGACCCAAACTACACACCCAAAAATATTTTCTAATAGCTTTTTTTTTTTTTGATCTGGACATGGCTTAGCAGGCCCAATTCAATGGTATCACCCCCTGCCTTCTCCTAGGGGCATGTACACACAGTTGGCCCAGCACAGGGGGACTCCAGCTACCTCTGGGCAGCCAGGACAGCTCAGTGTCCCCTCCCAGCTGAGTGAGAGGCGTTCAGCCAGCCAGACAAAAGACAAAACAACGCACAGAGGAACAAGCCTTAATCTCCATGCCTTGATCCTCTCTCTAGCAACCCCAGCCACAGTTCTTGTTCTTCCTTAAAAAAGATGTTTATGAAGAAATGGAGCTGAGCGGAACAATCCCAGCAGATCTTTGTGGAGAAGACCCAGCATGAAGGATTCTTGTGGTCAAGGAGCAGAAGACACCTGATCACTACACTCCTCTTCTGCTGGCTTTCAGAGAGTCAGTCCTTCAGTATTTCCAGAGGCAGTCATGCTTCTGCTCTGACATGATGCCAAAAGGCTGGACACCAACACCCAGAAGGGGAGACTGAATGATTCTAAGATGTTTCTGTACTTACTGAGGTGAAAAAGCACTTCACCTCAGAGACTCTGTGTGAGATTCTGTGCTCCCTCATTTAACCTGTCCCCAAACCACCACCACTCTTTCAGTGACCATGTAAGTCCCTGAATGGTGAGAGATGTTCTTCACAGCATCCACTGAATTCACCTGAGCAGTCATTCTTCCTTCTTCAACTCTTTAGTGCCAGTGTTGAGCACAAGGCACTGGCCAAGGGCAAAATGCCTCCCTGCAATGGGCTGGTGCCTGTAGTTTATATTCCTGATAACCTGAACGGGGCCATTTTCCAATGAAGCAGTGAGATTTAAAATCAGTAATTTAAAATCAATCTGCATTTCAGACCTGGAGACCAAGTATCTCCCCTTCTAAGTTCAACCTCTTTTCCCTGTCACCAAATGCATTACTTTCCATTACTTTAACAATTGTATTAAAGCAAATACATTCTTTGCATCAAGTAATGGGAACCTAATGAATCTTTGGGATTTTCTTCTTTTTTTTTTTGTCAAGAAGTTTGAATATGTTTTCTTACCTTCAGTGAAATGACAACAGCAATTATAGTAAAACCATTTACATTCTGTATCCTTCATTTATGGTTCTTTATGTACAACTTTATTAAGCTCCCTTCTCCAGTCATTCCTTACAGATTTCTTTCTATGCCTCTATTGTTGCTTTTGAATCTGCTTTTAGCTGGGATGTTTCTGTACAACATAATTTGTCTTTGTGTTTCTGGTATTGCAGCTTTTGAAGTTTCCACCTGGATACTCTCAACAAACATATGAAAACCAGTATCAAACACTTCTCTTGACTAATTCCCCGGGCTTCTGAAAATTCTCACATTTGTATGAATAACGTTGATTTTACACAGTGTCACATTTTCAAAAGAGAATGTTACCTCTATTGACAGTTGGTCTCCATTCTTCAGCCACCTGTATGATGGTTTGGGCTTCCCACTTGCTCTGCAATCCCAATATAAGGTGTCCTCTACAGCAGCTTCAACATCCTTTATGGTCTGGATCCAGTGAGGCTTTGCTGCAGATGAAAAACACAGCAGAGACTCAAAACAAGTTACTGTTCCATACCAGAATCTAAGGGTTAATTTATAGGGAACTCATCAGTTTTCTGCACAGACTGGTCTGTACCAACAGAGATTCTTACTAGTCCTGCTTCAAGTCCCCTAATGAAACAAGTAACTTGCTCTTCCTTTTGGACATTTTTTTACTACAGCAGTAAACCAAAGAAAATTAAGAGTACAAAGCACTAAAGGTGTAGTAGTGAAACCGATGTTAAAATCACTAATGATTAAACAACACAATTTTGAAACGGAGGGAAATGTAAGAAAAGGACATTAATGGTGAGTCTGAAATTAAATAAGTGATGTGGCTAAATCATCAAATTAATGCTGAAGAGAATCCTTTAAGTCCTAAAAAAAAAATAATGGTATGTCAGCCTTAGTGCTAAATACCATTTAAATTGTTTTCTAATGTGAGGCAGCACTTAACAGGATGAATCCATGGATATATGAGATTGTTTTTGAAAGCATTAGTCTTGGCACAGCATTTGGGTGATGCAAACCAGTAAAAGAAAGTCCATAAAAATCACTATTTCTTGAACAAAACTTGGATGTATTAACATACATCCTTCAGAATTACCCAAAATATAGTTAAAACTGTAAAGATATTTAAAACATCTGTCACGGCTTTCATAAGGTGGTGGTGGGAGAAAGCTCACTTGGCAAATAAACATCAATGCATGGAAGACAACATCAGTTTATTCTTTTATTCCTTTAGGGCTATTTCACACAACAGCACAACACTGTTTTACAGGTAATTTGTGAATTTTCTTCGAATTTATTCAATTTACTAGAAAATTTATAATCTCCATATATGCTATTTCTCCAGGAAAAGATAAATTCTGGACATTGCATATGGAGAAAAGAGATAAAAGAGTAGGATGGAACTTGGCTGCAAATACACAGCTACAGGCAAAGAATTTTCCAGAGACAATTTGATTATCTTAAGTTAGTCATTTAGGAAAATCTCATAACACTCTTGTATCAAAACAACTAGCAGGGAAAAAAAGTCCCTGGTGATGCAGGAAAATATTATTTAATACATGAGTTTTGGAAGCACAGAAGGTCAGATTAATTCCCATTGAACTTCCCACTACAGTGGAGTTACACCAGCAATTAACTCAGGCCAGGGAAATTAATGACTTGCCTGTGGCCACAAGGGAAGTCTGAGCACAGCTGAGAGCTGATCCTGTGCCACTGCCACAAGCACAGCACCAGCCAGCCCAGGTCTGGATGAGGGCTGGGATGAATTTCATTTAAAAAGATTCATTGTAAATAAAAAGATTCATTGCAATTCGTGTAAATTTCCTCTGCAACGCAGCAATAACACCTCAACGTGCCCATGCACAGTTCCATACTTCTGTGGCAACAAGGTTTAATACTATTTATGGTTTATGTATCCATACTTAGGATTAACTTCTTACAGAAGAATTTACTGAAATATATTCATTAAGATATTAACTACTAATAAATACTGGAATTCAACCAATATTTGCTGTGAAACCCTTAATAACTACTTTTTTTTGAGGATTAACACCCTTCACCAATTTGGGGCTGATATAGTTTTTGCCCCTTCTTTATCAAGGTCAGCTCTAAAAGACAGGATAAGCTGAGCTTTGTGTCCCACAAATGTATTTTTTTACTGGTATTAACTGTGGCTTAATCTTGAAAGTTCACGTTACAACACTGGAGTTCAAGGAAGAGCCACTGCTTTATATCACATTGTCATTTGGAGTATTTGCCCCCCATGTGCCATGGAAATGAAGGCTCAGGACTCCATGTCTTGTGCTTCCTGCACTTTGCACACCTAAATATTTATGCAATGTTCAGCAGCGCTTGAATTACTGATGGATCCATAAATGTGGAATATTTCACACCTGCTGCCTATCTCCACTTGAAAGGAGGTTAAATATAGTCTATTTTCAAGTTCAAGATCTTGGATTCAATTCCATTAATAAGAAAAACACTGTCTACACCATAAATCATGTTTTAGGACTCTGTGTCAGACAGTCTCCATAGGAGGGTTTCCCGAGTTTCCACACAATAGGTTAAAGCAGAAATGCACAGAACAGATTCCTAAGGCACAATGTGAGAAATTCACGGTGCTTGTTCGTTCACAAGAGTGTTGATGGAGACTTCATAGTGATTTCCTTCAGAAAGGCTCTTTTTCTCTTCAAATCACTGATAGAGGAATTCAGCAGAGAGAAAAATACCCTTTTCAACCTGCCACATCTCAAAATCTTTGAAAAAGAACAATTCGACCAACCAGCTCAAAATTGAGAAGGCAGCTAAACAGGAGCAATTCCAGCTGGGAATACTCTGATTTGTGGCCAAGGTAAAGATGGTTCATGTTGCAGCAGCTGAGACATGTGCAGACAGAAGGTCACCCATCAGTAGCTCTAAATACCCTCCCAAAACAGAGGCAGGATTTGCCAAGGCCAGCACTGCCCTTTTTGTTGAGCTCTGCCTGATGGTACCTAAATGATTCTGAAAAAACAGCTTTATTCCTCACTGTTAGGCAAATGTTACTGCTCAGAACATCTGGTTCCACCACTGCCACATCTGTGCTCCTGAAGGAACGCTGATGACTTGGGAACAGCTTCATTGTCTCATGGAACTCCTGCATGGCTTGGTGTCCAACTCGGATCTTCCTGAGGAGGCAGGAAGGTATCACTTTTCCCTCCTCGAGCAACACGAAGGCAACACATCTTCACTGAGATGAAAAAAAAGATGATGACCTGTAAACTGAGAGGTTGGAAATTAATTTTAATGGAGTTTGTAGTTCAGGGTTTGAGACTGTGACAGGAATCCGTATTTTGTGGCAATATTAAGAATTCTTCAGAACTTGCTGTGCAATCGTCATGAAAGATTCATGTGAAGTTCCCTCAGGGTGAAATGCTTGTAGGTAAGTGATTCTCTAAAGCCGTCAGCTCCATGGCCAGTCACTTGGAAAAGCACCAGCCTTGTACTTTGCTTCAGCTGTTTTAGCCTAAAATATTCCTTGCAATACTCATGGCCCCAGAGGCAAGAAGCGAACAAGTGTGTAAGTTCATAAAATTTATCCCAGAGAGAAGACTCTGCCATCTTTTTTTTTGGAGGTTACGATGACCCTTTTCTTCCAGCTAGTTAGGCCAGGCACGTCTTCCTGAAGAAAACCACTGTTGCTTCATTACACTCTGGAGCATCCCTGTAGGCCACAAGGAAAGGAAGAAGCATCTTTTCAGATGTTTCAGAAACCCTTTGTGGTGTTCTGGGAGTTGATGTGAATGAAGATCAACTGCCACGAGTGACTGTGAGGAAGAACTTGGAAGCAGCGGCTGGAGAAGTCGACACTTTGCAGCAGCTGTGCTGGGATTTCTAAATTATTTGTTGATTATGAAGCATGAAAATGCGTAATTTTAGATATGATTTCATTCAGAGTAGGGGTATTCAATAAAAACCTTCTTCTCATTCTGTAAGCCGCAGGAATAGCACAAAGGAAAGGCAGAGCTTCAGGCCCATGACACTTGTCTGGCCTCTCCCAGAGAGTACTCAGGTCTGTCATTCCTCTGCTGGGAGCCAGAGGACTATGGAAGCTCTTCCAGAACAATCCCTAACTGGGGCTCACATGATATACTTATACACGTATCCTTCCTTTGCAATTTACACTCTGGAAGCTGGGCTGGAAATCTTTGAAAACACTCTGGATAGCTCAGCAATAAATCAGAGCTGAAAGGAACTTTCCACAGTTCAAGAGAAAGCAGCTATGGAGCACACCAGGGGGGAAAAAACTCACACCCAAAAAGTGTAACCTTCACTTTTCCAGGAGGTCTATCTAAAGTCAGGCTGTGACACTCAGACTGATGCCTGCAGCAGTGATGAACCTTATTTTATCTCAAAACTCCAAGTGACTTGAAGCATGAGTGACTTTTTTTTTCTGATAAAAAAACAGGGCCTAGAGAAGCATCCAACACATCCCTGAAAATGTCCATTTTTTGACTCCCATTCAAAAACAAAAATGCTCTCAAGCAACAGGTAATTCCTACATCATTGGGAAAAGCTGTAGGATGTGAAAAGGTGATTATGTGTCTGTGCAGCAAGGCAATTATATTCTTAGACAGCACGAACAATTAAATTCTAGGTTGATCAAACTCAGAAACTTATTGATATTATTTAGTCATTTATGGCTTTGCAGTTAATATTTCCAGACATCTCCATACACAAGACAGAGTCAGACTATCAGACAAGAGCTTTAAACAGGCTCTTCTACACACACAGTGGGGTTTCGGTAAAATTTTGCTGGGAGATTATTAAAAAATCATTAACAAAATATACCAGTACTTTTTGATATAGTAAAAAAATGATGCAGAGTCTACAAACTACTGAGGGGGTTCATCTTCATTATCACAGTCCAAAAGGGGAACAGAGCAAAAAGGGGAACAGCAGCAGGGCTTTTTTTGCCCCTGTTAAACATTCTACCTTGGTACTGTCAACCATGACTTCTGTTACATCAGCAAGTGCTAATTAAGAATATATTTTCTACAATTATGCTTTAAATTAACTGCTTTACATATCTTTACCATGCTTCATGTTTAATTGCATCTTAAAACACAGAAATGTGATTGTTTCACCGCCTCTCATTTTTCTGTGCCATGGAAATGTCTCTGTGGATTCTTTCTTCTTCCATTATCTCTCATGGAAAGGACTAAAAACGATGACAAACGAACACCCTAATAAAGTGAAGGCAAATTATTTATATATTCAGGTTTCATATTCAATCAAAGTTAGATAATCTTGTCCTATTTTTAGCACAATCTGAAATCCCCTGAGGAGAAAACTGGCATTAAATGCTGGAACTGTAAAAGGGACAAAAAAAATGAACACTCAATGTTGGGCTTCTCTTGATAAAATCCTTCATGAGAAAAAAAGGAAGATTAACAGTCTGTGATTATTGTTAGAAAAGAACCCAGAATACCTGCTTTAGAGTATCTATTTTAATTATCAATATCAACTAGGGGTTGAGAGTTATATTTAAAACCCACAATATATTCAAAAAAAACCAGACCCATTTAATTTTTTCAGGAAGACAGTTACAGATGTGCATAGAATTTCTAAACCAAACTTATAAATAAGCATTCTTGAGAAAATGACTATGGAGATGATTAAAGTTGAGTCTGTATTCAGGTGCTTTGTGACTCTAATTCATTATTGGACAAAGAGGCAGGACAGCACAGAAAACGTAAGTGTGGGGGGTTTTTAACCAAAAAATTTATGCACTAGAAAACCTGATTTTCAGATTTCAAATTTTCACAGTTTCAGCTCATAAAACCAATCAGGAGAACAGGAGTGTTTTGCTTCATAACAGAGCAACAAATGTTTCAAGGTTTTGTTTAGGATTAACTTTATCATTTATAAAGAATCTTTAAAATCTACAAAGAAAGGAAAACCTTCTATTTTCAAGCACGAAATTTTTGTCAGTATATTTCCCCCCTGAAGACTTATTTTTCACACTATTTCACTATGACAACTTGGAAAACGTTAACCTCAACTCCTCTTACACTCTTTTTTTGAGTGAGCCAGAAACCCGCTGAGAGGAGAACAGATGTTGTCACTACTGAAATAAAAAGACATTTGTTCATTTGTAATGCTTATATTTTTCTATATATGATTAGCAGACACACCTTAAATTTCTACAAACCAACAGCAGTCACCATCCACTACCAGCAGCAGATTTGTGTCATTTTTGACAACACTGGTACTTTCTAGCAGATGGGTATTTTTTGCTCTCTGTCTTCAGTATATTGCATTAGTTTCCCCCAAATCCTCATCTGCTTTCAGAACAACTCCCTTAAATGTTGATCTTTTATTGGAAGACTGAGTGGGATGTGGTTAGACTTCTTTACCAGACAGATTTTTGGGTTTTGGTATCAGGCACAGTGGCAATCCACCAGAAGAAATTGTCTTTATTTATAGAACATCATTAATCTACGAACAGCATTAAAATCCTTCAAATTATCAGACAGAGTTAAAATGATCCTGAATCCAGACTTGCTGGCATTCTATCTGTAACAACAAAAGCAAGTAACAAAACAAGAAAGATTACTTAAATCTATTTAATTCTGCACAATGGGTTTCATGAAGCAGAACAAATGAAATGAAACAGTTGGAGTGCCATTACTGCCATCACAGGTCTCATTATTCTTTTTAAGATAAACATCCATATTAGGGATGACTCTAACATGGGCAGACATTTGTACTGGAATATGAACTCTATTCCAGGGTTCAGATCCTGTTCTAGATCTGCAGTGAAAATGTTCACACTGATTTATGTGTCACGAAACTGCGACTCGGTTGCTTTTATTGATTAGCAACACCCTTGATCTCGGCTCTGTGTCCTTTTAATGAGCAGAACAGAATGTGGGAAGCAGGTCAGATATCTCAGGAATGCCCACTGTTGTAATTACAAGGACTAATGAACAAATGTCCTCTATTTTGTATCTAGTTTACACTGATGTGTTGTACAACTGCCCTGATTTAAAACTGGCATAGGAATGGCGACACAAACTGATGTACAAAACACAACCTGACTGGAAGTTTCAGGCAGCAATAAGGTCACTCTATAAAATCAAATGCACAGAGCCCAGTTTGGAATGACAGATGACACTGGCAGATGAAGCAGCCTGGATCTTTTGCTCCATGTTATCCATAGAATTTCTACAAAAGCTGTTTAATTACAACTAGTATATGGAAAATTCACGTTGCTCCAGGTCTCCTGTCCAACCTAACCTTGGGCATTTCCAGCAATGGGGCATTCCTTCAGTGTAACTATTAATCTGGAAGTTGGCAGGGGGAGGAATCTCTTTTCCTTCTTCTTTATAAAATCTGTTATGCTTTGAACTAAAATCTTCACTGACTAAAATCTCCACTGCAGCCCCGTGTGTTCCAGTTACCAGCAGCTCCCCACATGGAAACAGTAAACAAACAACACTTGTTCCAAGTTGCAGAGCAGCTCTGGGCCTTTTGTACAACTAAAAAAAACCATCTCTTTGCTCAAATGTTCCTACATGAGGAAAACATTCCAAAGCACAGTCAGAAACACTGTTTAAACTGCCATTTACCTAAACAAAATTATATTTGCCGAGATCTAGCTTTAACAAAAATTGTCAAATACCACTTTGTTGTAAATCAACTCTCTCTTTACAGCACCACCAGTGTGCTTTGCTGATACTCATTTCACTCTACAGCCTTAAATACACAAGAGACTCTGTCTTTTTTCCAGCTATTAAATCTCATATTATTTCATTTCCTATACTGGATTATATTCTCTCATTTATTTACTCATTTTAAAATAAAATTGGCTGCTTTTGAAAGCACAGGATGGAGAATATCCATCAGTAATCTTTTCATAAAGCAAGATAAAATTTGTATTTCCCATAAATGTGAGGCCTCAATGATCCCCCAAATTAATCCAGCTGACTGAAAATTGAAGGTTTCACCAATGGACCAGCAAGAAATGTTTAAAAAAAAAAAAGTCTTTCCATCACAGAAAAATAAGCACAAGCACCCTCTATACCACTCTGGGCAACTCTTTTGAGCCTTAAGACATTCCTTAGAAATCTTATGCAAGGAACTGGTGCAGAAGTTCTCATTTTCTGTGAGTACTTAATATGCCATGGATTTTTAAGCACAAATGCCTGATGGTACTGCAGAAGCTGTAAAGCCCAGAGAAGTTTATATTTCATGGTTAAAGAAGAGTGGGAGAGAGGGAGCACAAAAGTTTCCTACCATAGTAAGTGAGGCGTCCTCTTGCAATGTTTTTTCCCCTTGAGTTTTCAGTTATACATTCATATAGTCCTGCATCCTCCTGCTGGAAATTAGGGATTTCAATCATGCCATTGGATTTCCTCAGCTTTATTTTGCTTGGAAAGGGCAGACCATCAGTTCTTCTCCAGTTAATCTGAGGCACAGGGCTAAAGAGAGAGTAATGGGATTTTAAACAGCTTTGCTTCAAGTCTCTGATTGTCATAATGAGATACTTAAACTAGTTTAAGTTTTAGTTATTAAACTACTTTAGTCAGAAGTGACTAAAGGCTTGTGTTAAAGCAGCAACTACACTGCACAGGACAGATGGTCAGACACTGTGGCACCTGATTTCATACACTGTGCTGTTCCATACGTTGTATTTGTGGGACCAAATTTTTCATGAATATCTGAGTGAATGTCCAGTAACTGTAAAAATGCCTTTAAATCAGCACTGGCCTCCCCCAAAGCTGGGTGGGTGACATCTACCAGTGACTTCCACAGAGGCAGAATCAGTGCAAGTCTTTTAAAATTCCCATCCTCCAACAGCCATTTATTTATTCTCTGATTTTGGAACTTTCCTTTCCCTCGCTGGGGAATCAAAGCAATAGTGTGTGATCGAGTTATCAATCTGATATGAGCACCTGACAAAGCTGTCTGCAAACAAACCACAAAGTGGTAAGTAAATACATTTACAGAACCATAAATGCATTCTCAGATCATCTGTGAAAGAGAAAAGATATCAGTTGTGTGTGAAGTATCATTCAGAGGAGGAATGAATTTTAAACTTTATCTTGGCTATAAAGGAAGAACAATATTATGAAAGCATCAAGGACATTTAACAGGAAAATTCAGGCAACATTCTCACAGACTTCAACACCATTTGCTTCTGCACAGAGAAGGCAGACCTAGGTGAGAGGTCATATGCAAACCCACATTGATCTTATTCAAGTTAATTTGAAATGAAATGTAAATTCCTGTGTTGCCAACACACACATTTTAATTCTAAACAAAATTAAAAATTACTCCATGACTCTTAACCCTCTTATTCCAAGGCAGTAACTGCGATGATCCAAATAAGATATTTGGAAAACACCACCAAAACAGCTGCCAGACCTCCACATCTCTTGTGCAGGTGAATCCTAACGTGCTTCAACTTTCAGTATGAGTGAAGCTGAAAACTTACTTTCCTAGTGCAAAGCATTCCAGCCTCACAGTTGAGCCTTTAGCTGCAGGAAGGGTCTCAGGAAACTGAACTTCTATTTTGGGTTCATATTCTCCCATCACACCTATAGGAGACAATTGAGAAAGGTAGTTTTAAATTTTTTAAGCCTTTTTTCTTTCCTCAGTGTTACATCACATTAAATTCAAACCCAAGTTTATTCCTCTCACATTCCACGTATGAAGGGACCTGCCAGGGAAATCACGTGTCAGGAAGAGGAGCAGGAATAGTGTGGTAGCAGGAGCAGGGAGTGATTCTGTCCCTGGACTTGGCACTGTGAGGCCACGCCTGGAGTGCTGTGGCCAGTTCAGGGTCCCTCAATTCAGGAAGGACATGGAGGGGCTGGAGCAGGTCCAGAGAAGGGCAACCAGGCTGGGGAAGGGACTGGAGCACAAGTGCTGTGAGGAGAGGCTGAGGGAGCTGGGGGGGCTCAGCCTGGAGAGGAGGAGGCTCAGGGGAGACCTCCTCACTCTCTACAACTCCCTGACAGGAGGGGGGAGCCGGGGGGGGTCGGGTTCTGCTCCCAGGAAACAGCAGTAGGACAAGAGGGCACAGCCTGGATGGAGCTGCACCAGGGGAGGGTTAGGTTGGACATCAGGAAGAAATTTTTGCAGAGAGAGTGATCTTGGAATGGGCTGCCCAGGGAGGTGGTGGAGTCACTGCCCTGGAGGTGTTTAAGGACAGACTGGATGTGGCATCAGTGCCACGGTCTGGGTGACAGGGTGGGGCTGGGTCACAGGCTGGACTCGCTGATCTCAGAGGTCCTTTCCAACCTGGTTCATTCTGTGGGCAGGCAACAGAAGATATCTGTGTACCAATCCATCAGCATTCTGACAACAGACGTGAGAGACAAAACCACTGAGCGACACCCAGCCGTGTCACCACTCCGGCTGGAGGGGCAGCCCTACCGTCCGTGCGCAGCACCAGGGGCGTGGGCGAGCCCAGGGCTTGGCTGTTGGTCACGGAGCTGGTCACCACACACGTGTAATTGCCCACGTCCGACGGCTCCACCTTGGCTATGTAGAGGTGCCCTGTCTCCTGGGACACAAACCGCCGGCTGTCCTCTTGCACAAACGAGGGATACTCATTGAAGATCCAAGCAAAGGACAATTCTAGTTGGCAAGAAATAAAAGCAAAGATGTTTGAGAATGCTTTTCACATTTTTTTCCCTTCAAAAATCAGTTTACGACTGTATTTTCTAACATTTTAGTATATACACATATATTATATATATTATATATTATATATTATATATATTTTATATATTATATTGCTGTATATATTATATAGCAATATAACATATAATACAATGTAATATATAATAATCAAATATATAAAATAATAAAATAGACAATATATATTATACACATATATATAGTAATGTATATACATAATATATATACATAATATATACATAATATATAATATATAATAATTATAAATAATATATACGATATACATAATCATTATATAATAATATATAATATACATACTAATTATATATAATATGTATAATATACATAATAATTATATATAATATACATAATATACATAATAATTATATATAATATACATAATATACATAATAATTATATATAATATACATAATATATACTTTATTATGTAACAAACAGGACCAGAGAGCCAATGACTGAGAAAAATAAATTTGCCAAAGTACCAGAAACCAGAAAGGAACCCCATTTTATTCAATGAATCTTTATCTCCCCCAGCAGAAGGTGATAGAAATTCCAAGCATTTTACACAAGGGTAGGGTTTTCTTTTAAATCTTTCTCTTTTTTTTTAATCTATTTTTTTAAAAGACTTAATACATGCAAGGAAAGAGGAGCATACAGCAAAAACGAGAGCAAACTTTGCTAAAATGAAAGATTATTTGTTCAGTAGCTACCCAACAACTCAGCTCCATAGTTAGCAGGTAGAAACAGGACAGGCGTATCCACGTGAAAGGAATGCCAAAAGAAGCCTAAATTCCCAGCAGGGCTCATCACAGAGCAAAACCATTTTTTCATACAAAAATCCATAAGCACTCCATTAAAAAAAATCTCTGTATGATATGGCAAAGTAGCCCTTGCTCCCATTCATTAGGATCATTTGAATGGAAAATAAAAAACCTGCACATTTCAAGAAACAAACTGAGATATCTGGCAAAAACTCCCCTAAATTTGTTTTTTTCCTGAACACTGAGCTCTGTGCATCCAATTTTAATTGGCAAAGCCCCTTCCTGTGCAAGGCCACGTGTTTGTCTCATTCACATCCTACAGTATCAAAGGAAATTAATTTTTAATGGTGTTCTAGGCAAGAAATAATTTTTCACCCACGTGCCACCCAGCTGAAAGTTTATACAAAGATTACAGCTCCTGGAAGTGCTAATTAGGGACAATTAGAGCTTGACTGACCTGTCTTCATGTTGAAGTATCTGTAGCATTTGTGCTGCCCCTACAAAATGAAGATCATCCCTTTTTGCACAGGTTTAATTTGAAGGTGCATAAATTCGGGATGAAGTCATGAAATGGAGAGCTGACATTTTCTGAACCCTGCCAGCCATGCAGCCAGGATTCTAAAGCCAATTGTGCAACAGGACAATTTAACACAAGGTAAGGCTGTGCAGATGAAAAAAAAAACACTGAATAAATGAAATGATTAAAATATTTATGGACTGGTTAATGCAGAAAAAGGGCATCAAATGAAATGGCTCATCATAATTGCATTTAATTTTCTTCTATCAATATTTAAACTTCTTTCATTACGATAATTTTGCAGGAGTGGTGTGTACCAACAATTAACAGGCTCAGAGCTCTTCTCAGGAGTTAAACTTCTGTCACAGTTAGAAATACTTCTTATTGAGAACAGACACAGAAACACAGAACTGTTCAGGTTGGCAAAGACCTTGAAGATCATCACTTGCAGCAGGTGAAACAACAGCTTTCACTAAAATTCCTTCCTACATCACTCCAGAGGTGTAAATAATTTAGGGAAAGGGAAGCTAATAAGAAACAACAGGAGAGTTTGTGCAGTGGGAAGCAAAACCTTATGATCAAGCTTGACTTCAAGTAAGACTTTTGAGATTTGTCACCAGGGTCTTGGACATAAGCCAAAGAATATTCCAGTCCAGACAAAAATATTCTGTGTAACTCTTCTCCCTCCCAAAGTGCAGCACAAATCCCACCGTGTCAATGGTTTGCTGAGAGGGCTGGGTGAGCACTGGCAGCAGGGAGGTGGGAGCTGGATGGGTCTGGCTGTGGTTTCATTCTGCTCCCTCCATCAGCCAACTTCCAACAGAAAAAAATAAAATTAAAGCTAATTTAAAAAAAAAAAAAGAAAAAAAAAATAAAAGAGTACACCTGAGGAGCCTGAAGGGGACTAGGATGTCTCAGACAGTAAGGACTGTATGGTCTTTCTAAATGGGAAAGACTAGAAAATAAAGTATAATTCTGTTTCTACAGAAGAGCTGGATGGAGAGAGTGATGACGAGGCTGAGGGAGAGGCTGCACACCAAATTAGGTACCAATTCAGGAACTGTAAGGAAAAAAAACCCCACATTTTCAGCTCTGCATCAAACTCAGACATCCATAAGACACAGCAGTGGGTGATGCCAGGCTTCACTGGCTCTGGTATTTATTGAGCTACTTGTGTTTCCTTGCTCAAAGTATTATTTTATGCTGAAGGAAAAAAAAAAAAAAGAGAAAAAGAAAAAAGATGTTGTTCAAAGCAGTCAAAGGGGATGGACAGCTCTGGATATACAGCAGGAAAATAAGCAGCTTCATTTCATTCCTATTATATTGGGTTAAGTCAAGAGTAAACCCATTGAAATCAGTCATTATGATTATGAAAGCCACACAAAGTGTATTCCAGTTTAATTGGATCCTTCAGCAGCCTATGAATAAACACTCCTGGAAACCTCATTTCCCATTCAACATATATTTTCATCGACTCTCTTAAAAAAGGAGCAGGGTGTTTCTTTCCAGCCAATACCTCATTTTATATTTATTGTACCTTACAAAATTGTATCCTTATTTTCCAGGAAAAAAAAAAAATCGTATGAAACCAACTTGTTGTGTGATTTATTATGTTTACACCATTTGCCTGTTGCTGATCCGAGGGCCCCTCGAGGGACCCAAACTCACTCCCTTCCTGTCAATTACAAGTTTCCAGTTGATTTTCTATTATAAATGGAAGTAATATGTCTCTCCTGGGCTTCCTCTGAGATCTGAGCCTTTGCTTTCCAATGCATTTTTTCCTTATTTGGGGCCCATACATGGATAAGGTATTGGAAATTACAGTTATTACTCAAATTTTTATTTGTTTACTACGTCTTGCTTGGCGGCTTCTCTTTATTTTGCATTATTTGATTATTATTTACTGTGCAATCTACAAACCACAACACACTCAGCATGTTCACACTGTTCTAGGTCTTTTGTGCACTGAAGTGCTCAATTAAAAAATGTTTATAAAATTACCTGCCAGCTTTAAACTTGATTTTTTTTTTTTACAAAACTCAACAATTAAATCAGCATGGCCCTTGAGATCTACCATGGTCATTTCTGTGAGCCTTGAAAAACCCAAATTAATGCTGCTAAAGGAAATAAGCCCTACACATTTAGTAGTTTTTAACTAGAGTCAAGGCTTTAAGTTCGTGCACATCTTTTTGAAAATATTGCTTTTAATTATAATACACATTTCCTCTAAGAGAGACTGCAACCATTTATGGAACCAGGGGGATTTTATTTCTTGTGAACAGAAATGAAGAGACAACAGCAGCTGTGGAAATCCAAAACTGTAACTGAATTCTGGAAGTTTGCAAAGAAGTAGTTTTTTGGGAAAGAAAAAAAAAAAAGCAAATAGACCTATGACTGAAAGGGTCAATTCACAGTTTATTTTACTCACTAAATGCACAAATCCTGAGTCTCTTGCTCCTTTTGTTCTAGACCATCACTCCTCTACACCTGTTTACTGTATATCCACCAGCCCCATAATTCAGACCTAAGTGAGATTTCTAAAACAGCCAAAAGTAAATGATGTGATCAATATTCTTCTGAGACAGATTTCAAAGGTTCAGAAAACTGACTTGATTTGAATTGGTCAAGTGGATGTTTCCATAAATAAACCTGACAAGGAATGAAAATTCTTGATTTTTTGAGGGCATCAAGCTGATTGAAGAATACTTAGAGGTTTTTTAAAAAAAAAACAGAACAAAAATACCAACCCAAAATTTCATGTCAATCACTGATACCCAAATATTATTTCATGCAGTTCTCAAATTCTGATATTACAATATTCTGAGATACATGGGGGAAGCTGAAATATCCTGGTATTTTCTGGCTCCAACTGGAGCTCTGCCCAACCCACGGAATGGGATGTGGCTTCTGAAAAACTGTTTGGAAGAGACTAATCAGACAGAATTGAGCAATGACAGAAACTGCAATTAAAGACACAGAAGCAGCTATTTGGAATTATCTACCTCAGAGTTAAAAGTAATGGAAAAGTAACACTGATTTTGAGAGGATAATGACAGATTCCATAATTAAGGAAGAAACCAATTAGCTCATCATTTGGCCCAGTTTCAGCTCAAACTGTGATGAAATGGCAGAAAATGGAGCAAAGCCTCTTGTTCTGTGGATGAGCTTCACTCAGGAGGGAGGGAGCTCTCGGGGCACAGACTCTGAGAATTCAGGTGGGGTTTTGGGGGCACTCACCCACAGAAATGCCAATTTGTCACTGCTACAGCTCTGTGTCTGCACAGGAACCTCCAGGAAAGCGCAAACAAATTATTTAGAAGTAGGAAAATAATCTGCATGAGGTAAAAGTACATTAAACTCCCTTCAAACTTCTCCTTAACTACTTTTCCTTTCTTATTTTGGGCACCTGTAGCTACTTTACTCCGCTGAGTTGACCCTGAGTAGTCCATCCTTCCCTGGGGCAAGGCACCAACACCAGCTGCAAGGCTGCTCTTGGTAATCCTTTATGTCTGCCATAAAATAAATAACATTCTCTTATTTTTTTGGCAAACCTTAAAGGTTGCTCTCCAGATAAAAATCTTGTGCACTGTAGGCATAAGACAAGGTGTTTAAGTGCTCCAATATGGGATCCCTGAGCACATGTGTGAACTGGATTTTAAAATGTCTTTGGTTGCCACTGTCAGGAATGATAACGCTTTGGCATTGAAAAAACACTTCACAGTGTTTATTTCATTTGAAATAAACTGTACATCATTTCAGGGGTTTAGGGTATATTCTGGAGCACAATAAATGCCCAACTGTCCTAAGTATGTTCAGCTGGGAACAGCAAATCAGAACGACCCTCAGACCGTGGATTTCCAAGGGGAGCCCTGGACTGTTTGCATTCAAGCAGTTCTATCACCAACAACGAAGAAGTCTTTAACTACAGTCACACTTCAGAGTACAAACTATCTGTAAACTGTAGGTTGTTAATTTAATTTTTGTTCATGCTTTCTATGTAAAAGCAGTGACAGTTACAAAACCTCTACAACATGGCTTGAATTGTGGCCACCAGGAGTAAGGTGGGACAATGAGTAACTGCTTCAAATACTGCAAAGTTTTCCCAACTTCTGAAATTCCCCCCATGCTCTTTGGAGTAACTCTCTTCTTTTGGTTGAAGATATTTTTGTTTATACAGGATGTAAACTGCACGATGGGGATCTCAGGCCGGCCCCAAAAACTGAAGAACGTATCCCGAGAAATTAATTTCATTCTGGAGCATAATGGAAACACTCCGATTTGAAACTAATGTGTAACATTAATTGTTTTGGCACAAAAGGTGAATTATTTTATAGCTAAAATAGAGAAGATCAATTTTCAGCCTGCTGTGCAGGTAATCAGGCATGCAACTCCTGTGTAGGGAACAGCCCAAAACAATGAGAGCAGCGTGACACACACGCAATATCTCACAATTTCAATCTACACATTTAATGAGAATATTGAAATGTTTCAGCTGAAGTTGCAAGGTTCCTACTTCAGGCTAAAACCTAATTTTCATTTTTAAATGGAATACGGTGAGAGTCCACTCGTTTTGTGATTTGGAAATGAGCTGGTGCGATGTAAAAACAGATGCGGTTCTTTAAACACAGGAAATTGTGTTTTTCTCTGCTGTCCCCCAACCTACAGCACAACCACAGGACTGGCCAAGTAGTAACTGCACACACACTGATCTGTCACCTTTGCACAGCTGCCACAGGGATGTAAAACAGCCCACTGAAGGCAAGTCATTCTATTTAATAAGAGCTTTTCTAAGTCTTTCAAAGCAGCGTCAAAAGCAAAGCTCACCACTGTAATTAAAACCTAAACATTTCTAAGCTCATCTTTGGGAAACAGATGTTTGAGACTGGCAGTGGTGCTTCTTTATTAATACCACAAAACCCCCCTCCTGGTAAGCACAATTCTGAAGGGTACATTCCCTGGAAAAGCTCTGCCTGTTCTCCTGCCACACGAGGGATTCGACCATTAGCCAGGGCTGGGTTTCAAACTGAACATGACCTTTTAATATAAAACTGCTCCTTAACTGGCAGGTTAAATGTTCCTTGGCGCTCCCAAGGAAGTGCAGATGCTAATGAGAAAGTCTAACAAAACGCTTCTCTGCCTTTGGGTTCCAGTGCTGAATAAAAACCCCGATTTCCCTTCCCCTGTAGCTGTGCTGGAAGGGGATGGATTAGCTCCTCTTTATCACATTTCTGCACTAATTGTTTCAGACTCTTTGTGTCATTCAGAGTGTCCTGGCTCTGATCAGCCTGTTCCCACTCTTGAAGTGCAGGGAAAAGTAAGAAACTGCTTTAGGAAGCAATATTTAAATACATACCCATCAGCCATATCCATTTCAAGTGACAAATTGTTCTTTTAATCACCTCCCTAGAACTTTATATTTAATTGCTGAGAGCATTTCCAACAACTCTGTTGTGCTTTTTCAACAGTTGAAAGTATTTTAAATTGCTTCCTGCCTATAGTAATTTTGAGGGTAAAAAGACCATAGTTTAGTTTATTGCTCAACTCGAATAAATTTGATTTCTTCTGAATGTTAAATATTAGGGACATAAACTAAGGGAAACTAATGGAAATACCCAAGAGTAAATTTTCAAAGGAATGTACTACCGTTTATAGGTGGAAGCAGTAATTAGTGACAAATTTAATTTGGAACTCTTGCACTCATTTAGGAGAAGGTACTTGGTAAACCCTTGTGAAAAACAAAAATGCCTTTCAGCTCTCTTGTTCAGAGTGCAGTGATCAGCTGTGACTGTGCTGTGACTGCAGCCACCTCCCTCCTGCCTCTTCCTAATCAATTATCCTGTTCCCAAAGAGAAACTCAAATATTTTAGTAGAGAGGATAATAAAGAGCTGGAGGAAAAATACCCAACAGTCACAATTTAGGGATAAAAATAAACTTGGCAGAGAGCCAAATCCATTTATTTTCTCCAGTTTTCTCCCCTTTTCCCCCAAGGCATAACTGAGATACCTGGGAGAAGGTAAATGAAAAGGTTCAACCTCAACTTTTTCCTGCAATTTGGTTCTTCCTAATCTACCTTTTCCTTTTTCTTTCCATCTCCCCATTCTCCCAACAAATACCCCACCAACAAGAGGCAGTTTCCCACTAAAAAAAACCTCGTATTTCATCTTTCTGCCTCTTTTAGTTTATTCAGGTTCAGGCAGGAGGGCTAATGAGAGGACTACAGCTTCAAAGTGCACAGCCCACAGTCTTTCAAGGTCTCATTCCATAGTGTTCCAAGGTGTTCTGGAGTGCCCACACACATTTTGCTGGTGAAACTTATGCAGAATTATTCCCACAAAAACCTCCTCTACTTTTTGCTCTCACTCAATAATCCATGATACTCAACTTGATGTCCTATTCACCACCTGGCCATGATCTAGATCGATCTCTTAAACTAAGACAAAACAGACAGAATACCAAACATCTAAGAAATAAAACAAACACAAATATATTCGTGTGTTCAGTGTTGTTAATCTGCATAATGGGATGTGGAGTTGAAGAGTTCTGTAAGAATTCAGAGCAAGAAACTGGTATCTTTTGCTAAAAGCTTCTTAGGCCAGTTATACACCTCCACATCAGCTTAAAAAACTGTTCTATAAAGTAACTGAAGATGTTTCACAAGTACATAAATAAGATATATTAATGTTAGCCTGGATTACTTCAGCCTGGAACACAGGTTTATCAAAAGGAAAAAGTGCTTCAGGAAGACTGCATTTGATAAAGTGCATAAAGGAGTGTCTCTGTAGCATTGGTCTGCTACTGGTGGTGAAAATAATGCCCTGACAGATAGAAATCATTGTAAAATCCAGCTGTGAACATGTATTATTTTCTCTCATATGGACAAATATAAGTGTCTCTCAGGTGCCATTTGACTTCAAACTGTCAGCTGAAATTTGTGCAGATGATGATGATGACACCAGCAGGACTATTGCAAAATATATTTTTAAATAAAAATGCCATTTCTCCTTGGCAGATTGAAAACAGCACAAGAACACCACGGAACCATTTTTAAGGCCATTGCTTTTACAATATTCAATGTACTTGTCTCCTTAGAACGTGTTTTGGTGCAAAAGCTCTGCCAGGGTGATTGATTGCTCATGCCCAGGTGAGTGTTATCCACAACCTGCAACAAAAGCAAGAATTAAAGCTGCAAACCCAGGATGCTTTTCACCTCCTGGAAGGAGGTTTAGATTGGATACTGGGAAGGAGTCCTTCCCTGGGAGGGTGGGGAGGCCCTGGCACAGGTTTGCCCAGAGAAGCTGCGGCTGCTCCATCCCTGGAAGTGTCCAAGGCCAGGTTGGAGCAACCTGGGCTGGTGGAAGGTGTCCCTGCCCATGGCAGGGGGTGGAACTGGGTGGGCTTTGAGGTCCCTTCCAACCCAAACCATTCCCTGATGTGATGCTATGAAAACACTGACAGGCATTAGAAAAGAAATCATATTTTGCAGTTCTATCCATTTAGCTTTGCTTTGAGGGTACGAAACGTCTCTAAAGCCGAGTAAGTAAAATAATTCAATTTATAGTTCCCTGAAAAACAGCACATTGCTATTCTAGAGTTGCAGAAAGGAAGTAATCAAAAGCATCAAAATATTTCTGGCATCTGAGATGCTTCCCATGCCACGTTATTCATGAAGCACAGCCTTGCTGGAGCTTGCAGGTCTCCAAATGGCAATACAAGAGACACGAGCAAAAAATCTGCAAGTCTAAATAAGTCATTTGCAACAGACATGACATTATTCCTTGAATGATTTGTCACAGCAAACACTGAGCAATAAATTGGGATCTATTTTTCCATGATCTAATATTATTTCATATCAGCATGTCACAACTCTGGGATAATATGCTGCGAGCTGAATTGATCCCTGTCCTTCAAATACAGTCTCGTTTATTGATGAACTCTACATTTATCAGGGAATGATATAAAGAGCGAGGACCTTCTTGCTGCCTTATATATTCAGAATTATCCTTGCCATATTGCATGAAATAGGACCACATATCACATGAATTTAAGACAAAGGGAACTGCCTTGCAATTGCCAAGGAACACCTCATCAGCTCCACAACACTGTTGTCATTTCCTGAAGTTCTTCTGGGTTATGGTCACATTCCATATAGGAACAAGGTAACAGGGAGTATATCCACCAATGTAAAGCTAATGTCTAGCTTTTCCAGGCAAACTAAATTTGCTAAAATGTCAGATCTTCACTGCTGCCGTTAAAAATCAACTTTTTCTCTGTGTATAAAGCAGCCCTGACATCGCCCCAGACCACATAAAAGGACTAGGCCACACTCCTTCCTCCTCTCTCCAAGAGCAGAAATGCCTCATAAATCCAACATCAGTGTCAGATGAGTAAAACTGACTGTACTAACCAAATATAAATCACAATATCTGGAAAAAAGAAATAAGAGCTGAAGACAAGCTACACAGTAATCACAACACAAGTACAGTGGTAACAGCAGGTAAAACCCTAAAGGAACTTGCAGATTTGCTTTACTGAGGGCTTTGTCACTCGTTAAGATACTGATTTTGGAACCAAATCAATAGCAGAGAAAAATCATTTTTAGCTCTCCATATGTCTGGTCTTTTCCATTCCTGGCAGAATGGGAAAAAATTAGCATCGCATGAATGTTTTTTAACCAGCTGCACATTAACTGTGTCCAACGTTAAGTTTTGTACATTGAGATGTTTGTTGTATTGACAGTCCTTTAAAAGCATTAAAAATATAACAGCAACACAGTAAAAATCGAAATAGCTGTAGAGAGTTAAGTACAATTTAAAGGTTATAACAACAGAAAAAGTAGCAGGAGATCTACATAAATCAATTTTAGATGTCATTCCCTCTTTTGAGTATGTGGGCGAGATGATTTACTGATCTGTGGCAAAACCCAGGGTATTTTAAGAGAGCTAAAATATCCAGAAGTATGGCCATGCAGAACTGTGGCAGAGGACCATCTTAATTATCCAAAAATCACTGTTCAATGATGATTCAACTTACAATAGTAACATAAAACCAGGCTGAATTAGTAAAATATTTGGAGGGGAATTCTTCTTACACAAAGCCAGTCATTTACTGAGTCTCCCATTCAGTCAATCCCAAACCCGACTGCTTAGAAAAGGAATGCCAGGAAGGGAAAATGCTCTAAGGAAAATACTGGAGTGGTTTGTGTTAGAGCTCGAGCTTTATGACAGAAATATAAAAAATATCTGTACACCCTCAACTGGAAATATAGAACATCATCTTCCTCCCCTGCACAACAACAGCCATCACAAAGTGAAAATACAGGTTCAGCACATGAGCTGATGTACAGGGAGTTAAACGGAGTTCCATTGTTGGTTTAAATGGTGGATGTCCATGCCCTGATGGAATTGGAACTGAAGAATTCAAAAGGACAAAACTACTGTGAACTGCAAGAACAATTTGCTCCCCATTGAAAAGGGACATTCATATGACTTATGTAAATATCTGTGCTAAAGATAAGCAAAGAAAAAAATACGCCAAATTGTAGAAGAGAGGCAATTCTCTTTTTCCATACTCTGAGCTGGCGTTTCTTTGGGGGTGAACATTGGTTTCTATTGTAACTGGAATGCTGTATGTGAAGGAATAATCACCATTTAATCAAGTCTCTTCTTGAAGACTCCTTACAGAGAATGCAGAAAATACATGCAATTAAGCTGGTGAGATCTTAGAAACTGCACAACATGAGGGAAGACAAAAGAACAGTATTTGGGGTGCTGAGGGGGGAAGAGAAAACAAGCTGTTTGAGAAGGTTTTTAGAATTAGTATTGTCTGAAATTATTTGACAGCTCAATGCAACAAATACAGTACCAAAGATCTGGAAAGGGTTGAGCAGCTGTCAGGGCAGGTCTGCTGCTCCTAAACCATCCCTGCTATTCCTAACAAACTACTTCTGCTTCATGGATGAGTATTTTATCCAAGACTTACTGACCTGCATCCTGCCATGTCAGATCTGGGGGCACTGCATGTTTGATGTCACTGTGCTACAGGTTTATTTTAGTGAAGAAAGAAGGGGGACTTTTTTCACCTTTCTCCA
Source organism: Pseudopipra pipra (assembly GCF_036250125.1). Lineage (NCBI taxonomy): Eukaryota > Metazoa > Chordata > Aves > Passeriformes > Pipridae > Pseudopipra > Pseudopipra pipra. The sequence continues at coordinate 3,372,468 of NC_087559.1, read as the reverse complement.
CGCTTGCTGAAAACTTCCAATAGTTAATCCTCTATCCCCTCAGACAAATCCAAGGATTTTAAGTAATTCTGGTACCAGTTCTCAGTTCCATTTGGTAATTCTGGGAGCACTCAGCTCTCTCTTTTCTGCAGGAATAACACAATTAGTGTGGGGGGTGTCAATCACATCCCATCTGCTGACTGCAGAAGGAATTCTCACCTCTGCCACGTGTTCATTCAAACCTCTGTTCTCAGCAACATGAGCATGTTTTGTATCACCTCCTGTTCAACACCTCACACTTAAACGCTGCCAGAATCAGGCACAGTTGCTGTCAGTTTGGTCACCACCTCTGGGTATAAACCCACACACAGGACACGAGTGTGAGAACAGCTGGGATCATTCAGACTTCGTGCTGCATCTAGAAGCAGAAATTTAATCATTCTAATTCGTATAGATAGCTGGGACAATGACCCATTTTCTCAGCTGCTGAAAAGACAAAGCTGTTGCAAGGCTATAAAGATGATTTAAGAGTATGTATCAGTTTAGGGAGAAAAAAATTCTGCAAGCTCAGACAGTTGTAAAATTGCCACTTTATGGCTGTGTCTGCTTGGACTCTGCCAAATTTATGATGCCACAATACCTATATTATTGAATACAATGTCTAGCTTATACTACCTTGTCTTTGCAATCAAATCTAATGTTTAACATCCCAGCCCTTCAATAATGACACTCCATATCAATTAAAAACAATAAAACCAGTTCCTTTCAAATATTACTTGAGGCTCAACAGCAATTAGTCAAAGACTGAAGATGCAGAATGAGGGATTAAATGTACTTGTAACTTCTGGTCCACAAAGAATCCATATATCCAGTCTATACCCAGTTTTTTCACCCCCTCAATGCAGCAGTGGTTTAAATTACACCAGCATCATTACATTACACTACAGAATGTCTCCATGGCAAGAAAACAGGCAGACACCAGCATAATTAAAGACAACAATCTACTCCCTGCAATTGTCTAGTCACAGAGAAAAGTAGATTCATCGAGGCTTGGCAATTGTGAAATTGGGCAGAATTTAACTCCAGAAAATACCCAATTAATTACTGGAAATACCATAAAAATCAGACACATTAAGTGCACAAAAATTACTAGGAACTAGAAAGGATTCCAAGATAAAAGTAAATCCTCTTAAGTACTCCCCTCCCCGTCTTTTCTTTTTGGTTTCTTTCTCTCTGTGTTGAGTTTAGAAACCAGATTTCATTCTTGTTCTCTCTGGGGGATCTCTGATTTCGATTTCCAGGGCTATTCCCCTTGCCCATGAGCTGCAGCTGAAGGCCAGGGGGTCCCTTACCTCCTGCCCGGGGGGCTGGTCCGCAGAGCAGCACGACCCCCTGTCCCTCCCGCACCGACACCGCGCTCCTCATCTTCGTCCTGGAGCTCTCGAGGTCTGTGTTGGAAAGAAAAGGGGATGTGGATATTAGAAAAGACTCAACAGGCAGGAGATTGAAGTTCTCAAACCCTGATCTCGCATCTCTTACGGAACTAAACCTGGCACATTCACTGCAGCAGCTGCAGAAGTGTCTGTTCGACACGAGGGAGGGGGACAGAACAGGGACTGAACTAATTTGCAACAATATAATTTGACAGATCCCATGGCTAATTCTGTTAGGCTTATGCTACCCTAATTTTGATAACCAAAAAGGAGCCATAAGTGTAACTTAAAAACAGGTCCCTAAGCCACTGCTGCTGCTTCTGCAGCGAAGGCTCTGATGAAAACACCACCAAGATCCCACTGAGCTCCTCTAACCAACCACAAAATAACAACACAGCTGCTCCCAAAACACAGATGCATCTTTCCAAAGAGAAAAGGGCAATCTCCCTGCAGGAGAATCCCGGGAACACTGCTAAGCTCTGGAGAAAGCAGGAGCTCTGCACCTCAGCGTGTTGATCCTGTGATCTGTCCTGCTCGGCCTCAGGTCTCTCTGTGATCATTTTAAGCTGTGTAAGTGCCACAGAATATTCTGAGCTGGAGGGGACCCACAAGGATCACCGAGTCCAGCTCCTGGCCCTGCACAGGACCATCCCCAAGAATCCCACCATGTGCCTGACAGCATTGTCCAAATGCTTCTGGAGGGGAGAAAAATGCTACAGTTTACATAAATGCAAATATTTTATCATAAATTTATGTCAGCTTTCCCTCTAACCACTGATTCAAGATCCAACAAAGTATGGCCTCATACCCTTGAAATAAGTTAGATTTAACATGCAGAACAAACTAAGACTGAGGTTCTACACTAACAAAGGCTCTTCTATGAATAAACCATATTATTTTTCCATAATAAAATCAAACAGAAGACAATTTAAAAAGCCCATGTTTGTTTATAACCTTGTACAGGACACTAACACACAGTCTTTAAATGAGGCTGTCTTTATAACCAAGTGTAATAGCAGCAGTGAGTTGACAAACAGTAGCTATTTTCCCAAAATACAGTATTTTTTTTAATACTGAAAAGCAACAGCTGTTACAGTCAGAACACTGAACAAGAGCCATTAGAATTTCAATGCTTCATTTAAAAAAACCCACACTTAATGCTGCAGCAGGATATTGTTGTGTTATCCTTTGTTACTGCACACAAAGTTCACAGGAACGTTTCTTAAAAAGGCTGTTTTCAGCTTCCCAAGTGAATTTCTATGGAGGTACATCTCAGAATAAACTGCTGGATATGAAGTGGAAGTCACATACAACCCCAGCCAAATGAAATTCATTTCAGGCCCCAAGAACATTCCAGATTCATCTGGAATGCTGCCCCACCAAAGCTGCCCTGAGTCATGGAAGGAAGAACCAAGAGGTGACAGAACCCCTGAGGACACACACTATTCCAGAACAGGATGAAAACAGCTGTGCCATTTGGACTTTAAAATAATAATTGTTTTGGTAAAAATTTATGTATAAAACGAATTCAGACCACATTTTTCCCTGTTTACATCACAACCACTGCAAGCCATAAATCTTATGCAATACACAGAACTTCCATAGCTAAAATAAAATGGTTTTGCAGTGCTTTCTAAGCACTGGTGTTTTATGAGAAATACAGACCTTCAGAACCTCAACAGACCCTATGAGCATGGGATTGGGCTGGGAGCACCTCGGGAAGGGACATGCCAAGGGATTTGGAAGGCACATCCTCATTATCCCACAGGTACCCAGCTCTCTGTGGTTTGAACTGCTCCAGTGTTGTACAGCAGAGGTTATTAATCACTGATTGCAAGTGAAAATTGCTGTCACGGGAGAAAAAAGGTTTTGGGAAACAAGAAACAACACAAAATCCATCTGAAAATGAAGAGTATGAGCCATACTACAACAAAAGAATAACTTTTCACAAATCAGCAGAGAGCTCTTCATCCTACCTTCCAGTAGTACCAAACTAATCACAGAGCTGCAAAAATATAATCAATTTATTTATATACATCTATCTTCTCTTTACACATTGTCTGGCACTGCTTTGAACATAATGGAAAATCAACATGCAAAACAGTAGCAGAGTTCTTTATTAGCATTATACAATGAAATCTAAATCTCTGCCCTTGGAAAGTACTGGGTGCTTTTAAACAAGATGCAGGGTCTGATTTTCAGGTGTTTCTGTGGCATATTCAGAGTACTGAAGGTCAAAGTCAGGCTTGTTTGGAAGAATATCAAGAGTGATTGTTTATCCTTGGGCTTTTTTGTTAGGCTTTTGTTTGGTTGGTTTTTAATAAAGTATCCTGAGCACAATAACACCAGGGAGTAGAGCTGCATCTTCTAACAAAACTGGCCATTACATGAACTCACTGGAGAGGGACATTCAGTTCTCAGAAAACTGGCAGGGTAAACAGAATACCTCAAAAGGTGGGCTAATAATGGCAAGGCTTGTTTATTTTTACAGATTGACTTTTATCTCTGAGATCAGAGGCTCTGATCCTGTTGAAATGTCTCAACAGACAAAAACATAACTGGAAACAAAGAACCAAGATCAGGACAGGACAGATGATGGGTTTGAGAAGTGATGAGTCAGAACAGGACTGGCTTTTCAGTGCCCCATGGGATGACAATACCCCACTGTTTAGTTTGATAGAAAAGGGCAGAAACACATATGAAGTATTTCTGTATTTTATCTACTGAACTACAGATTGTCTTGTTCATCATCAGATTTTTAAAACTTACCTACTTCTCAAACTGGTCACCAAAAGAAAGTGTTTTCATTAGTTTCTCTTGCCTAAATCTTTTTTCTTCTTACTTGCATTTATTATGCCTCACTTGTAATCTCCTTTCATCTAAAATGCAGCCACTCATGGACAAAATTAACAACTTTATTACTTAACTCTACCAGGCAAAGGCTCTAATCATACCACTGAAAAGTATTTTGGTAAAGATGTTACAAAAAAACCTGACTACAAGGAAAAACAAAAAATCCAACTTCAAAACCAATCTAGAACTGTGTAATTTGCAAATTAAATGCTTTTATTGCCTGCTTATAGTTTGCCATACAGAAGAAAGTAAAAAATTAGCAACTGAGAGTTTCTGACTCCTGAAACAGCATTTTCTTCTCCCTTCCCCTGCTAATACATATATTTGCCTCATTGCTTTAGCACCAAGTACATAAAGTTATATCAACTGAAATACAGATGCCATTGCAATAAAATGGAGCGAGAAAATGTAATTCAGCTTTATTGAAAAGTCTTTGATTCTGCCCCAAAATGAGAACAAGGAAACATGTTCCTGCCAACACAAACAGCAAGGATGTGAAAACTGCATATTCCACTGGGTTCTCTCCTCCTTCTGTTTAATAGGCCAAGTTTTAAGTCTCAAGCACTAAGACTTAAAGTTGCAAAGAAAGAATCCAAAATATGGAGCAACAGGAACATGAGTATCAAACCTGCAATAACTGCCTGATGCATTTGGAAGAGCAGCTTTTAAAAGCTCATGTGACACCCTCGACAATTAAAAGACGTGGATTTGTGAATTCATGAGGGGAAATCAGAACCTGAAGCATCTGTAAAACAGACTAAAACCAGATTGACATTTTTATAACAGAATAAAAATGAACTTCATCTGCAGAGCACTCGCCTGGTGACCACATCCCCTGCATTTCACTGCAAGCACCTTCTGGGATGTTCCTGGTTTCTGTAATCTTGTGTAAGCAAGGAAAGGAAAGCAAACAGCTCAGGCAAGATCAGATCAAATATTACAACCCCGCTTTGAAAAGACACAGAACATCATGCTATGAAAAATTCAGAGAATTTCTGATGACAAAGATGCTCCAGACACACAACTCCTGGCTCGTGGCAACGCTGGGTTATGTCATATTTTGCCCAGAAACCTGTGTGATGCTTCACCTCTAGACACACATACCTGCATGCAGGAACTTCCTAAGATTAGCAGACACTGCTAGAAATTATACCAACTTCTATTTATTCTTTCAAGTAATCACAGGACATATTTACTGTGAGAGAAATAGGATTCACTTTTTTTCACCTACTTCTTTTTTTTTTTTAGGTTTCCAAGTCCAGTAACACCCAAGCATTGTATTACACTTGTACCAACTGATGTTCATTGTCAAAGCAAGTTTATTTGCAATTCTACCATGTTTTGATAACTGTAGAACAAGGATTCAAGTTCTACAAACATAATTGTCCCTTAAGAGCCACAAATATATTTATTCCATTGCTTCATTAGACTCATTGTTATTCAGAGCTGCAGAACTTGTTAAATATACTTTATATATAATTCTGTATTGGTAGGATGTTCAAGTACCTAAATGAGTCAGACAACCAATTCTAAACTGTTTTCTTGAGTAGGTAATTCTGAAGAGGGGACTCTGTTTGATGTCAGCCCATAATGAAGTACTAATTCACAACCCGCTGGCCCTGCTAAAAGTCACATTATTAAAAAGAAGGGGAATTCCAGTCTCTCAGCTCTTAAGGACAAATAACAGCCTGTGTGTTGTAATAGCTGTGCTGGTAATGACAACTACTGGAGAAAACAGTGTAACACAAATTTGTTTCTTTAAAAAAAAAAAACCCAAAACAACAACATAAAAAACCCAACAAACTTCACCGCCACCACCTATATCTGCACAAGCAAACCTTGTTCCCCACCACCCTATACCCCAAAACTGGCTATACCAAGGCACCTCTGTGACCATGAGTTTTACACTTCTTTAGACAGGTTGTACACTTGGTATAATTAAGTTTCTTAAAAATACCTGTATAAGCCCACCAGGATATTTGGGATACACCCCTGTTAACCCCAACACACGGCCTGCAGTGATGGAGCACTAGAAAACAGCACAAGTGAGCTGCACATGGAGCCAGTGAAACCTGCTGCTGCCTTCCCAGGGTCCAGATCAAGGCTGGGAGAATCATATTAAGGCAAGAGAGAGGGAGGAGGCCAAAAATTCTCTCTGTAATCATTTACTGTTGGATGCAGAGAGGATAAAAACATTCGCGGTGCAGAGACGAACACTACTCAAAGCAGGCAAAGAGTGGGGGAGATTTGTCATGAGAGAAGAGATTCAGAGGCTGCTGAGGAACCATCTCCAGGGTTTCATTTTGTCAGGCTGATGTTGCAGGGAACTCACAGAATTCCACAGCAGCCTGCACAGAGTCCCCCAGCACCGTGACACGGCACTGAACTCTCGTTTTGTGGCACCACGTTTATCTGTGCACAGGCAGCAGTGCAGCAGGTTACACACACTGCAGGGGGGTTTTAAAAGCCCATTTCTATAAGAGGAGCAGCTCTGGCCCTGGGAGTGCCCTTCTGCAGCACAGGAGCTGTGGCATCACCTCTCCATGCTGAGATGCTGCCCACAACCACGTGTGTGCCCTGCAGAGCCCAGGACAGGACAGGCAGAACAACTCCCCACCCTCAAGGCACTTCTTAGTCACAACCCAAAGTACTACTGAGACAATTTTTTAGTTTTTATTTTGAAATACTGCCCCTGTTTCTGCTCACATCACATTAGTCTCATCAGCAGAGCCCATCTGAGTGTTTCTTGCATCCCTAAAAATACACTTAATAAAAAGCAGCAAACCTCTGTTTAGAAACAAAACAACCCTTCAGGTTGTTTCCATCACATGAAAAGCTGAACATCCAATAGGTGAGTCATGCTGGGATTAACAGGCTGCTGCAGCCAGGTGCAGGGAACAGCACACCAGCAAAAAACCTTACAAATCTTTTTAACTCCTCCACCTTCACTCGAAGTTCAGAAAAAAAAAAAAAAGGAAGAAACAGGAGAGAATTAAATGCTCTTGCACCAATTAATGGAAAACCATTTAAAACTTGTGCAACAAAGTGTGTTATATAAACAGAAACAGAAAAAAAAAAAGCTAAAAATAAATTGGCACAGATGTATCAGGCTGTGGTGAACAGGAGATGCCAGCATGGAAAGAGGTGCAAGAGTCTGCAGTAATGAGGGGAAAGATGGATGGGGAGAGGAGAGATGAAGCACTTTGTGGGTTGTGTGGAACTGAAGGAAGAGACCAGAGACAGCAGAGAAAGGGAAAAAAAAAAAGCAGTAAAGGAACATTAATAGCATAAATGTTGACTCAACATCTGATGAGCAGGAAGTATTTCTGTTTAAAACAGGCTTTGCACTGGCAAAAATGCACTGAAGGAACTGGAAAAAAACCCCCCAGCGTTACCAGGGAAATGCATGTTTTGAAAGAAAAATGTTCTCCAATAGGTATTTCCAAAAATATGCCTTTCATAAATTCGTATTATCTGGGAATTACCACTCAACTCAAGGCAAACACAGCACTGAACAAAGCAATTCAAGCAATTGGAGAAATATCTCAGGAGGGAAGGATGTTTGCTCAAGGAAATCATCCCACAGTCGAGTTCTCAGATGCAACACCGATTTTTTTTTTTACCCCCCTTAACACTTTCCCAAAACAAACCCTAAGAACATCCTGACAATGACATGAGCACAAAGCAGGTTTAATGTTGAAGAACACCAGGCTATTCACATTTTAATAGTTAAACAGATGGCTAAAGCCCTGCCAGATCTAGGTCTAATTATCTGAAGGTTTGTTTATTTATTAAATACGCAGCAGTGTTTCCAAAAAGCCTCTCCTCAATAAATAAATCAACGAAAGCCATCCCAAAACAGCTCATTTTTTAAGCACTGGGAAGATGCTGGTGACAATGGCATTTTTTTTCCTGCCACTTCATCTTTCCAAAAACAGGCACTTTCCTTAAAGAACTGGAGAGATTTCCCACAAATAATACAAAATATAGCTGTTTTTTTCCACCAGAAAGCATTGTCAGGATACAGGTAACCAAAACCTGTCATTCTCCTCATCTCCCCAGGTATGGAGCACCTGGCAAAAAGCCTCCCTGCTCTGATCAGGGCCATGTGGACTGTAACAGATGTAATGATGACAAATAACAGACACGGCAGATGAGTGAGTGTCCTGTCAACAGATGTTCTGCCACAGCTGCTGCTTCACACCCCAAAATACACTGACTTGTCAGTCAGCAGGAAAATCCGATATTCACATGCCTTCCAAGAATTTGTGTTCTCATCAAAATACGTGTCCTACACGGCTTGAGAAAAAATATTTTGTTGCTTGTGCAATGAAACAAAGTCATCTGCCCATCCAGGAACTCCAACAGTGGAGCAATTTGCCAAGAATAAGAGATCAAACCCTAAACCATGACTCACCCTGCCAAAATCACCTGTGCCATCTTCTCCAAAATCAGCTGGGTTTTATCTCCAGCTCCAGATGCTCTTCATTATTTTTAACTGGACCCATTAAAACTTAATAGATTTTTATTTTTTTGTGTTTATTTTAATAGTTCTCCTGTTTACTGTTTCTCAACCTAAATAAGATGGGGTTGTCAAGTACATTATGCCTCAACTTTTTCATAAAATATACAAGGAAACTTAGAGAAGATGACTCTTTCTACACATATGAATTCAATAACCCACTTGAAATAAGCTGTAGAGGGGATAGAGAGCAAGGACAGATTAACACCGTAACAAAAATAATATTTGCAGAGGAATTCAGAAAAAATTAAAACTTTTAATTCTATTATTGAAGATGAAAAATGCAGAGGCAGAAATAAAAGCAATCCATTTTCATGGGAGCACATTTGCCTGGTTCATGGAGAGGAAGAACTGTTATTTCACTGTATTAACTACTCACATGACAATTTTAAGGAAGAGGAAAGCAAATTTTCACATTTGACAAATAAAATATCTCAGGCTTAGTATCCTGCATACAGCCTTTGGTACTGACATTAATTGCTTCTGTGATGTTCAAATTTCTGAATCAAGGATATAATACACTCTCTTCCTTGGGTGCTTCACTCCAACCACAGCAATATCCAAGTACAAAGATGTCCCCACAGCATAAAACAGATCCTGGAAAATTGCTGCAAATATTTATGACTATAAATCTCTAAGGTTACTAGCTGGGATTAGACTACATTAACAGGCTCAGAAGGACAGGATAGATAAGAAAAATGATCTATTTCCATCCAGGCACCGAAGAGCAACACTAAAGTTGTAGCTTAATGGATGTTCAGGAGCACATCAAAGCAAACCAGAACAGATTCTGTTCATTCCCTTTACAGTATCAAGAAGTGGCTAAAGCAGATGGTCTGTAGTTACTTTCCTTACAGACTTCAGGGAACAGGAATGCAGTGAAAGGCATTTCTTACCCTGATGTCATTTGCAGCTGACAAGCAAAACGGGTATTTTCTGCTGCAGATAAGGCAGAAAAAAAAATGAAAGCAAACCCACTGCATTGGATGCTGACAGTGGAGATGTTTAAAACAATAATGATTTGCCAGGTCCACATAAACCCCACAAAAATGAAAAATAAAACTTTAAGAGACAGGACATGGGACAGTCCTTGTGGCAGAACCATTTCTTGAATGCTGAAACAAAAGCCAAATGATGAACTGCCCCTGTGAAGCCACATCCCCGACCTGTGCATGAGCATGAGTTGTTAATTATTTAATGAAAAGCTAAAACCCACTGCATAACCTAATTCAGCGTTCCCATGCAAACATATTACTCTGTAGCCCTTAATAAAATTAAAAGAACATACTGAGGTTGCAAACTCAATTATTTGGAGGTAGAAAATGTCAGAATTAAGGTTGCCTAAGACCACAAATATTGGCTGAGAATAAAACAGAAGCCCAATCAGTAAGATTTCACCCATGATGATGATTCACACCAGAGTTTCCTGCTATTTCTTGTCTGGAAACCTCTTAAGTGCTGCTGGTGTCACTTCTGAGGTAGGACAAACCCAAAGGCTGGAACTGTTACCAAGTAAGTAATTTTTCTTAAAAAAAAAAAAAAAAAAAAAGAGTTTATGCAGTAGTAGGGGAATATGTTGGAAAATTCTTTAACTTTGGCACAATTTGATCATTAATGCTTAGTTTTGTACCACTCAAAGTTTAGTACAAATGCCAGGGACTGATGTAGTTTTGTGTTAACCCCCTACACCTGTAACTTGTGCCAGTCAGTGCTTCTCTTTTTACCCACACTGGTGATTAATATGGATTAGTAAATGTCTTACTTCTGAGAACAAAGACTGTGTGCTGGACCAAAGATGGCAAGAGAGATACCTAGTGCCCTGACCATATACTTGAGATATTGTCAAGGAGAAAAGATTCAATAGAAGATCTGGTACGATAACAGGAAAATTTGGGGAATGGGAAATTCCCCAATCAACCACCAGAAACCCTCAAAAGACCCTGACTCAAATCCAGACAATTCCACAGAAATATTCAGTATATATGCAGGCTCCCCAGGGCAGTGGGCACAGCACCAAGGCTGCCAGAGCTCAAGAGGTGTCTGAACAACGCCCTCAGGCACATGATGGGCTTGTTGGGGTGTCCTGTGCAGGGCCAGGAGTTGGACTGGATGATCCTTGTGGGTCCCTTCCAACTCAGCATATTCTGTGATTCTGAGATTCTAATCAGCCTGACTGGAATGCCAAAGTCTACCCACTGCAATCAAACCAAAATTCCATTTGCTCTGTCACACATCTACTTCTGCCCCTCATACCCCCTATAAAATCAGAACAGCCTTTCCAGTACACATGGTAGAGCTTCAGTCGGGGCACAGAACCTCTCTTTCAATATTTAATCATTGCTCTGACCCAGATGTAAGAGAGAGACATTTAAAACCCAATCAGTATAATCCCCATGCAGATAACAAGCCCCATGCTTTGGTTTATGAAAGCAGGAACAACAATCGTTACACAATTAAACAAGGGGGGGTAAAGAGACGACAAAACTGCATTTGGCCTGGTTCAGGCTGAACTGGGATCTGATACTGTCTGCAGGAAGAGCAGGAGACCTTGCAAGCGTGACTTGGAATAAATTAAATTCATTACACAAAGCAATGATTTGGGATAAGAACTCAGTAACTTGATCTACTCGGTCACCTTACAGAGCGACAAATCAATGCCAGTCGGGGGTGTGGAGACAAGGCCACGCTGTGCCCGAGTGTCTGGTGTGCACTGAGAACACTGGCAATGCAGAGCAGCCCTTTGCCAGCCCCCACACACACACCATGGACCCTGGGATGGAAGAAGTCAATTCTACCCTTGTCATGGAGTCAGTAAACCCTGGAAGTCAAAAGGATGGTTGGGTCCTACAGTTTCAGACAAAACTCGGAGCCGGAATCCCCAGGCAATTTTTTTTCAGTAAACAAGGATTTATTATGAGGCAAAAAAAGGTTTCTTGAAGGAACAAGATAGTAATTCCACTGAATCCCCATCAAGAAAGCTAGGAGAAAAGAAAAAATACAGGATGAATAAGATGGAACTGGCTTAAGGAGAGGCTACAGTTACTTTTAAGCAAGCAAGAGCTAAACAAGAAGATCAAAAGGTAAGTAAGAGTACACGGGTTATTAGGAGCTGAAGTTGTGAAAAACTAGGGAGAAAAATGCTACATTTTCTTAACCAAAGAAGCAGAAAAATTCTTCCGAAAAGAATCTGAAATAAAACCAGAAGCAGAGATGTATTAAGAAATCAGAGATTCAAAAACAGCTGAATGCAAAGGAGTGTAAACAACTGATAAGAGCATGCAAAACATTACTGTTAATATCAGACTTCTAAAAATCAGAAGCATCATATGATACACTTATTTGATACTCAGTGAAGCCTCCTGGCACATCACACACAAGAGTTCAGGGAGCAGATGAGAAACTGTGGCAGTGCAGAACCAAGAAACCCAATAAATCACTGACTCATTTGATTGTTTAACTTAATTACGGGGTCAAACAGCGGCACATACAGTAGAAACAGTCAATATAATCCCAAATCATTAGATGTTACAATGACAGCAAGTTCATAAAGAGAAGCTGCACTCAGTGACATGACAGAGCTGGGGTTGGAATCGATGTCCCCAGACACCAGTTTCAGACCATCAGCTCCAAGAGCTCATTCTCCACATCAGTTCTGTGAGATCACAAGGCTGTAACTGCACTGTCTGCAAAGTACTGATGCTGCAAACATTAATATGAAGTTGGGTGGGTGTGTTTTTTGAAATGACAAATGTCTATGGACTAAACACCCGTTAAACTTCAGACTTCAGTTATTCCTGTACATCATTAATGTTTAAACCTGGCTTAGCTCACTTTGGGTAGAGTGGTTTTGACTTGCTTATTTCCATGTCATTTTAGAAGAAAAACTGTAAAACCTTTTTGTAAAAGGCTATAAAAATAAACATACTAAGGAAACAAATGAAGGCATTTGAAACTCAAATGGTGAAGAGGGTTTCCACCCAGCTGATGAGTTCATCTCTCCAGTTTGCTCCATCCCCCAAAAGCCAGTCCAAACACACTATCCAGGAGCACTTTCTCTTTTTGCTCTTCTTGCAGCAAGAGAGCAAAAAAAGGAAAGCACAGGGATCATTTGAGCACATTAACCTCCCTGGAAGAGAAGGGAACGAGACAAGATCTTTAGAGAATTGCATTCTGTCTGCCTCTGCAGTAATGGCATTACACTTGAATGAAAGTAAAATTATGTGGAAGACTGTTGGTTTACTGAAGGGTCAAAGAGATGACAGCTGTGGCAGGCGGTGGTAAACCTTTAATATGCCATGATGTACCAATGTGCACATCCTTCAGTGGGTGAATAAATGTGGCTGAACAAGGGATTACACCTGAGCAAGCAACTGCATAGATTAATAAATTCAGCCTCAGACCATTCAACAACAGAAGCTGCAGGTGTGGAAAAAAAAAAAACAACTCCTGAGAAATACCTATCTGTTCTTCTGCTACTCCACTTCTAAGAACAAATACAATCCCAGTGTTGTTGAAGAGAGTTTAACAGATTGAGACATGTACATAAAGAGAAAACCCCCAAAACACAGTGGGACCTCAAATGTTCTTGTTGGTGTCTGAGCAGAATCGTTACGTGACAGATGCTCCACGTGCAGACTGATCCCCAGCCTAAAGCCAAATTGCTCCTTGCAGGGTGATGTAATCCTCAAAAGTATATTGTTAACTACAACTTAATAAAAAGTCACATGCTCAAAAAAATACAGTTTCATAAAAAAAGAGCAAAGATGTCTCGCTGCACAGGGCTGAGAGAGGTAATAATAGGAAAATAAAATCAGGCACTGCATCTCTTCTCGTAAGTAGGGAGAATTTCCCTGGTTATTAAATGAGACTCCCCACAACCCACAGCCTGTGCTGTGCTCTCTGTAACTACTCACTGCCCTATTGTACAAGGAACACGACACAAATATGTAATCAATACAAAAATAACGAGAGAAGCACTGCAGTATAACAGCAGATGTTCTGCAGGTTCCATTGCTTTGGTATTAAGACACCTACTTTGCTTCCCAATAAACATCGGGAAGCAAAATATGCAGGTTGGTAGCAAGTCAGAGCCTGGAAAATGTACATTTAAAGTAAGGTGATACCCAGTGAAGACATTTAAACTGCTATTTTAAATTCCCCCTAAATCTGATATTTCCTGTGTTGCAGCCATGGGTTACTTCAGTCAGAATTTACTGTGTATTTATATATTCACTGAATGAAAGTGTAACTCTGTACATCACAAGATAACTGTGCTTGTTATAGAGTGACAGGATCATTTAGTTGGACAAGACATCAAATCCAACCATCCCCCAGCACTGCCAAGCCCCACTAAACCACGTTCCTAAACATCTACTCGTCTTTCAAGTGACCTCAAATGCATTATTTGAAGAACAACACCTTCAATAACAAAGTGTTGTCTAAGACTACGCCAGGGCACCCCAGATGTCAACACAGATTGTTAGAAAAAACGTTCAGTCTACTAAATTATCAAGTCAAATGCTCTAAACAAGCCAAGCAATCCATCCAAGCTTTCCTTATTTAAAGTTCCTCATTATGTGCCTTGTAGCAACAGCATTTTTTCTACATCAGGACTTGGTGCCGTAAAACACAATCCAAGTTGATATTTTAAGTATATATTTCAGTTTGAGGAGGCTCCAAATCCAATAGTTTTATTAGCCATGAAGGGTGGAGTAGGACACAGATGGCCCAGACGTGTTTATGTCGACTGAAATGCTTTTCCTGTTTGATTTTGTAAGTTGTAAAGCCACAGTTGGAAGATCAAAGCATTAAATTCCTACTGAACATTCCAATCAACATCAGCGGGCTTTAGATCAGGCCCTTAATGGGGTATTAATGTAATGTAAATGTTTTAAAGTATTATCTATATATTATCAGTAGCATGTTAAATGGTCTAACAAGACCCCATTAGAGTCATTCTGACAAACAAAACAAGGGCTGAAACACTTTCCTTCCTTAGCAATGACCTGCTTTGATTCTTCAGTGAATATAAGCTCTGTTTTTCCAAAGAATCCATATTCCAGAGGTTTAAGAACAGTCCCAAACTACAAAAATCCTAAGGAATGTCACCGCTCTTACACAGGAAAAAAACTGAAACCAAACACGCACACAAAAAAATAAAATCTGCAAGAATTAAAATGAAAATATGTTTTGTTTAGAGCTCTACCAGGTGTGCAGGTGAGTGGACTGCACAGGAAATGCTGAAGTTGTTAGTTATTAATAAAAATTCTTACACCTCCACAACTGAAACCAGGACTTCAAAAGGCTCCTGTTAATTGTTTCAGAATTTAGGCACAAAGCCTAAATAGCTAAAAATACAAGGGGATCATACTGGTGTCCATTGTCTCCATGTCTCCATTGCACTTCAGACACTTATTATATTAAGTCCAATCAAGTGAAATATTTAATATGAGAAAAAGATATAGAGAGACGGAGCAACAGCTGCTTTTTTCAACCTCACTTAATGCCTTAAAGCAGCAAACAGATGCACCTGAGCATGTGCACCCTTTTGGACAAACTGGTTTTCTACTGGGATCTGAAGCCTCATCCCTGTGATACAGAGGATTCAAACAGCATTCCTGATCAGGATCCTTCCAGTTGTGGACCACTGGTCATGGACCACCAGGCAGAAGAGCTGGACACAAAGCTGGGGGTCAGCACAGCACCCTAAATCCCTGCTTGTACTCAACTTTCTCTTCAGAGATTCCAAGTTCCATGAGGAGCAAAATCATGGCAAGTGAAGGCTCACCTTCGCAGCAATGGCACTTTTCCAAACTTATATAAACCACAGTGTTACAGGACATTAAGTCTGTATTTTTGGCCGGGTACAGAGGCTGGCCTACAACTTTTTTAAAAAAGAGTTATGCTCACACAACTTACTAAAACAGCAGCAAAGTTTTAGTCTTCGTGAAAAAACTACACAGAAAAATGATGTCATAAATAGCTTTGGGGAGAAAAAACATCTCTCTCTCTCTCTCTCTGTCTCTCTTGCTCCAAAATATGCTTTCCCTCCCTTCCTGTGCCAAAAAGCCTCTTCTCTGCTCTCTCCTTGCCACACTCCCCTTCTTCACAAGCTATTCATGCCCAAGCTTTGAAAGATAGTAAGAGACAAGCAGATTTACATCAAAAAAATAAAGAGAGATAAGGTTGCTATGGGAATAAGAAGACAAAAAACTGTTACTTAATCCAACATAAAAAGGATGAGAACTGGAGAGAACTCAAATGGAATTGGAACTGTCACCCCACCCGACAAGGTTATGATCTGAAACAACTGCTTTTTCTTCCTCATTTCCTCTGTGCTTTTATGCAATTTCATTTTCTCATCAGAATCACTTTACAGAATAAAATATTTCACGTTAAGATTCAAAAAACTTTAAAAAATGAATTAGAAGTAATATTTTCCAATATGTTGCTCGTTGCTGTCACTCACTTGTAAGCTCTCGGAAAAACTGAAATATGCCCCCTCTGCAGCAATGCTACGGATGCAGATCTGAAATTTTAGATGACTCTTTAGATTTTATCTATAAAATATATATAAAAGATTCAGCCATGTAATTTGCTTTCTTTAAACTACAGTCTATGGCATACAATAAAGTTTTACGCAGGCTAGTAAGCAAATTCAGATTTAGGTTTTTTCCTACAGCTGCAGTCAAAGGCAACTCTTATAAATTCTAAGGCAGAAAGAACTGTCACACGCCCCCTATCCCCAAAAAGTCAAGGCACCATTAATGTCAGTAGTTTATCTCCAGAAACACTGTTTTTTATCAGTGCTTGCTGGAATCGCTTCCCAGCCAGCACAAAACATCACGGAAAGGAACGAATCTGTCCCATTTTAGAGCTGTTGATACAGGATAAATGTTTCTTCTCAGTTTCAGAAGTGTAGGGAAAATGTCTTTCCTTCCATTACACACCCCCAGAGCTGCCTTGACTCATTAAATAATGGCCCACATGATCTCCCTACATGGTGAGCCTTAAAAACAAGAAATGTGAGGAAACCTAAAAATACCCAATCCATAAGGCCCCTACCCATGGATGATCTCAGGTCATAAAGACCAGAAAATAATCTAGAATGAACTGGCTAAAACCATTTCTTGAACAGGCAGCACAGCCTTAGAAAACCAGCTCTTCTTTGCACCTGAGCTCTTCCAAGTTACACAAAAGCCTCCTAAAAATGACCAAGGAGCAGATTTAATGCTCATTTAAGATGTCACTGCAAGATTCACACTGGGGTATATTCACATACATTCACATCAGAGTGAATCAAATCCTGTGCCTGGTACTTAGAGGCTGTTCATGTCACAATTTGCCTGTTATCCTCAATATCAAAATCTGCCATTTAGGTGTTTATCAACAGCAATACCTTTATCTGCCACCTCTGAGGTACAGGAGAATCCTTAACTGAATCCAACATTGAACTATTTGGGGATTTTCCATGTTGCTTTTGGAGTTATAAATAGCTGTATGAGGAATCGGGATAAAATGTGCACTAATTACCCTTGACTATGCAAATTAAGCTATTTTTAATTCAGGTTTAAACCGTGTTGAAGTTCTCATTGCACAACCACCGCCAAAGGCAAGTGAATGCTGTGTTTTTCTTTGCAATCCTTTGCTCCTTGCAGCACACAGAGCACCTCAAGTTGCAGTGAGTTATTTTGCACAGTGGATGCCTTGTGAGCAAGGTGTGGCTCGCAGCTCCCTGGGGACAAGGTGGCATTTCAAGCCTCTCCAATCCACAACTCTGGAGTGGAAACACAGGAGCAACACTTTCTGCTTATTTAAAATGAGATCCTGACTCTGTTGTCTCTATGAAATAAAATTGATGCTAATCCACCAATTCCT
This sequence comes from Pseudopipra pipra, assembly GCF_036250125.1. Taxonomy (NCBI): domain Eukaryota; kingdom Metazoa; phylum Chordata; class Aves; order Passeriformes; family Pipridae; genus Pseudopipra; species Pseudopipra pipra. The sequence continues at coordinate 3,354,804 of NC_087559.1, read as the reverse complement.
CACACATGGTACTTCTTAACAAAGTGACACTTATGATATGGGAACAAACCCTGATGTGTATTTAGGACAGCGTGGCAAGTCTCAGTTTTATGACTCTTTTCACCCAGACCCCTGGGACCACACAAAAACTTGTCATTATACTTTTTCCTGGCAATATGAATGGAAATTTGAGTCACCTGCACAAGGTCACAGCCATAACTATTCCAACTCAGGTCTTCTTGAAGCCCTGCACCCTTTCCATCAAGCTATTCCACATTTCTGTGTCCCTACTCCTGGCAGGGGGGTGGAACAAGATGATCCTTAAGGTCCCTTCCAACCCAAACCATTGTGTGATTCTCATTTTACACCACAGGAAAACATCCAGCTAGCTTCAGTATAGAGTTCTTAATTCATAATGCATAAAGCCACTCCTTATCTTCCCTACTTCACTAAACTTCCTGTTCCCTTCTGCTGGAGTAAAATACTACAAATACTTGTAAGTGTCTGGTTCAAATAAAGTCATTTCTACATTCAAATGTTTCTCCAGTCAGTTCTCAGCTCCTGAACATCTGAGCCCCAACTATGGAAGAGTAAAGGATAGCCAAGCACAAACACATTTACCCACATGTCATCTGCTTTCTATTCCAAGACAGTAAACAGCACTTGTCTAGAAAAAGGTCTGTTTTCCTGCCCCAAGGCATGGGTTTGAAATGCCTTTGTTAAAAGACTCCTAAAAAGTCAACAAGAAAGTCATAACTACTTGTTCCAGCCAAGAAGGAAAAAAACATCATGCTACATTAGACAGCTATATTTTAATATTCTGTTTATAGTTATGGAAATCTGGTTCGTTTTAGCATCAATAAGTTCTGATTGTGCTAATCAGACAAGAATATAAATGAGCTTTTATTCACTTAGGTTTTCAAACACGTAGAGTAAATATGGTGAGGTTAAGCTTTTACTTTACAATGTTGTGTTATTTTTTACTGAAAAAACAGTGTGTAAATTGTGTTCTAATCCCTGATAAATACTGATCCCTGAAATCTCATCACCGATATGTACATCCAGTATTGGAAAAGCTAAAGGCTGCTATTATCCCATTTGTTATTGCAGCAAGAAACTGGAAGGTTAATTACAGCACAAATAAAGCTTCTGTCCAAGGGGACAGCAGCCACATATTGAAAATCACCAAAAATTGAAAACCTAGAGCATTCAGTTTGAAGCTGATCATAAAGAATGATGACAAAAATCAGAAGAGTTTCTATGGAAAAGCTTTTTAAAATACAAAACAAAGTATTTATTTTCAGTTCTGCTGTTTTCCTGAACATCTGCCAAATTATTCAGCTCTAGATTTCAACCCAGTGTACCTTCCCTGGTTTTCAGCTGTCATTCACAACTGCTTTAATCTGTTTGTTTTTTTTCCTCTGCAGGGTTCTGAGCTTCCCAAGGAAGGGGTTGATGCAGACTCTGCACAGCAAATCTCCCAAAGTCCTTTTCCCTTGTGTTCCCTCCCCAATTCCTTTCACCTTTCCATTTGGATAGAAGAGGGTTTCCTCTTGCCTGCCTTGGTACCCCCATAGGATGATTCACCTGCAAGACAGTGATACCCCAGAGCAGTGACATCCCTGCATCTGTTTTGTAGGTAAGAAACAGAAAATTAAAGGTAGCACCCAAAATCCCAGAACTATCTCACTAGGTGAGATTTCTCATCCATCCTGGTCATCAGCAACAGCCAGTGAGATACTTCCCAAGGCACTTTAATCAGTGATGGCTGGACAAAACAAGCCCAGGGTGCTTCTGTCGAGTTTAACATCAAAAGGCCAAAGAAACAATGGGATTTCTCTTCAGGTAATAAGTTAAAAATTCATCTTCATGTCATTACACAAAGCAGCAGAGGACAGGCAAAACAGCCAAACTAAGCTTTTAGCTCTTCAGCAGGGAGGGCCTGGCAAGTGCAGAGGAATAACTTCAGCAGCTGCTGTTGGAGGACAGGGAAGAAGAGACAAGGTGATTCTTTGAAGAGAGATCCCACCTTGCAGAGCCTCTCAGAGGCTGCTCCTGTTGTCCCCTTGTACCACCCTGGGATGGGAGGTAGAAAAATCCACTTATAAGACCTCACTTCTGAAACTTTGCCAGTATTGGGCAACCCAAAAGTGCCTGTGGGGAGGCTCCTGTCTCATCCTTGGCACAGGGCAGGTGTGCTACATTCCAAGGGAAATGAGGGAAAGCTGGGAATCTTCAACAGTTACTTTCTCCAAGCTGTCTGGGACAAGAGGCTGAAGTCACACAGCAAATAAGTAACCATAAACAAAACCTCAGGCAATGATCCACTAAAACCTTCACCAAACAGAAGTTCTAAGGCACTGAGAGTTACCACAATTCTTACTGAATAAATATTTAGCTTGTGGATTTGAGCAGGTCTTCTGGTGGGGGTTACTATTCAGTGTGCCCACGCTCTATAACCTTTTACAAGAAATATATTGGAGTTACTTGCTCTATTGTACTGCAGTTTAAACTGCAGTAGGCAGAAGAACCACGAAAGTACAAATGTATGGCCTTCATGCTCAGTAATATTTGCAATAACAAAATTTTACTGCAGGATAAAGCGCTTAAAAAAATCCTTCTTGGTAATTTATGTAAAAATCAGAATTGCCACTATAGCCAGAATTTCTCCATTGAAATGTCATAAAATCTGCACTAAGTTTAATTAATGAAGAAAAAGATGGCATTTGTCTTGTTGAAATGAAGCATTAATTGTCTGAAGGTGAGGATTAAGCTTTAAGGTTAGACAGTATCTGCAGCAAGAAGTAGCTGCTTTTCAAGAGAAGGCTTTCTTCAGCTTAGAAGATAAAGCAGAAACCGAGGAGGCTTTCCACAGGTATTTAAGGTCTCTCTTCAAAAATATCACAGCATTTTCCATACTTAGGGAGTTAAATATTGTAACTGATAAGAGCACACCCACCACAGCAATACAGCCTGGAAATCCACTGAGCCTGAGGAAAGGACATTACATCAGTAACAGCCTTTCCATGGCCTTGCACAGCCCCAGGTTTATACACAGCTAACAAGAAAACACAGAAGATCTCCTGAAGGAGACTATTTTTCCCCCTCACCCAATTCCAAGTGAACAGATTAAACGTCGTTCTCCACTGCTGCTCATTTTGGAACAGTGCTAAAAAGTGTGAAAAGAAGCCCTAAAAAAGCCTTTTCTTAAATGGGTGTGATCCACTGGCAGGCTGAAAACAGGAAAGCTCCCAGTGCTAAGACACAAGTGCCCAAGTGCAGCTGTAGTGAGCCCAAGAGCTGCAGAGGAAGGCAGAGCACAGATTTGCACTGGTGTGGAACGAGGTGAAACTGGGTCTGCAATAAGCTCCCACCATCTGTCAGCTCACAGCCCGGGGGTACCTGCAGCAGGACAAATTCCCTGCCCCCAGGGCTTGGATCCCAGGCTGTGTGTCCTGTGTTCACCACGAGAGATTAGTTAACCTTGATGGTATGTCCAAAGGGAAACCTCCAACAGGTGCCTTTTCAGATTTACTCCAAGAACTCTGTTTTCTGCTGACAGATCCTGAAGCACCAAACAGTCCAAAGGAAAGCAGAACTCTAAGACTGGTTCCTTACAATTAGTAACTAATTTAATGAGCAAACCAGATTTTCTATCAGTGCAATGAATCTTGGTAGCAACACACAAGCAATCCCAGCTAAACAGTTCTGACAGTCACTGCTGGCATAGATGCATTATGACTATACATGTCTAATGCACAAAAAAGGATATTAATATTAATATGCAAAACCATTATGCATTAAGATACAGACTGGCTCTGTCTGAAGGCTGTAACTCTTAATGAAAACTGAATTCTAACAAGAGTAGCGAGGGATGATATTTATTTTTTTTTCCTACAAATGGATTCTCACCCATACAGAAACTCCTCACCAAAGACTAAATCAAAATTATAGCAGGTTTGTAAGAGCTTTATCTGTTTTACTCAGGGGAAGGTACTGTTGGCATGCTTCCAATGCCCAAGAACTATACTAGGAATTGCACACTGATGGCAGCAAATACTCTGCTACAGAGTCAGAACTGCACTGACAGGACAAGAGGAATGGCTATAAATGGACTGAGAGTAGGTTTAGATGAGACACTGGGAAGAAATCCTTCCCTGTGAGGGGATGAGGCCCTGGCACAGGTTGCCCAGAGAAGCTGTGGCTGCCCCATCCCTGGAAGTGTCCAAGGCCAGGTTGGACGGGGCTTGGAGCAACCTGGGCTGGTGGAAGGTGTCCCTGCTCAGGGACTGGATAAGATTTAAGGTCCCTCCCAAACCATTCATGAAAAAGTCAAGCCTATCTCCAGTTACACTGGACACCAGAATTAACAGGAATATTGTTCTTACCAGATCCTGATGTTTGAGATGCGGGTAAAGTGCAATGATAATAAAAAGTGGACCCATATCACACTGTTTCCAGTAGGATTCCCTTTCCACTCCCAATCAATAGGGTACACAAGATATAAGGGCAAAGCAAGAACCTGACCACGACCCTCTGCACATGCACAAGTCCCTCACCCCTCATAAAATAGTACTGCAAGTGCAGAGATCCAAGAGTTCCCTCTGCAGAGGATATTTCTACTTTCCTCTGGCATGATTTAATCATAACAACAGATCAGTAAGAACACAGAAGGTTTGTTTTCATGCTCTTTTGGAAAATAAAGAAAGAATCATGCTTTCCAATTTCCTAAGTCTCCTAAACTTAATACTAATAAAGAGAAGTGTTAATCTTACACATGACATTGCTGAGCCCGAGGGTTTAACAGTTTATTTCTGTATCAGACTGAGGAAACAAAATGAAAAAAATGAAAATGAAAGCAATAAAAACACCTGAATTGACAAAGAAATACATTTAATATGATCTAGTTTTAAACTCAAATGGGCTGTTGAGAAAGAAATTAAATAGAAAACCTCCCTGTTTACAAATTTTAGCATAAAGGGACAGAATAGGAGCCAGACTTCAATATCCAAATAGTTTCTACATGTTATAATAGTGTTTTGGCTGGAGTTTTTTTGTTTGTTTGTTTGGGGGTTTTTTTTGGGGGGGGGTTATTTGTGGTTTGTTGTTTTGTTGAGCTTTTTTTTGTCAAAGCTTGCAATGGCTGAAGAAAAAAGTTTAATAATGATTGGGTTTGGTCTTCTCTGTTTAAATAAGTGCAGTAGAGACAGACTTAGGATACACTGTTTGTGGTGGCAATGAATTAGAAGCTTAGAAGGGAAAGTTAATCCAAGTGGTGTCTCCAGGTCTCACCCTGGACGTCCTTTTTGAAATGTGCCCTTTCATCTCCTGAAGGAGAAAAATTTTATGCGTTTACACAGAGTTCTCCTTGTTTCACTCCTTTGAACCTTCTCTTTATTCACAGCTGTCCTTCCCCTTCAACCACCCTTCAAAAGTTGTTTTTCCTCCAAATTCTCAGGAGAAACTTTAAAAACATTCCTTTCCAGGGGAGAACAGAGCACAGTCAGTTTTAGCACTGGAAAATTATGAGACAGCAGAATAAACTTCTGCCTGTGCCCACAGTGGGGCTGCTGTGCAGGGCTGGGGGAGCCCTGAGGCTGATGGAGACACAACTCCCCCAGAGCTTTCCTCTTCCTCTCCAGCTGAGCAGGAAAATAAAGTCAAAATTAGCAACAGCGAGAAAAGGAAGCAGGAAAAGTTGCAAGAAGTTACACCTGGAATTAATTCATGACTTCACCCCCAGCTCACAGCTTAGTTTTGCACTTTTAACTGTTCGTGTTGTTTTGCATATTTTATTGGCCTTTATCTTTGAAGTTGCTCTTCAGAGTAATTTAAACACAATAATGCTAAAGCATGTGTTTTTAAATTCTTTTCCTAACAAGGCAGACATTTTGAAACTCCACATACATATATATATATATAATGCTAAGTAATCACCTTTTTGCTCCCCAAGGTAAATGGCCAAGAAGACCACAGCATCATTAGTCCTGCAGATATAATCACACATCAATAAACAAAAGCCCCAGGGCCATTGTTTTTTTTCATTAGATGCTCTCACATCCCCCCTTTGATGAACTATGAAGATTCACATCAGATAAACGAAAAGCAATTCAATATAGGACACTGCAATAAGGGAACCAGTTTGAAATACATTATCTGCAAAGACAGAGTGTGTCAAGGTTTATAAGCCAAGATCAGTATCATCTCCATTTCTGCAGCTATGAAGTTATTTCATAACACTGAACTGCAGACAGGTCTTAAAAGAACTGTCTTTTTGCTTATAAGCAGAGAGTAAGAAAAATTGTTTTCTATAGGGAATCACAATACCTGCTGATCTATCTTAATAACAGGTTAAAATAATATTCTCCAAAACTGTTTAACAACTTCTTTTTACATCTAAAGCACGTTCTTACTAAAATCTGGCTTGAAATCAATTCAAGCACAGGATTCCCAGGTGGATTTTACAAGCCTGCTGTTCCAAAGGTCCCCCAGTAACATTCATGCAATTGAAGCAAACAGGTAATGTTAACATTGAGCACATGCCCAGTCTCCAAATATCAGGAGATTTATACGTCAGGATTGAGACCTTCTGCAGGGTTTTGAGTGAGATGGGTTAGGCAGCTGGAAATGCTCAGTTCACACTGTTCAGCAAATTGCATCTGGCTCAAACTCATCTCTGCAAGTGCTGCCTCTGACTCCAAACAACATTCACAAGGATGGCAACTGCACAACCTTAAATCAGGGCTATATATCCACTCTGGGTGCTCAAGGCCTCCAAGCAGTCCTGCTCCACCAAGCCATCTGGCCTTTGGAAATATGAAAAAGAGCTTTTTTGCTTGACTTCTTGCTGGTCCTCCAATCTACCAACTCCCCATGGCTACCAAGCTGACATTTGGCAGGTGCCCAAGTGCAGAGAGGTGACCTGAAACACACACAAGGAAGGGCTGGAAGGACGAGCACAGGAAGATGAGTCTTACAGAAATCCAGAATCATTTCCACTTCAAAATATTAGCAATGTTTTCCTTGTTATTGTAATGGTCATTGGAAATTAAGTATTCTATTAGCAATTAGCTGAAAAACAAGCATTTCTCCCTTATTAAACTCAGTGACAGTCAATGCCAACTTTGCTGTTGAAAATATTGAGCTCAGAGATGTGAACTGGGGAATTTGCAGCTAAATAATCTCTTTCATACTGTCTCTTTTTTTCAGAGTTATATTTGCATGGAACTACATGTTTCTGAGTAGATATTTTTTCAGGAAGACATTTGGTACACTTGGAGTTCATACAGTTTAACATAAGAAACCTTCCCATCATCCTGGATCCTTAAGGATTCTTCATAGGCAGCCAAAACAAAACTTGCTTTCATCTATGTTGCTTTTAAATATAACCCAAAAGGACTGAGATGACATGAAATAAAAATGCAGGCAAGATGAAAGGATAAAAAGAAAAAGAAGTCCTTCAAGAGGTGAGTAAAAAATATTTCATCATGAAGGAGGAGGTTCTGTCCCCATAAACCACTGCCAAGGTGTCAGTGATGAGAGCAAAGCTTTGGGGGTGTCACACCAATAGTTCTGCAGATGTTGCTGCTCACACTCCAAACACTGGTTTGGGACTCTCCACTGGGGGATGTTCACAGATTTGTCCATATTACTGCTCTCAACACAACAGCAGTGCCTGGGAGACGAGGAGAACTCCTGGGTCTGGATGTTACCTGGTGTACTACTTCAAAAAGTTTTCAATTTAAATAAAGAGCAGATTTAAATTCAACACACCAAGCCACAAGATTTCACTGCTTTGCAATTTAAAAAGGTACAACTTCAATAAGGGTAAAGTGACTGTTGTTTTGCAAAAAAACCATTTGCCTGGATGTTAACCATGAACCAAATATTGGGGTTTTAGCTTTAGCTTTCCCCTCTATACCTGTAGCTTAGATTTTTGTTCTGATTCAAAGTATAACTATTAAATTGTACAGATCAAACTAAAACCTACAGCAAGATAAAATTATTAGTCCTTATCATCCTTGGATCAACTGAAAAACTTACAGAAAGACATTATTTTTAACAGATTAAAAACAAAGCCTTTTTTAGCATCAATACTCATCTAACACTCACGCAACCACAAATATAATGAAATCATTCATTCTCCTACAAATAATGTGCAGAATGCCATCACCAATAGATGTGATTTATTGCATGAAAACTATTCATACATCTTAGTTAAGCACTCCAATATAAATGCAACAAAAATATCCAGCAAATCAAAACCAACAAGACCTAAAAAAAAAAAATAAATAAATTTTAGGTAGACAATGATTTTTAATGTTTGGATTTTACCTGAAGTTTTATGTAAGAGATTCAGAAGTGGATACACACATTCTGCAACAACAAATTGTTTTGCTACATTTATAACACCAAATTTTGCCAGTTCAGACATGGCAGAGGTTAAATGGTCTTGTAAGTAATTCCCCAAAGCTAACAGAGATGTAGCAGTAGATATCAGAAAGTGGGTTTCCATATTTCAAGTATTTTAAGGCTATAAACACATTTGCAACTTCAGGTGTTTCCAGGCACAAAGTAGAGGCACAGTTCTGACTGGGATGGCTCCACTCCCCAGGTAACACGGGGTGATCACAACATCCCCCTCCTGCCCCACACAGCACCACTGCCACACACTCCTGCTGCTCAAAAGAGCTGGGAGTACGGAACTGGCATTGAGGAATGCCATGGAATACCATCTCTAACCTTCCACAGGGAAACAGCTCCCTGCCACACTCTCCCTCGTTATTTTGGGATTTTTACGGGGTCAAATGCAATCCCAGGATGGGCCATACTGACACAGGGAAGGCACAGACCCAGCAGCAAGACAGTCCCTACTCAAAAGAAGTACTAAGAAGGGAGTTCTGCTCCCATCAGTTTAAAGGACAGAAAAGCAAATCCCCTCTCTTTCAACTAATAATTCTGTGCAAGTCTTGTATGATTGTTTCAGTGGCAGAAATGCCCATGACTTCTTTCAGAAAGCAACCCACAAAGTAGTCCTGAAGGAGAAAAAAAAGTTAAGTCTCTTGGGATTTTCCTTTTTCTGTAGAGAAACGTTTGGATTTGACAAAGACAACATTAGCACCTTTCACTTTACAGATTGGCTTAACAATGTCGTTCCCCTTTCTTCAAAGTTCTTGACTAAGCCAAAAGCAAATCCCAGCCTTCTGAGCCTCCATATAAAGCTAAATCCCTATACTTTGCTCACAGCTATGTTTTAGAGCAACTCATGCAGGAATCCAACCCTCCTGAGGGCAGCCAGGACTGGGCACAGGAGGAAAGGGGATGAAGGAAGAGGCTGGCACAGCACAGGCTGCAGCATCAGGAGGTGATCACAGCCAGGTGACTGCACAGCCCAGCCACAGAACTTCCTCCTATCCATCCCTGCCCTAAGAGTCCTGCAAGGAAAAATGGTCCATTCACCAGAGATCCTGGGAATAAACCATTTGATTCACATGCTACAATTAAAGTACTGCCCTCCTTCCCAAAGCAGCACTGACCATTCTGAAGGGGATGCAAGGAGGGAATCTGGGCACTATCCTGCTCTTGGCAGGCCTGGCACTGCCAGCAGGCACAGAAATCACCAAGAGTCCATCCCTGAGGACAGAACAGGGGCCTCTCCTCTCCCCCTCACACACACCTTGGCATTACTGGGGATGCTGAAGCAGAACAAGTGCTGAAAAAAAAGAGATCACCAAGAAAAACCTGGGACTTGTGCTGCTGTGAGCGAGCACTGACCTCAATAAGGTACAGAAAAATGACTCTGCAGAGCTCATGTGGCACCAGAGAGGAGACCTGGACAGCAGCACAAGTTCCTACCACTGAGAATTGCCTGGCACAGTTAAGAAAAGCAAAGCTCTGAACTGCTGAATTGCTGCAGCAGTAACACAGTGCTGCTGCTCAGGAATAAACCCCCTTCCAAAGCAAACGAAGTTTTGACAAAAGCTGCAGGAATCCTTCCAGCTACAGTGAGAATCTGAAGTTTCCAGCTGAAGACAAACACATATTGCAGCTCTTAAATCAGCACTACCAACAACATCCTTAATGCATTTGGATATCTTCTGCTTGCCCTGAAAGCACATCCTTATGCAGTAACTTTGGAGCAAAAACATTACTCTAGTTCACTCACTTAATATTTTGTATTATTTAAGATATCTATTGCATGCTTGGTTTCTAAACTCTACATAACATTTGCATTTCAAAGCCTCTGTGGTCCTACTCCTCAAGTGCAGTTCTGAAATCTGGGAACTTATGCCTAGTTCTAAAACAGAAGTTAGAGATGATTGTTACCTCCAAGGCAGCCAACAAATGATACCAGCAGCAGCTGTTTCCACAGCAGCAGCATCTTCAGTCTCCTAAATTCAGGAACTCTGGTTCTCTCAGGGAAGCTGTAGGTTTAGTCTTTCAGGTGGCAAGGTTTAACCTGTTAAAAGAAAAACATAAAATTGAATCCCTGGATGATCTTTAGGAACTGGCTTCCTTGTTAATGGTTCTAAATAAATACAAAGTTGACAGATCCTTTAATGTTCCTCTTTTTTCCCTATGACTTAATCCCCAACAGAAGGGTACATGGATACATCACACTTAGCTCTACAAGGTGTTAGAAGTTCCATATTCCAGCAGGAGCAGAGCTGACAGGTAAGTTGATTTTGTAGCTCCTACTTCCCCCCAAGCTCCAGCACTCATTTATTTGTGAGATACAGTGGGTTTAAAGGGATAGAGAGTACGAGGTGCAATCAGACACAATCAGCAGCTCAACACACTTGTTACAGAGCAGCTTGTGCTGCACTTGCCTTGTACACACTGTGCTGGCAACAATACAACGTGTGCAGGAACTGATTTAATTAAAGTCATGCCTAACCCATCCTTTTTTTGATGTACTTGAGTGCGATGTGCTCACTGATGGTTGTTTTGGTTTTAATTCCTCTTCAGATTTCAGGTGCAATGACAGGCACTGAACTCATTTGCTGCCACCTCTACCTTTGTCACTGGCCAAATGATTAACCCTGTGCCAAGGTCTACTAGCCTGGGTATGACATTGTTATTTTACTTTTTGTTTGGGTTTTTTTTCCTAAAAAAGCTTTACAGTAATTTTTCTTTAGTTGTATGACAACTGTGGCCTTTACATGCTTTTTGTGTCACTTCCACAGCATCCTCTCTCTGCAGAGGAAGGGCTGGGGTAGCACACAGACCAGACTAAATGATTCCTTCTGGAATTAGTCTACAGATCAGTGCACAGAAACACTAAGGTCAAGAAAGCAACTATTAACTCTGAGGAGCCAAGTCTAAGATGTCTGAACTTGATGTTTCCATGTGAACTGCCTTTTACAGAGTTAAGTTTTTAATATTTCCGTAAATGGAGTGTTTGAATTTCAAACTAAGCACCTCAAAAGAAGAGTTCATACAGGGAGTGCCTGCTATGATGCATCCCCAAATCATGATTTGCTAGAATTTAATCTCCTCCAAAACGTATCACATGGCCCTTTCCCACAAGAACAGTGTTTTTTCCTTATCCTGCAATCCCTGGCTCACACAGGATGCAGTCAGTCACCTCCCACAGCAAGGTGCACTGTGCTGACAGTGGTATCCTCTCCACTGTACTGTTAAAGCTCTTGCTTTCTGATTTTTTCATGTGTTTCTAACCAGAAAATAAGCAAAACCGAGCCCTCACATCTCTATCAAGTCACAGGTATCGATCACCCAGCAGGTACCTGCTCCCAGCAAAGCTGGCACAGAGGGAAGCTTTCCTGCAGGGGAACAGCAATTCCCAAGCACCTAAAAAGAGGAGGGGAAATATCCCACCCCCAGGCAGCTCCCTGGGTCAAACAGTTTGAGGAGCATCACTCAGTTCTCACAGACCTCAGATTCAAAGATTTTAAGATATGCAACTAAAATGTTATTGGTTTCCAAAGGGAGTGATGCCAGTCCAATGAATTCTGTTCATTTTGCACGTTAAAAACTTACCAGTGCTTTGGCAACATCTTAATTCTTCACAGAATCACAGAATACACTGAGTTGGAAGGGACTCACAAGGATCAGAGTCCAGCACAGGACCATCCTCAAGAGTCACACTATGTGCCTGAGAGGGTTGTCCAAACTTTTCTTTGAGCAAAAAAAAAAAAAGTTAGGCCAAATGCACACACAAAGAAAGGCAGAAACTTTTTCTGTGGCAGATCTGCTGTTTACTACTTGAATTTTCTCATTTTCTGTTTGGCTTTTGTTTTATTTTGATTTTCTTCCTTAGCAAGTCAAACCCACAAAAAAACACACTCAAAAGGAAACCAAAACAACAACAACAAAACCAACCAACCAACCAACCAACCAAAAACAAAAAAAACCAAAACAAAAACTTCTTGCTGAAACTGAACACTTGGAATGGTCCATTCCCTGCCCCGTGTTTCCAATGGCCATCTGCAAAGCCTTCCCCAAGGGAATGTTATCCATGGACATCCAGAGGCAGGACCATCCAAACATAACCCTGGCACAGGAACATCCCAGGACACCCCCAAGTTTGGGCTGCAGTGCTAAATCCTGCTGGACCATCCCCATCTCAAGCCCATGGCACTGAGATTTTCCAGCTGCAGTGTTTGCCCTGAGCAGTGAGGACAAGCCAGAAGGGCAGGAAAGGAAAAAGGGAGGAGGTGAAGCAAGAATATTAAAGTAGGTCATTCTTATGTGTCAGCTATCTTGCAAGGAAAGGGGAAAAAATATGGAGAAGCTAAATTAATTTCGTTTTGTTCTTTAGGTGCTCTGGGCAAAGCAGAACATGATAGATCCATTTCAGGCCAGAAAAAAACTGCTTTGGTAGAAGCTAAAAAAAAAAAAAAATTGAAAAGCTTTGTGGGTATAAAATCATAAAAATACATCCCAACCTCTGGCTGCATTATATTTTAATAAATTTTAATATCTAAAAGAGGGAATGGTAGTTACCAGCTAACCTTGTAAGATTTAAATGACTTTAAACACTTCATTTTCACTCTGTTCTGTAAGATTTTGCTAATCTAGGATCTATTCCTGAATACCAACATTTCATTTTTAAAGCATGACACTTAGCAGCGTTCAAATTTACAGCTTTAAGCCAGATAAAGGTATCTTTATGCTCCATAACACATTGGTTCTTTAAAGAGATGCAAATCCATATGCACGCCCATTGAACACCCAAGTATAAACTCACTGAAGTTTCTCCTCAGTTCACTGATGAGCAACAAATAAAATGAAGAAGCCAAGAGTAGGTTTTGTCCCTGACTTCAAGCACTAAGGCCAAGTTGGTGCTAGCAGGTTGTCTACAGACCCTTGGTCAATTTTTGGCACTGGAGAAAGGTTATTCCTTGGAAATTGCTTCCCCTCCCCCCCCAAAAAAATCAAGTATTAAACACCACTGCTGCTCAGCTTCACTGCAACCTTCTCTTTCTTACTGTCTTAAGCTAAAAATCAGATCCTCATCAGAGCTAACAACCAAAAACCCCATTTTATTACAAAGTGACTTGTCAAAATATACATATTCTGATAATCCAGCACGAGGAAATAACTCTCATAAAAGAAATCCACTGCCAATGCAAGGATTCAAAATCTGATGACAACATTCAGCATCTTCATCACCTTCAAAGCTCCCTGGTCATTTTTTAGGTCATCCACATTCAGAAAGAGAAGAGGAAAAGTACAGGGGGAAAAAAAAAATCCCAGCCCTTTGTCTCTTGATTTTGCTTCCAAAAAGTCACATCTTACAAATAAAGAGCAATATAATGTTAATAAAAAATAATGAAAGAATAATTTTGCCTCCCCCTTTTGCAGAAACAAAGGGGCAGATCCACAGCATCACTTTTGGTGCTTTTGGAAATAATTGGACTTAAATTTGCTTCACAGAAATTCAGCACTTTGTCTGTAAAAGGAGATAGGATAAAGGATGTCCAGAAGGGATAAAGAGAAGCAGCACCTGCTGTGCTTGGAAAAGATAGGAAAGAAACAAAGGGAGTAATACCCACAGAATATTTAAAAGGAAATATATTTATATTTTTAAATTAGAAAGTTTCCCACTATTAGATAATGCTCTGGTTTCAAAAGCCAAGGATATTTCAAAGCAGTCAGAAAGCAAACCTGTGAAGTGGTGCAAACACACCAGGAAAAAATACCAAATTTCATTTCTTTATTATATATTTCTTTAACTCGCAGAGATAAATGAATTCTCATGAGTTCCTCCAAGAAGTCCATTGAAGAAAACTGGATATGAATTAAAAAAGCCCAAAACAATCCACCAGCCAAACAAATTAAGTAGGATGGGAGCACACACATATAAATAAATTAAACTTGATTTTTCTTCCTTCAGCATTAGCCTTCTAAAACCATATAATTTAGAATGTGATGTACAAGAATGTCTGAAAGCAATGAAAAGTCTGGAAGAGGTTCAAGAGTGAGTAATTTTATTCAGTGACCTTAATTTTTACTACCCAGAGTCGAGTGTAAAAAGCAGTAATTCCCCAAAGGTGGAATTTTTATTCCTATATATAGAACTGGAACTTGACAGATCTGGCTGACAAGTTCATATTAAACTTGGAGTTTGAGCTAGAGGAATTTGTAGAGTCACTGAGACTAAATTAATCAGGAATTCCTGGAACTTAGTTGAGCTAAAGAGACCTAGAACCTATTTGTCAGTATCGATCCCAAACCACAGCACAGCAAATGAACCGATGAGCTGACACTAGAGGTCAGTGTATCTTTGCTGAGGGAGGGAATTATTAGAATCTCATAGAATCTAAACTCATAGAATGGTTTGGGTTGGAAGGGACTTAAAGATCATCTCATCCCACCCCCTGCCATGGGCAGGGACACCTTCCACCAGCCCAGGTTGCTCCAGGTCCCGTCCAACCTGGCCTTGGACACTTCCAGGGATGAGGCAGCCACAGCTTCTCTGGGCAACCTGTGCCAGGGCCTCACCTGGATAACCTGCAGAACATCCCACAGCAACTTCAAGCAGCCCTTTCTATTCATTTTTTTTTTCCTAGGGGCAGGGATATCCATTTCTAATTTCTCTCAAAATGAAATTAATAGCTGTGAAAAATGACCCAATCTAATGGTTTCAATGAGGGATACCTGTGGGGTAGAATGTTAATCTTCCACATCAGTGAATCAAGCCTCTGCCTCTTACAGTCCCTACTCTAAGTCTGACAGGAACCAGGGCCATGATGAAAATATTCTAGCTTTGCATGGTAACTACACACTTGCCACTCCATGTTCAATAATAAAAAAATTAGAAAAATGCTACAATCACAGCCTTTTGAAAAAGAACGAGAACAAAACCATTTGCACAGAATTTATCAAGCCAGTCTTTCCCTCATACCAGATAATCTCCAGATTTTGTTTCAATACCAAGATAGCCCAGTTCACTTGGATCTGTCTCTGTTGAGATCAACCCAACTCAAAAGTGCTAAAGGTATATGCAAGTATCAAGGCAAGGACAGACCTGTCCAATGCCAGAGCCGACCACAAATTATTTCTGAAAATCAAGCTTTTATCTGTTATTAGTGCCATTGACATAGATATAGTGCCAGTTTAAGATATGAATTTAGAAGGGATTTTTATCACTTGAAGGAAGCAGTTAACTCTGATTCAACAGCCAAATCTAGAGAGTAAGATATCTGAGTAATTTAAGGTTAGAGATTGGGAAGGCTTTGAAGAAACAAAACACAGAGGAAATACTGAATATCACAGAGCCAGCAGTGGCAGCATTCTTCTGAAAGAAATACAAGTGCACCTAATACACCTGAAAGGCTGTAAATGAAAAAAAGAATTGAGCAGTTAAAAGCTAAAGCAGCATGACAAAGAACAGGGTTAAAAACCCACTAAGCAATACTGCGGCTTGTTCCTAAGAAAAGTTTAAACCGGTGCTCCAAGGAAAACTGTGGTTGCTCCAACTCCTGTGGGGTCTCATTAGATCTTTGTTCCATGCCTGCACAGCAGCACCACTCATTAGGAAGCTGCTTGCCAGGTAGCCACTGTGAGGTGCCTGTGGCTCTTCCTCAGCCTCCCTGTCCCTGCAGGGGCATCGGCAGTGACACAAATCATCCTGATCCACTTGGGCTGCAAACACAGACAGGAGAACAAAGTTTCCCAGAAACTTCTCCATTACCAAGAGCTAAGCAGGATTAAACATCTCTCCAGTGTGTCATTAGCACAGACCTAGTTAAAAGCATCATTTTATACAAAATTCATTTACAACAGCTTTATACAGAAGAACCAACAACTGTTCTGTGCAGAGTTTTCTTACAACTTCTCCTGTCTCGCTGCATTTATCAACGCTCTCAGCCACATTCCCCTGCTCCACAAGCTCATCCATCCCCTGCACTTGATCCAAATCTCCCCGGGACACGGATCATGCAGGTGGTTCTGGTCTACAGAGCATCTTCCCCAGTCCTGTTCTCATTTTAGTCCCTCCTTTTCCCACTGCAGCAAAGAGCATTTGTAGTGATTGAATGCCCACTCTCCCCACATCCTCATCTTTCTCCACCGAGTGTCACAGCCTATCTCTGCTTTATTCCTCTCATCCATCACGACATTACAACCCTCTGAACACACACCAACTGGGCTTTCTGAGCTCAGTACCTGCAGTTATTCCATCTCACAACTATAACCACTGAAAAAGCTTTAGCTCAGCTGAGCCTTCCCCACGGGGAGTTCCTCCGTGTCAACAAAGGCAGTGAAGTCGCAAAAAGAAAATAATTAAGGGATGACATTTATCTTGAAGTCCTCAGGAATCCTACTCTATTTTAAGACCATCACCTTCCACAGCTCTGTGCACCAGCTGCTCAAGAGCCTCTTTACATCTTGCCAGGGGTCTTTACTTTGCATCACCTGCAGAGACAGCCCACCTCAATCAGTTTTGGGATGCCCTCAGGAACACTTAACAAAAGAGCCAGCTTTGCATTCTTCCCAAAGTTTACAGGGAAATGTTTATCAGACTCTCTTTAAACTCCTGCTTTTAATCAGTTCCATGATAAAACTTGAATTTAGTGAGTCCTTGAAGCAACAGCAACCCCAGAGCCAACACACACTGCAGACCGATTCCCAACACAGTGACTCAGGTCTCATGTGTTTAGTTACTGTCATTAGAAACTAAATTATACCTATTTGTGGTGTTGGCACAGTGACGGTGTTACACTGATAGGGGAGGTTAATTTTTCAAATTCAAAATACAGATATTAAATCTGAATTATACTGCCCTTTTCTACATCACTTAATGAAACAACCACACGTTGATAAATATAAAATTTGATGAGACCAAGCATATTTCCACAGAAGGTTCATTCTGGAGGACTTAAAACGTGTCTTGATACTGTTTGTCCTTTCTGTCCAGCCAGTCATGACTTGTCATCAAACAGTTTATCAGAAACAAACTGATAACAATATTTTTAAGAGTTCTAGTTAAAAAACCAGACATCTACTCATAGAATAAACTGAATTAAGACACCTATTAGCACTTTCTAGGTCAATATTAACTGCTCAAGCCTAAGCCAAGACAGTTGGTTTCAATTGGCAAGATGGTCCCGACACGGATGCAAGCACAGATTCCATCCCTGCTGCCCTGGGATGGCTCCTGTGCCCTGAGGAGCAGCTTTGCTGCAGTGTTCATCTGCATAAGACTTTGTGTGCCCTAGTTACCACCAAACTCACTTCCAGGTTCCAAGTAAAACCTTCATTCAGTGCCAGAACTGCACTTCCCAAACATATACAAGAAAAGGATGTTAAAACTTTAAAGCTGCAACATCTCAGGAAGAATTCTTTGCCTGTAGTAACCCACAATCTTGCCTATTTAGCACAAAGAGAAGTTTGAGATTGTCTACAAGTGTTAATAAAATCTAAAAGTATGTATTCATATTCAGTCACCTCCAACAGCCAACTGCTGCTGGTATTTTAAATACCTCCATTTATTACATTGTACAAATAAATTTCTCTATATTTCAGTAGATTACTAAATGCCCTCCCATCCCATGTTACATGTCAGTGCAACAACCTCCTGCATTTAAAAGCTCTAAGATTAATGTACCATGATGTTAAAATTGCAATGCACCCTTGATGACACAACCTCTGCTCTGTCCATTAATTCCTCCTTTCTTGGAATAACTGTATTTCCAACCAATAACCAACTTCAAAAATCCTCTTTTTTTTTTTTTTTTCCAGAAGAGTGACCTGTCACAAATAAGGTATTTCCTCTGTTATTTTCAGGCCCCTGTTCTGACAATTTGTATGCCTGAGGCTTTCCCCCTGTAACCTACCAATTTCAGACACCCTTTTGATAACACATATGGGTCATCACCTTCAACCAGGCATTCCAAGACAGGTACTTCCAGAGGTCAGAAATTCTTTGAACCCAGATGACAGCAAGTCACCAATCACTTCAAAATAATCTAAGGCTCTAGAATTATGATAAATAAATCAGAGCTACTGGGGGAAAAAAAAAAATCAAATATGAAGTTGGATGAACTATGCCTTGTGTAGCTGCACTGGGGGAAAAAGGGTGAGACCTGATTTATATTTCCATAAAGGGAATGACTATAATTTCTGCATTTGTGCTACAAGCTCTCCAGGGCTGCCAGAGGACTCACTCACTGCCCATCAGCACAGGAAGCCTTGGGAGGGCAGGAGATGCTGCTGAGGAGTCAACACTTAATCCCTGAAAAGAAGGATGATCATTAGAATCAGAATGGTTTGAGTGGGAAGGGACCTTAAAGACTACCTCATTCCACCCCCTGCCATGGGCAGGGACACCTTCCACCAGCCCAGGCTGCTCCAAGCCCCGTCCAACCTGGCCTTGGACACTTCCAGGGATCCAGGGGCAGCCACAGCTTCTCTGGGCAACCTGTGCCAGGGCCTCCCCACCCTCACAGGGAAGAATTCCTTCCTAATACCTAAAACTAGATTTCCACTCTTTCAGTTTGAAGCCATTCCCCTTGTCCTGTCCCTCCAGGCCTTTGCAAACCATCTCTCTCCATTTTTCTTGCAGGCTCCCTTCTGGTCCTGCAAGGCCACAATGAGGTCACCCCAAAGCATCTCTTCTCCAGCCTGAACAATCCCATCTCTCCCAGCCTTTCCTTCCAGCAGAGCTGCTCCATCCCTCTGATCATCTTGCTGCCTCCTCTGGGCTCTCTCCAACAGCTCCATGTCCCTGCTGTGCTGATTCATCAGGGCTGAAGGGAGCTCTGCAGGTGGGGTCCCACCTTAGGGGGCAGAAGGACAGAATTGCCCCTTCCCCTGCTGCCCACGCTGTGGGATCAGCCCAGGATACCTTTATTAGCCATTCCTCATTCCCACATAAGCAGCCTTTGTATTAACATATGGAGAGAGGTCTCTGGTGGTGCACAAATAACACATTATTCCTTTCAAAGCACCTTTGGTTCCTTCTCCTACAAATCGCAGCTTCAAAAGCTTCTTTTATCCTGCATGGTTGCCCCAATAAAACTCATCACTTTCCATTGCATACATAATTTCCCTTTGATATTCCTTGGCCAGAACAGAGTTGATCTGTGCATCCCACAGTGTCCCAGCGGGCATTAACATCCACCTCCTGCGTGTGCCCGGGGAGCGCCGGCAACGCTGATCGGAGCTGCCCCGGCTCCAAGGGTCACCTGCAGCAATTTGTCAGTAGTTCCCTCTTCATCAAAAATTTAAAGACTGCTGAATTTCTGATGATCCTACTGCCCACAGTTAATACTTCAAATATCTTTTTTTAACGGAATGTGCCGTTCTCCCCATCTGTCTCCCATAAACAAGAGCAGTGACTCCTTAAAATCATGGGATAGGACAAGCAAGACACATCCTGCCCTCGAGATGGGCTTCAAATCCCATTAGGTGAAATTCAGGCAGTTCCATTTACCTGGAACAGAGGCATCTAGGGAGCAAAGTGCCACAGAGTAATAACAGACCATCTTCAAGCACTTAGGAACACGGAACAAAAAATCCAACACAAACCTGAAGCCTTTCCTAAGCTCCCTTCCGACACAAAGATTTTTAAAAAAAGGAAAGAATTAAAAATGAAGAACAAAAGAAAAAAAAAACACAACATAGCTCACTAAATGACACCAGGTAAAACAGCAACACAGTCAATCCACTTAAGAAGTGTTGACAATATATCACTCTGCAACCCAAAGGCATATAAAACTCAACATGAAAATACTCTCAACATCCAAATATACTAAAATTAACAACAACAGGGCCCTGTGTTTAACTAACTCTGCGTAAAGAAGTAGTTATTTTGATTTACAGAACTCCCTATAACAAGTATTTCTGCTCTTAAGCTCAAAGACACTCATCAGAATGTACACTCCAGCCTTTCTGGTCTCTCTCACTGCAGGAGAAACTCAGAAACTCAATCAGACCAGACAGAAACAACATTTCCAACCCACTAAACTTCTCTTATACTGACAGTTTAAACTGCAACATATGAGAAAAATCATTCTGTGTTGAATACCTTTATAGCTGACAAATTAACCAGTCAGTACACTTTGGGCTTGAAAAACCTTTGAGATTTTTTAGGTAAAACAGTAAAAAGTGTTGTCAGCTGTGTGTATGCATACACATGTACATACACAACTATTTACAGCTAATCTATATAGATAAAATATATGCAGCAATCTAATAATGTAAACTAAACAGACAATTGCAGAAAAATCCTTTCCTTCTCACCCTCTCTTTCCTTCTTCCAAGTCTCATTAAGGCTCAAGTGCCTACAAGAAAATTTATCCAATTATAATGGTATTTTTGTCGTATGCCCAACTAAGTACAGGAAGAAATCCTCAATGCACAACCATGTCTTTAAAACACCCAATCAAAACTTAAAAGATGGCCTGTGTATTGCATTAACCAGGCATTTTCCAGGAAAAGCAGTACAGTTACTTCTCTGTTTTGAATGGAAATGGAAAAACAAATCCCTAACAGATGTGAGGATGAGCCTCTAAGTGCCTGGGCTCCACCTCTCCCATCCAAATGCCATCACAGGCCTTGTGGCTTCCCACAAAGCTCTGGACTCAACTTTGCTCTTAAATGGAAAAAGCCTCCAAGATTTCATATTTTAAAACTCTTTAATAATGCATTTCCATGCTGACTTTTCTGGCCAATTTACTCAGAGCAAGACAGGGCAGCCTCTCCCAGGCGGCCTTGCAGGGGTCTGATGGCAAGGCCTGCTGGGTTGGGTTTGGTTTGGGGGTTTTAACCACTCATTCAGCTTTGTACAGAACTTAGCAGGGAGCCATTACAAGGGCTAATACATCACAAACCCAAACAAACAAATGTATTCAGTGACTCTGAGGGAGATGCTTGTCCTCTGCATGGGTCCTCTGGCACATCTGTACACTTACGCACGGAGGGGAATTCAGTATTTTATTATTACACTACACATTTGTTTCTTCTTGACCAACGTTAACAAAATTCCCCAGACCAAAACTGGTGCAGACTTGCTGGTGAGACACATTGCTCCACATTAACCTTTCTCTTCTTTCCCTAAGCCTCAAATACAAGGTTCTTTTCTCTGAACAGAAACAAGCCAAGAGGAAGAGATGACCTACAGGCAAGCTGACCTGAGACCCCACAAGTTTATTTTCTGTCTCATGGTCAGGTGAACACAAGGGCTCCTTTGTTGTCTCTTTAGGTAGGAGACATCTGGAGTTTTCACCACAGTAGGCAAGGGTGAGGTGTCACATGTATCAATCACTGAACTGGCAGTAAATCTTGTTTTTAAGGTCAGCACACACACACTCAAGTACAACAGTCCTTACACCAATATGCACACACTGGATAGCTTTTATGGAGAACAGCTCAGTGAGACACGAGGCAGTCTGAGTGGGGAAGCCAAAGCTCCTCTGGAGAGTCTTCTCCAAAGGTCAGTGCATCCTTCAAAGCGCCTCCAGGGATGGAGAAGGTAAGTGAAACACTGGCCAAGGCAACTCCTCACTGTAACTCCCATCAAACCACCTCACAGGGCTGAAGGACAAACACAGCACCACTGGGATCCCTCACCAAGAACTCATCCACAAGAATCCCAGAACCACTGAGGTTGGAAAAGCCCTCCAAGGTCACCGAGTCCCCCCTGTGCCCCATCCCCACCTTGTCCCCCAGCCCAGAGCACTCAGTGCCACATCCAGTCCTTCCTTGGGCACCTCCAGGGCTGGGCACTCCAAACCTCCCTGGGCAGCCCCTGTCAATGCCTGACCACCCTTTCCATGCAGAAATTCCTCCTGATGTCCAAAGCCCATTGCCCCACGTGCTCCAGCACATCTGTTTACAGCCTGACATGCAGCAGGTAAGGAGATGTATTGTCTCTGTTTAATGATAAAAGAACAATTAATTCCCAAGAACTAAGATACCACGAAGGCAAAATGGCATAAATGCTTCTATTATATAAGTAAACAAGGGGAATAAAGGTAAAAATGTGAAATTTACATTTTATACACAGTTTTCCCAGCATTTTCTGCTTCTTTTGAGATATCTCTATCCTGGGAACGGAGGAGCTCGAGAGAAGAATTCACCAATTTCAGCAAGGAACTGAGCTTCAGGAGATATGGCCACAGGTACCCTTAATCTATCCTGTCTGTGATTATCTCACTCAAAGTCACATGCAAGAAAATAATCCCCTGCAGCACAGAGCACTGATGTGAAAGGGAAGAAAAGCTCAGAGTCACAGCTGAATGGTTAGAGCTGAACCCATTTCAGCACTTTTTTTTTCCCCTTCTACTTCTGGAGACCAGGGCAGCTTAATCTGCATTGATGTCTATGAAGTTGCACTCAAAAAGTTATTCAGCCCAAGAGAGTTTCCTCTCTTATGGCTAGAAATAAAATGCTCAAATATTTTTATGCAAAGTTTTTTTTCCTTTTTTCTTTTTTTTTTTTTAAAAAGAAACTATGAGACATTGCCTGAAAACTTGAATACTGCTTTTCAGCCAAATTTCAAACGAGTAGCACAGTTATTAACCCAAAAGTGAGATTATAAGACAAAAAAAAAAAAAAAAGAACACACCAGAAGGCAAAATAATACCCATTGGAGACAGTGCTAAAGCCATTACAGATGTTCAGTTGATTAGTGTGGCTGATTTGCTTGCACATGTCAGTACAGTAACATAATCAAACCATTTTATGGTTACTATTAAGACCACAGAATATGGTAATTTATTTATTATTTTTATTTTGACAGAACACTTCACCACCTCCTTACTTTCTCTCTGTTTTGCCCCCCATTCCTGTTCCCTTTCATTAATCCAAAATTAATGTGAATATTAATTAGATACACACTTGCTTTGTTAATTTACTGCTGGAAGAGGACAGTTCCCAGACCCCTATGATGGGAAGGGGAAGAAGGAGAAAGCAAGATGAACAATGAAACAACAGCAGTTAATCTCATTTTTCGCATAATTTAGATATTATAAATTATTATTTGGGCATATTTGTTCCTCATGTCTCCATAATTTGGAAAAAGCAGAATACTAGAGGTTAAATTTCCTGTGAGTTCTCCTTCACTGACACTAAAAGAGGGTCTGTCCCAAGATTAATGTGTGCAAATACAGTTGATCCACCAAAAGCAGCAAAGAAAGAACCAGACCTGTTTGCCAAACCACTTTGGAACACCTCTTTTATCCCTCATCTGTAACGAGGCCTCACTTTTAGGGAGAAAAAAAACCAACCCAGTGTTTAAATTACTTAACAAGATCTCTTTAAATATCAGCACAAGGTTAGATGTGATAAAGACTATATTGGCTTTGCTGGATAAGTTTGACAGCTTCGGTCTAAAAGGAAAAATCCAAACAAAACTGGAAAGAGCAGAGAGTTCCACTGAGACAAAATTCAGTGGGGATGAACCTAAGAATATTCTAAAGTACTAAAAAAACCAACAACAACAACAAAATCAATTTCTTGATTAGGAACTAAATTTAAATTAAGAAGTCTCTGGCAGAGGTTTGAAAAACATGGAAGGAAAAGGAGACGAGGAGAGAGGTTAATTGGTTTGTACAGTATTAAGAGTACCAAGACACAAAATGTCCTTGGCAGGAAAACAAATCTGCAGAAGGGTGACACAGAGCCCATGGAAGGGGATGGAGAGACAAACAAATTTAATTTTTGAGGTTCAGGAGTTTTATTTCATTATTATAATAATAATAATAATAATAATATTGCTCTGAGGTTATTCATGGCACCAAAGTATGTTTGAAATACAGCTCCAAAAAACCTACACTTGGAGCATTCCTAACCAAAAAACTCCACTTTCCAAATATCCCTTTACCTTTCCTTCAGAGAGTAACAATTCTTTTCCACCATGTCTAACAGCAAAGTAGCAACGAGCCCCAGGCCCGAGAAGATGCTGTTTTTCTTTTGGATCTCCAAGGTTCACTTCATGTCTTAATGCACTTGGTGTTGCTCTCGCCATTAATCCTGTCCTGCTGACCAAGAGAAAGTGCTTTTCCAGAAATGACCTCAAACGAAATTCATAATTCTTTAAAAACCAATAAACCCACTGAGCCAGAAAGCTCAGCCCTTCTGCAGTGGGCTACAAGCACACAAGCTGCTTTAGTCCCTTCAGCCACAGGCACTTCCACCTTTGATTTAAAGCACAGAGTGGAAACTGTTGATATCCCAGTTTAACAACACACCTGTGTTCTGAGCCAGGAGAGGAAGGAAGGGGCCAGAAAACACCAGAAGTCCTTCATGAAGGACTTCACACTAGGGACATGCTACATGAATTTAATCCATCACTAAATTTGGTATTTTCCTGTGCTAAAACCAAAGCAGCAAGGGCTGCTGGACAGCCCTAATACTTCTCCCTAAACCTCTCAGACCTAGGGCAGCATCCCACAGCATTCTGCAGATGTTCCTCCAGAAATCAAGATTTTCTGCATTACATTTTTCTGGAGTTGCCCTTATCAAAAGAAAATGTGCTCTCTGAGGAATGGATATATGTGTGCATCAACACATGGATTAGATGAGTTCTCACTCTTCCTCGCAGGGAGAAGCTCTAAGTTGAACATGAAATTTGAATAGTCACATCTGTCACATACAACATGAAAGGTGCTGCAGTTGGTAAAATATTTGGGACACCTCTGCATCCTTCACTGCACAGGAGAGGGAAGGTGAAAATCAGGACTTAGCTGAAACAGAGCCCTAAAGAATATATTATGCCTGGCTTGAAGTGGTACCAATAAAGCAAGAACAAAGCATGAACTCATCTACAAAAAAATCCCTGGACAAGAGTACTTGAAGCTGTGACTACAACTAAGTCATAAAAAGTAATTTTAATTCTACAAAGGCTTTTGAAGAGTTTTTTGATTAACCAGACCATTAAATTCACCTGACCACAGTGAGTCTAGGAAGCAGGGTTTTTTCAAAGCAGGGTTTTTTAAAAGGGACTTTCAAAACTTCTTTCACTTTCCTATAATATTAATTGGATATACATATATTTGACATCATGGAGAAGAAAAATATTATAATATAGCTTTGTCAATTAATGATAAAGCCTTGCTGGGATTTTGTTTCTAGAAGTACCAGCATCTTTCAG
Organism: Pseudopipra pipra; assembly: GCF_036250125.1. Classification (NCBI taxonomy): domain Eukaryota; kingdom Metazoa; phylum Chordata; class Aves; order Passeriformes; family Pipridae; genus Pseudopipra; species Pseudopipra pipra. Next base: position 3,329,264 of record NC_087559.1, on the reverse strand, counting down.
GTAGAAAAGCCTAAGGTATGTAAAATACATCCCAGTGAAACAGAGGGCTGTATTTTTTAGAAGTCCCCTACACAATGCAGAGAAAATACGTGGAATTTATCAGAATAATACATCACTCAGGAGGATTTGCAAAGGAACCAGATAAATAACAAATAATTCCGTGCCCGGAATTATAGTTGCCTGCATCTATAAAGCAGAGAGAGGAGAACAGGGAAAGGCTGAAGGAAGGCAGGTTTAGATTGGATATTAGGAGGAAATCCTTCACTGTGAGAGTGGTGAGACCCTGGCACGGGTTTTCCAGGAAGGCTGTGGACTCCAAATCCCTGGAGGCTTCTCAAGGCCAGGCTGGATGGTGCTTGGAGCAACCTGGTGCAGTAGAAGGTGTCCCTGACCATGGCAGAGGTTGGAATGAGATGAGCTTTAATGTCCCTTCCAACCAAAACCAGTCTATGATTCTCCATTTCCACACGTTCATTATGAGTTAAACTTAACTAATGTAGAGTGTCAGTGAGTTTTTCCATCACTGCAACATTAACATTCCTTTTGTGTAAATAAAAAACCCAGAGCAGCTCCCTGCTGCAATCCCTGTTTGTATCTCAACTTTTCTTCACATGAGCCATTTCACTACTTCAAACCCCTCTGCAATACTATTGCCCAGGAAGCACAGGAATAAATCAATCTGAGAACAGTGTGTCCATTACCAACTTTAATTAGGCTTATTGGACAAGCTCCTGAGTCTTTTGGAAAGGAAAAATGTGGATCCCTACAAATGTAGAACTAGAAGAAATTTCCATTAGAATTGCAGGCAGTTCTCTGTCTGCAGTGCTTGTTCCCCAGACTGAGGCACTCAAAATTTTTCTGAAAATACGGAGGAAATGCTGATTTTTCTCTCCCTGCTGCAGGGAGGTGAAGGCTAGGAGAAGATCAGCTTTGTTACAATACTGTAAAGGGGCATAAGGATAGAGAGGACTATATTTCTTCTGCTTATTTTCCTAAGTTACCTGCAGAGAATAAAAGTAACATTCTTCCCTTCTGGGTGATGTTGTATGCACCAACTAAAAATTCCAAGCCCGGTTCTCTTAAAGATGTCACTCCAGACATCTGGAGTGCTGGAATATTATCTGCTGGAAAGACAGCATCCTTGGACACTAAGGGGAAGTTTGTCTGTGTCATTAGGGATTTATGTTTGAGACTGACTTGTAATTCTTTTCAAGCTGGAAACACCTACCATGACAGCATCCACGGCTCTCAAAAAGGCAGCGGATACCTGGTGAGGAATTAAAGGGATTTAACAACTCAGATCAGAACTCATGCCTACTCTGCATTAAGTAATCAAGACTCCATCTAAGAACAAAAACAGACTGCAGAAAACTTCAGGTTTAATCCCAAACCTTATCACTGCTTTCTATCAGTTTCATACATTTTACTTTTGCGTTTTAATTTTATATTCACAGCTATGCAAAGGCAGCTTTTTGTTCCTTCAGGATAAGACACAGGCATGAGCAGGTAACTGGGCAGGTTATCAAAATCTGCAACATCAGGATGTTCAGATGCTGGGGGAAGAGAAGATTGTATGTTAAAACAGCTCAACACCAAGAAGAACGAGGTGGTGGAGCTTTGCAACTTCCTTAAGCTGCTTAGCTTCAGATAAGGAGCTTATGCAACTTTCTTAACTCTGGAGAACATTCAGCAAGTGATATCAAAACTGTTCAAGTTACACGTGGGACAGATACTTCATGAGTACTGTCATTCTGCCCTCTTACCACTGAAGGAGTGAAAAAAAAAAAAAAATCCAATTCCCCCCCAAAAAACCACCAGCCCACTTCAGTCAGGTACAATTTAATAGAGTGGTGAGTCCCACAGTTGTTTTCCTTGATGTTTGCCATACATGACATGGGACACAGCATAGCAAGCCCAGCTTCTGAGCAAGAGATTATTTCACATTTCTAAGTGGAGCCTGACAAGGAATAAGCTACTTTGTGGTCATCTACAAGTACTTGTGGAAACGACTATAAATACTATGGTTGTTCTAGTCACCAAACAGACTTATGGTAAGTTGTTTGGATTTTTCATCTGAAAATAAACCAATCAACCCACCACGGATCTAGTCAAGAGTCCTCATGGGACAGGACGGGGAGAAGTTCAAAGCCTTGAAGTCTTACAACAGACTTGAAGAAGTTCCATCAAAGCTGGGAACTGAATGAACGAGAAACAGGAACGACTCTACAGTCCTTAGAAGTTGCTGAAGAAAAACATGGAAAAAGCTGAGAAGAGTCCACGAGCCTTTTCTGGACCTCGGTGACTTATGGAGAGGCAGAAAATGCCACCATCACTTCCAGGGAACACACCAGTGGTGTCACACACCAGGCCAGGGCACCACTCAGCTCTCCAACCACGGGCTTCTGAGGGCTGTGGTTTTGAAGAGGAAGGTGTGTTTCTTCAGGAAGGTTCAACTTATTTCAGCTGTTTTGTAGGAGGGATCTGCATCCACAGAAAAACTTGTTTCCAAATGCACCCAATGAAATACTGGAACTTTCTAGTCCCTGGATTTTAGTGTGTGAGCCACAGTTACGTGGCAGGGAAGAGCTTGCTATAAAAAGTGCCAAGCAAAACCCACTATTCTCCTGTTATTCTTGAAGAAGAGAGGACGAAACTCTACTTATTCTTCATTTAACAGTCAGAGAAGAACAGCACTTTTAGATATAACACCTTTTCTGTTTACATTTTAAGCTTATCAAGGAAAAAAGGTGCTCGAGGAGACTAAACTGCAGCTTTTAAAGCATTACAAGCAGAGCTCTTTTCCAGAGCCATAGCAATTTGTATTTTCTTTAGCAATACGAAAGCAAAAATAGTCAATGTGAGATTCAAAATCCAATAGTTACAAAAATTATAGCGAGAAATTGAAAAACTGCAAGATCTATAAACAGATTAAGGTAAACATCTAAAAGGAAAACTACAATATACATGCAACCACTTCAGCAACTGTATTTGATTCTAGGAACTGTCTGCCAGTTCTCTCTAAGGCTTCAAGGCTTTTTCCACTATAATTTCAACAGGATTTTCAGAATAGGAAAGAGGTGAGACAAGCAATGAGAGGAACAGTGCTGTGTGAAGAGGTAGACCCTCAAAAATAGGGGAGAAGAGCAAAATAACTCTGGTTTACATTAATTTAGCTACTTCTGGGACAACAGCTGACTCTTGCTTAGTCAAGAGGAGAAAACAGACAAACAAGTAAACGCCCAAGAATGGGAGAAGGGTCACACATGAGCAGCTGCTGCCCTTTATCTTGTCAAGAAGAAAAAAAAATCATTTAAGTGCACTTCCAGTGTAGCTGGGCAGGGATGGCAACAGAGCTCATGGGGCTGTGTACAGAGCCCTGGGCTAAGCACAGGGCCAGGTAAAATGGCACCCAGCCCAATGTTAAGGGAAGAAAAAAAAAAAAAAAAGAGTTTTCAGCATGAATTTAACCAGCCACCTCCTACCAGTTTTAGCAGAGAGTTGTTTGATCAAGTAAACACACACACCGAGATGATCTTTAGTCCAAAACAACAAGACACATTTTCTCTGGTGTAAAAAGTTTAGTGTGCAAACAGATGCTTTTCATACACCACCTACACACACACACCCCAACCTAGTGAGTGCACAGAACAGCTCTGCAGCATCGATAAATCTCTATCCAGAGGAGAAGCACATTGCTAAAAACATACATTTAAATGTTCAAACTGATGTGAGGGACTGCACAGCTGAAAGACCACAAACCACTGGAACTCGGGGTTATTCTGATGTTAATAACAGAAGGGAAATGCACACATGTGATAGGGTGTGTGCTGATAGCTCTTCATCATCGGGGGTTTTTTTACAGCATTTGTTTTTAAGAAGCGCAACAAACATTTCACTGTTGTTATTTCATTTTCCAGCAGCCTGTTCCCAGAGCACAAGACACTTCAGAGGTAAAGAGGTACTGGTGGTCAAGCAGTGACCTAGCAGCAAGGCTATCAGCCTATCCTCTGCTTTATAAATTACCCTAATAACACATATATGCATAGACAGCCCTTTCTTTTTATTGTCATTTACAACCTACATCAACACACTTGGCTGAGATGTTAAATAACCCAGGATGCTGCAGAGAGCTTTCCTCCCACTCAGCTCTGCCCACACAACAACCTGCACTACACTTGCAGCAGCAAGCACTTAAAAGTTTTCATTTAAATGAAGAAAGAAGTCGCAGAAAATGCTGATATTTTAGTCATGAGCTTTTGATGTAAAAACTGCACATGTATGTTCTGCCAACACACAGTTCCACTGCCCAGGACCACCAGGGGCTACTAGGAGATGCTCCAGCATCTCATATGAGCAAAGGAAGACCCTGTTTCCATGATTTTAGAAACAAACTGGTCTCCACCAGCAGGACAGATGGATAGGCAGCACAGACACATCCAGGTGACTGCAATCAGCCTTAAGAAGCCAGGATGAAACCAAAACATTTCACTACATGCAAGAAAATAAATGATGGTTTATGCATCAACCATACCAGCTGAATTTTCCAGTTTCTCCCTATAAAATATCTCCACAGTAATACATCATTAAAACACTATTTTTCATCTCACAGATCTTCCTGGCAATGCCAAGAGACCCCAACTTCAACACGTGGAGCGTCTGCAAGGCAGAGATGCATGATTGCTGCAAATGAACTATGAAAATCAGCATGCTTGCAAAGCTAAACAGAATTCATCATTTACTGACCTGCTCTGGATTGGATTAGACAGGATTGCTCCTTATGTAGTCAAGCACGTTGGAAATTACTGTCCTGACCTCAGCACAAGCACAACAGAAGCTGGCCATGCTTTACATTAAGTCAGACTGTGGAAAAACAGTTGATTTTCCCTACCAGTTTACTCCAAAGAGAGGTTTACAGCTCCAAACAGCTGTAATTTATTATATTTTAAATTCCATAAGAGACCTAAACATGCTGAGCAATAATACTCCTCAGAGTTGTCAAGGCCTATTGAACTGAAATACACTTCCCACATCAGGACCACGGCACTGGGATCTCAGCAGTGCTAGAAGGACAGGATGATTTTTTTTTTTTTAAATGAGTCAGTACACAAAACACAGGAATAAGGAGAAGTGCAGGTTTAGAATAGTTAATTCCAGGATAGCCCATTACACTTGGATTAAAGTGGTGATGGAAAAGTAAACTGAATTTAACCATACACTTTCAATGAAGCTCAAACTACTGTTTTGAAACTACAGTAAGAGTCAAGACTTCTCAATTCTCTATTATAACTGAATGTACAAGTGTGTCTATCTCCAACTACACGTATCAAAACCAAAGGAACAGCATATAGGAATAGATCTGCAGTAATAGGTGGGAAACCCACCCATACCTGGTGCCTCTGGAACCAGCTGGACTCCACAGCTTCCCTGGCACTGCACTACACAAGTGACTTACTGTGGTTAAAAAAACCACTTTATTTCATTTTCTTCATTTAAATCCAGTGTGGAGGGATTAATTTGTAACAGCTGACCCAGTTTAACCACTCTGGACTGCGATCAGAAAGCAGAGACACCTGCCCTCCCCAGACACACCTGGTGGAGAGGCAGCACAGGAGCCTTGCTCCATCCTCAGCTGTTGGAATTGGAACATATTAGGGAGCACACAGGTCCCCAGGGTGGCAGGGAGGTTGGTGGCACTGTCCTGTAAATCAGATTTCCTTAAGCTCCTTGCTGCTCACACCTGTTCACTCCCTGCCATCACAGCTTGTGCCTCAAACTGCAGGTCAGAAATGTAATATTTGTATTTTCCAGCATCCAATACCTGACTTACAAGAACTTCCCATACAAGTCTAGTCATCCCTGCTGTTCTCTCCCTATTATCTGACCACTTATTCCAAAGCCTTTTACAGCCCATGTTGCTCTGTCTCATTTTCTGGGGTCCCACCATCCTGGTAGCTCTGGAATCATAATCACAGATGAAGTTTCTCCTGTGTGCAGTCAGGATTAACAAAACACTAAAACACACATCCATGTTTCAAATATTGTCTGTTCCCACTAAATAAGTTTTTCCAGGAGAGTACAAGCAATCTGCAAGCACAACTTCAGGAGCTCCCACTGCTGTTTCCCCCAGCTGGAAATGTAGCAACTTTGCCAGTTTATTATTTTTTTATGTTGATCAACAGACATATTTTTCAAGAGAAAGATACTTGGAAGTTATATAGTTTGGGGGGAAAAAAATCCCACATCAGTTATACCAAACAAAAGTATCACTGATTTTAAGGAATATCATTACACTTGATTACATCTAAAAAGTGAAACTTCAGTAGCATAAAACTGCTCTTTCAAAATAAAGGCAATGCTATAGACACCATGAGCTGTATTTCAATTGATGTTTTCTTAGACCAAATGTCAACATGCAGACTTTAGATTTACAAACAAAAAAACCTGCATTATTTCATCAGCTGCCCACCTCCTTCACTCTTCATTCAACCACATACGAGACTGAGAATCTGTAAGAGTTTTGAGCTCCTGACACTCCCCTTCCCTCTGTATTAGCTCTTTTCTTTGTATTAGAAAGCACACTAAAAATAATCTATGTATAGTAAATTTTAGCTGATTGTAGTCACAGCTTTTTCCACCCTTCCCACCTCTGTTACTCAAACAGTGCTCTCCTGGATACGCTTTTGCTTGAAAGGCCATCAACTTTGATCTGGTTTTCATCTGTCTCAATGGACAAGAGAACAGTTGTGGCCTTTGGAGCACAGAATCAGTGGTTGTGAACAGCAAAGCACTTCTCAGTTCATGCAAACCTGCAGCCTTTACCTAATCCTTTCCTAGTTAAGGCACGTTACCAGGTGCCACTGATGATTCTTTAATTTTTTTCCTCTAATTCATTCTCCTACACCATATGCTACAAAATGTAGATATCCAAATCTACTCTGAGAAGTTCAGGCTATGACTCTAAACAGCTTCACTGAACCCAAGGTGGGGATGTCAGCACAACAGAGGGCTACAGCTCTACCAGCTTCATTTTTCTGCATTTTAGTTGGTTTTTAATGGGATACTCACTGACTGGGCTTTCCCTGGTTTGGCTGAGAGAAGCTGCCTCTGAGGAAGACCAGCTGTAGAGCTGCAAAACACCAAACAAACACAAAGAGCTGGGACACAAAGAACTGCTGTCACCACAGGTATGTTTTGTTAAGGACAGCAGTGACAAAGCAATCACTTCAGAGCACGAGCACCAAGGCAAATCCATTTCCAGAGACTCCTTCTGTGAGAGATTCAGGTCTGGAGGACCAAACCTGTAAGTTCCTCAACTTCTTCAGGTAAAATTGATTTCAAAATATCTTGCCTTTTAATCCATCTTGACATCACCCATGAGCTTAAGAAACGCTTCCATTACAGAAGTCCCTTGAATAAATCATTTCTCACCACTTGTACCCTCAGTAGTGTTCAACTTCAGTGAGTGCATACATCCTATGGGACTATAATCCAGTGTTCACTGGTTTCCAGATATGAACTAGAAGGTTACGTATTTGCCATGAGAACAAGACAGACCTCGCTGCCAAGTTGAGCACCAAGAAGGGTGAAAACTAACACACACAAAAAGTAACTTCACAGGTGAACAAACTTCGCCTTTTCCTTGCTTTTCTTGTAAATTAAGACCCATTTTGTAATTATTTCTCAGGTCATCCAAAGTCTTCTTTATACTCAGGAGGGATACTCACCTCCAGCCAGAGTCATTCCTCATCACTAATAACTTCCCTCTCCCTGCAGGCTTGCTCAGACAACAGCCCCACACCATCAGAAATGCATGAAAAATCTTGTTTGCAAACTGCACTTAAGCTGTGTCTTCTGGTATCAAACTAAATCCTGATAATCTCTTACACACATACAAACCCATCAGCTTATGTCACCTGTAAGAATCAGCCTCTTCCAGGAAGAACAGCAAAAAGACTGACTCTATTTGCAGAAATCTCCCGCTGCAGTATCACAATACCATTAAGATGTTCTTGTGGTATTGCAATGGGAAAATTCCCACAAGAAACAAGAAATACCACAAGAACATAAACACAAACAACATCAAAGACAGCGAGTCTTGCTCAGAAAAAAACAAACAACCAAACCCACCGCCCCTGCAGAGCGGTTGGAAGCGTTTGTGGGTGGAAACTCCAAGAGAAGCATTATAGAAAAGTGACATGAAAATATGGCATCGCTCCTTGGCTGCGGTGACGTGATCTCTAGGAATTTAAAGGACGAGTTCCTTTGGTAGGTCTGTAACTCGCACATCCACAAGCCCAGGGATTTGCCAGCTGGACACACGCATCAGCTTCTGGACAAGACCCTAACTCAGGTCACAGCAGCTTCAGAGCTGAAAGAGTGCCAGAGCTTACCACCATTCCAGAGCAGATCTGAACCCCACAGGCTCTCAAAAAAAATCTCCTGGTTTAACATGAAAGGTACCATGTTTCAGATTAATCAGGCAACCTCTACCTGATGCTCTATTCATTGAGCAACCAACCAGCTTTGGAAAAACCTCACTGCAAATGCCAGTGCCAACTCACAGATCCCCTGCTCCCTCGACACGGACCCAAGCGGTGCCTCCCACTGCTTTACATTCCCAGAAAACACCAACGCTTCCAGGTCCGAGCCTGCAGTTCATTCCCTGCAGTGCCAGGCAATGCTGAGAGTAATAGAGAGAAGCAAAACCACTGTCAAGGCTGTAGGAGCCCTGATGAACAAGGGAAGTGCCAACGTGGCAGGATAGAGACCTCAACTGGGCATCGACGTGAAACTTCAGCCCCAACACCAAACCAGCAGCATTTTAGCAAGAATTATTCACCTTCCCCCAACTACTCCCCTCAAATGCTTTCACAAATTTATTGGCCAGATTAGTATGGCAAGTCTCTTGCATAATAAATAACTTTCTGGAACGATTCCACGTGGAGTACACTTTTAATGCTTAAAACTTAGTTCAGCATTTCCATTACTGATTTTAATAATTTGTTCATAACCTTCCACATACATTAAAAAAAAATAGATCACTGAAGAAACCTGGCATGCAGCTTAAATCATAGTTTAAGTTTCTCTTGCAGAATACCACAGTCAATACTTTGCAGAGTTTGCCTGCCCTTCATAAGGACTTGAATGTTATTTTTACATTTTTGCACTCATAATAATGACAATATTCCCCTCATACAAAACAAGCACTTTCAGGACAGCTAGAAATCAGCACGGAAGTCATTTTGGGGATGTGTCAATGCCACCAGGAAGGTAATCGTGACTAACCAGCTTGCACCCAAGGCTATTGCTGGATCATTTCACATCAGAAATGAACTGATCTCTCTCCGACGCATCCAACAAAATGGTGCTGGGATTTAGGTTAATCAGAGCCAGGCACCACGCTTAATTGGCAACAAGGTCACACAGCGATGCTGGGGACGTGAGCAGCTCATACGCAGTAAGGTGTGAGTCATAAAAATCAAAAAAGTTCCAAAAGAGAAGGCAGATCTCTAGTTAGAGAAGGAACAGAGCCGGCAAACCCTGCAGAGAGGATATTGCAGAGAGCAGAGGGAAGCGGAGCCGGCAGCTGTGCCGAGCCACCGAGCCACCACAGAAACTTCGCGTCCAGCTCCATCTTCTCCCCCGTGTCCGAGGGGAAAGTTCTGGTTTCGTCAGAATTTGGTCAAAACTCAACGGCCCCGAGTGACGTGCAGAAAGGGCACAGTCATTATTCACGACGAAAAAGAAAGAGCTTTTAAAAACGCCTCGTACGGAGTGGTGTGGGAGTTGTTTTAAACCAACACGCCAGATCCCCACCGGCATCAGAGCTGGGGGGTGGGAAGCTCATGCACGCGCCTTCTCGCATTAGAGACAATTAGTCCTTAATTAAAAGCAAAGCCAGAGCAGCGCAGCTTTAGAACTTGAGCAACTCTAGACTCGCTTAACACAATTTTCGAGGAAAAAACCCTCAAAGATCCAAAGGCTACGCCAAGCAAGAGACTACCCAGACCGCCGGCCATCGCAGCCCCGGGCGCTCTCCCACCCCCGGGGACCCGCGGGCGGCTCCGGGAGCATTCCCACCGGGAACGGGCGGCGTCGGGGGAGCTGCGGGGACGGGACGGCAGCTCCCGCAGCTCATACGATCAGCGGGGATCAATCAGGCGCTGCAGGAGCACGGACCGAGCAAGACCTGGCACAGCATCCCCCCGAGCCCGGCGCGGACCCTCCCTGGGGGCACCGCTGCGATCCCAGACACGGAGCCGTCCCCGTGTCCCCGGAGCTCCCCCCGGCAGCGCTCGGAGCATCCCCCGGCCCCGCTCCTCCGCTCCGTCCCTCCCGAGGGACGCGGGGGCTCGGCGCTCCCCCCCACCCCGCACCCCAACTTAGTTCCCCGGAGTTGCCCACCTGCCGCCGAGCCGCCCCCGGCCGTGCCCGCAGCCCTTCCCGGCGGAGCCGCTCCGGGTAATCCTGCGGCTCCCGCGGCTCCCGGCGCCTCTTCTGGAGCGGCGCTCGCCGCGCTCCGGGCGGCGGGGCGGGACCCACCCGATCTCCCGCCCACCCGCTCCGCACCCACCGCCCCCGGGCCGGCAAAGCCCAGCCCAGCCCAGCCCAGCCCAGCCCAGCCCAGCCCAGCCCAGCCCAGCCCAGCCCGGCTCAGTTCTCCCGGGGATGCGCTGGCGTGTGGTGGTGGGTTCCCCCAGAGCCCCCTCTGGAACCCACCTGGGGAGGGTAAATGTGCTCCCGCAGCGAGCTTAGGAATGACGGGGAAAGTTGACGCGATACAGGCTTAAATAAAAACTACCATCTAAATTCTGGGCTGGAAGCCCAGGGAAAGAATCAGGTTCACGTAGGTCGCTGTGCAGGAGCCGGATGGAGGTTTTATTGAGTCTGGCTCCAGCTCATCGCGGTATTAGAGCTGTGCTGCTGTAATTAAGGCTGAGCAGGATTTCTTTCAGTCCCTTTTCCCCCTCTTTTTTTTTTTTTTTTTTTTTTTTTTTAGCGGGTTATATAACAAATAGTACTAAGTTTCCTGAAACCTCTCTTATCTTTCAGCATCCCAAAGCACAGGGAAGAGTACATTATAATAAGTGTGCATTAGCCTGCTGTGCTTCAGTGGAAGCCAAGTTACACCAAGGATGGCTTTGGCTTCCTACCCACAGTGAAGTGTCAATGCAAGACAATCAATCACAGCACCACAGAATGTTTAGCGTTGGGAGGGACCTTAGAGACCATCTCATTCCACCTCCCTGCCATGGGCAGGGACACCTTCCACCAGCCCAGGTTGCTCCAAGCCCTGTCCAACCTGGCCTTGGGCACTTCCAGGGATGGAGCAGCCACGGCTTCTCTGGGCAACCTGTGCCAGGGCCTCCCCACCCTCACAGGGAAGGATTCTTTTCTAATATCCCATCTAACCCTACTCTCTGGCAGTGTGAAACCATTCCCCCTTGTCCTGTCACTTCAGGCCCTTGTAAATAGTTTCTCTCCATCATTCCTGTTGCCCCCTCCAGGCACTGGAAGGCCACAGTTAGGTGACCCTGAAGCTTCTCTTCTCCAGGCTGAACAATCCCAAGTCTCTCAGCCTTTCCTCCCAGCAGAGCTGCTCCAGCCCTCTGATCATCCTGGTGACCCCCTCTGAACTTGCTTCAACAAGTTGATGTCCTTCCTTTGCTGGAGACCTGCCCAGAAGGGAGAAAGGACTCGATGACTGTCCTGTGGTTCATAGAGGGATCTTGGACAGGGTGGGAATGCTTTGCTCTCTGGGCATCGAAGCGAAGGACATGAGGAAAACAGTTTTCTTCTTCAACGAGTAATATTTAAGTCACTGCCACTTCTGTTTCCCTTTCTGTCCATTTTTGTTGTGAATTATTGAAATGCTCTGGCTGGGAAGTGGTGACAGTCTCCTCTGGGGACTAGGAGAAACTTGCACGGCATCTGTTGACCCAGACTTAGTGCAGGAGCCCTGACCTGAAAAGATGTCCTTACTTTTCTGTGCATGTGCAAGTCTGTAATTAAGGAATGTCCAGCACTGAAATGTAGCCACTTCTGTAATGAAATGTGGCACTGATCTGAGGAAGGGATGTCAAAAAATAAATTATCTCAGAAAAACAGGATGCATTTTTAATTGGCAGAGCGTGGTCCCGTTGGACTCATAGAGCTGATAGAATTACAGTGATTTAACGAGTTACTGTACAGGAGCTGAGCACTGAGATTTGTACCAGTACGGTTCAGCTGAGCCCTGGCACGGAGCAGGAACGTGCACTCAGCCTGTTTGTGTAGCTCAGCTGCTGTATTACAGTCTAGTAACTCCACCACATCCCTAAACCTCCACTTTGGGCTTTTGCCTAGAAGATAATATTAACTCTCGGCTACTATGGCACAAAGAATTATGATAGGACTGGGGTCAAGCCTTAGTTTCACAGCAAACTCCAGCTCAGGTAGGAGTGTGGTGGCTGTGGACGCCTCTGTGGGGCAGTGACAGCACAGACCCAGGAGCAAAACCCGAATGCAGATTTGGCTTCCTCGGAGTTCTGCTGTTCGGAATTCACGACACCCGATTCACTGGGGCTTATGAGAGCTGACAAGGTCATGGCCCTATGGCACAGCTCTCCATGTGGAAATATCAGCTTTAGCTGTGCAAGGCCAGTGTGAGAACGATAGCCTGTATTTTTATGCTTGACCGACCACTGAGGCTGTTAAAATTTTGAAAATGCATTCTGCAGTTTGCCTTCCCTGGTGTCCTTTGTCACCTCCAGCCTGGACCCACAGTCGGACTGCTGCGGCCAAATAATACATTTTTTCAATTTCAGTTAAGTCAAGGACTTCAAATTCCTATCATAGGTGTCGAGTTACACCACACAAGAGATGCTTTTATTTTAAGTTTGTCAGAGAGGCACTTTATGAGATTGTGAGGTCGAAAAGATGACTCTAATCTTTGAGATGACAAGTTAAAAAGGACAAACCCCACTCTTTCCCTCACCTATTATCTAGAAACCCAGGCATGTAGAAACAGCAGGTTTGTAAGTGTTTTTCCTGTATTTATTTCAGAAAACATAGCAAACCTGCAATATCCTCACATACCTACTGAAGGTAAGCAAGTCGTAGACAGTAAATTCTCTGAGGCTGCCTGGCATGTTTTCACACAGTACCTGATCCTGTGATGCCCTTCTGCCATCTGGGGCTTCTGGACCAACTGCAATATCCATGTGCAATAATAACAACTTAATTGCAGGTCTCACACTACTTCCAGCTAATGATTTTTTTTCATTTCCACTTGTCATTCAAACATCCCTGTCGACGTGTCTCTGAAACGATATGTGAAGAACAGGGATGCTTCTACTCTAGTGGCGTGTAATTAACGCTTCCTAAGAATTAAAGTGGGGAAAAAAGCACTTTAATTTATGAGCACAGGTGTAATCAGGTACATTAATGTCATATTTAAACTTACTTAAATGAATATAATTTGTTTTGAAGACCCAACTTAACCTTGTCCATCCTGATGCCAGCTGGTGTAAACCTGAACTATCAAGTGAGCTCTTGCTCCTATTAGCTGCACCCCCCTCACTGCTCTCTGCCATAGTTGCTGTGTCTATTTTATGTATTTTCAAGTAATATTTCTCTTGCCATGTTCACATTTTCAGCACATGGATTTCCTGTAGAACTCTCTGTGTCCTGCTTTGACGAACCTTGTTTTTAGATGGGAATTTAGCCACCAGTAACAAGTTGACTCAGATACACCATAAATTCCTCCAGAAAAAATCAATCATCACTTATCTCCCACCTGCCTTAGCTTTTGAAGACTTTTTCATACCACTGGCAGAAATACCAACTCACCTCAAGCTTAAGATGAATTTGTTTTGTAAAACACCTCTAGGACATTGTCAAAACAGGATCTAGTCAATGGGACTTGATGGACCATTAGTCTGATCTTAGCACTGACAATCACTGCTATCAGTTTCTTTGCAGGTAGATAAATCAATTAACTTAATCTGAAACAGCCTCTAGAAAGCAGAATATTAAAAATAAATTCAAAAACAGTTAAAAATATAGTTTTCTGTCTTTCTGTGTGTAAAGGTTGTAGCATCCCACCTTTTCCAATCATACTTTCAGGCATAATAATGTCAATGACAAAAATCTATGGACAAAATATGTGATGCTTTGGATGCAGTTAAATGAGTAGAAAATCAACTTTTCCCATTTATACTTATGGGAATCTTATTTAAAGATAAGTGCTTAATGTAAATTTAATCTTTCTAATTTTTAAGAAATGCTTCTTTCTTTAAGCCAACATCAATATCAACTAATCTGAGGCTTGATCTGCAGGCACAGTTAATAGATTATGCATTTCTTTCAAAATTGAAGTCAGCTGTAGTGGCTAGATTTTTTTTTTTAATATCTATATCACAAGACAGCATTCCAGTTCTCCAGAGCACAGGGAGATTCCTTGTGGTGGTGGTGTCACAGGAAAAGCTGCATTCACTCCTGTGCCTGGTCCACAGTCACCTCACATCTCACATCCTTGATGTGCCCACCACTGACACCAATATCAGCCGTGCTCCTCGTGCTGCATTTTGTCCCTGTTTTGGAGAATCTTGCTCTCCATGGGCTTGGGAAGCATTATGTTAAAAAGGATAGTGTTCTCAGGAGCATCCAGCAATGCTCTGGTCCAATTTCCCTGAAGTCGATGTTAACACTTCTCTTGGCATCAAATCCAATCGATTTAAAATTCCCATTTCATTGTCTCCACGAGCTCCAGCTCGTGCTAATAAATGGAGAGTGTAACTGGTGTTTGGAGCAGCAGGAGGGAAGGGCCGGGGGGGAAGGCTAATGAGAGGCCCTGTCTGTATTAAGGAAATTAATTATGTGACTGGATTAAACTGTGGCATTGGAAGCCTCACTTTGCCCTGACACAGACTATGTGCATTAAAGGTTTATGCTGCTGTAATAACCACAGCAGTGGTGTTATATGGATGCAAATGTCCTTAATGCAGGCAGGACCTACATCAGACCACAGTGACTAATCCAAAACCCATAAAAGAAAGTGAATTATGTGCAATTGCGCCGGAGAGCGTGGCACAGAAAGAAAATGATAATAGGAAGGTTAAGTGCCCAGCGAGTGCAAACTGATATACAATATCTTGAAATCACAGAGAAAGAAAATTAAAGTGGTGAAATGATTTCACGTATAGGTAGATGGAGGCATAAAAGCAATCTGTGAACTCTGGGAGAGAGAGTGGAGTGAGAGTGGTACTGTCAGAAGTACAGCCTTTTGCCTATTAGAAATAAGTGGTGGGAGGCCAATTCCAATAAACAGGCAATTTTAGTTTCATCATTATTTCGGGTTTTTGTTTGACTCTGCTTTTGTGTGTCATTGAAATATTTGTGTATTAATAGACACCCATTTTAATAGCATTACAGTAATTTGAACATCTGCAGCTCCTAGGCATTAAGACACGATTAGTCCCCTATATTTCAAGTTATTTTCGCAGCACTTCTTCCTGATTTTGTCGTATCTATTAAAATGCAACAGATCAGTTCTTATCATTACCTATTAATTGGCAACCTTGAGCTGAAGTGTTAAGCAGAAACCAGCCTGATTGCCTGGAGGCCTGGCTGGCAATTCAGTGGAAGGCAAAGGCATTTTATGGCTGTCCTGAAAGCTGAGTGATGGGCTGGGTAACTTTCCTAATCGAATACAATTAAATACAAAATCATATACCCACCACCCATGGTATCCTTTGTTCCAACAAATTGCCTGATGTACTATTCAAGATTACTGAATATAGAACATTTACAAGATGGGAGGTTTTAATTCTACCAAAAACTCAGCTTAGGTTAGAGTTTTGTTTAGAGTACTGAGGAGCTCTCACGGGGCAGGAGGACTCTCTCTGGATGAGAAATGACTCCTCTCCTGGGCTCAGACTGACTTTTGAGGAGGTGAACACACAGAACAGAAATGAATTCAGAGCAGGTCTGTGAGTTTGCTGTTAAGGGTTAAGAAACCAAAGCAGCCATTGTGAATAAAGATGTGGTTCGTAAATCTTTCACCGGGAAAGAAATACTCCTTAAAAGCTCTCTGGAATGTGATCACTGCCAATATCATGTTAAGGAGGGAGGAGGAAATAGCAGGCTACTCCTCCTTCCCTTGTTCTTAGTGTGACAAGGATTTTTCATTCTACTCAAAAGAACCATATTTTTAAAGTGATCTCTGTAGCAGGACAATATTTGTTTGCAAATGTGATGCTGGGGTTTAGTTTTGTCCAAAGCTTTTAGTTCTATCTTGGAAATTCATGGCAGTCAACACACAAACCTCAGGAACTGCTTTCATCATATCAGGCATCAGCTGTTCCTCACACAGCCCCCTCTGTGCATCCATGGAGTGGTGCTCCAGCAGCACAGTCCTGTGTGTAGAATTTTAAAAACTGTCTGACACTTTCAATTTTAAAATAATAAAGGAGGTTCAGGTTTTAGTATTATGCAGTTGCATTCATGAGTTAGCTCAGGCATCCCAAACCTGTCTGAGGGGAAGAAAAGGTAAGTGCATTTAAGCCTAAACTTTGTCAGCAGGATCAGGTGCAGCCAGATAAGACAATGAGAATAAATAACAGTGACCTGTGAAGAAACAAAATAGAAAACAGCACACCTGAAAATAAACAAGGCAAAAAAGGGCCCCAAGAGCTTTGATTTGGTGAAGTATTTCAGCCAGTATCTATGTTTGTCTCCATAAGAATATACACTTTAATTCCTGTCTAGGTTAAGAATACTTTCCCAGATCAAGTACTAATAATTTTGAGATCTACAAATACCCTGATGAGAAAACCCTACAGTAATTGCCCCATCAGTAATGAATACAAATGGCCCTGAGAAAATGGCCTTTGAACAGGAAAAATAAGGAAAACAGCATATCAGTGACCTCCAACCAGAATGTTCTTGCATCTCGGTGTGAGGGTAGTTGTGAGTCTTAACATATCAAAAGCAAATTTTAAGATATTTAGAGAATTTTAAAATAAAAATGAAGATTTCTAAGAGCATTCAAGTTGATAATATTGTTGACTACCAACAACTCCTCCAAATTATGGGAATTGTGTTGGAAATCCTTAAGGATGACATTGCCATTCAACTAACACCCCTTCAAATACAAATGGGTGTCACCCTCTAATCAGCACCACAATATGGCTTTTTTTTCCTTCAAATTTCCAGTTGCTTTATCTTCAATTCTTTACAAGTTCATTAGTTTCAAATTAAAAGTTCTTTATTGTGAATGGTAAAGGAATAGCAAAAGAGGCTGTGGCTTGGATGCAAACCATTGGTTAAGGAGAAAGTCCTGCCACTCCTGCAGGACATGTGGGATTTTATGGCTTGAACCTAAAGGAATGGTTCTTGTGAAATTGGGCAAGATCCTCTCTGAGTGCATTCCCATAGCCCATGACTGAATAATGCCAGTTGTTGACTGTTCCTTTATCTTCCCAGCTGCCCCATTTTCCTCCCAGAGTCTGTGAGGAGCTGCTAGAGGAGGATGCTCTGCTGATCCCGAGGGGCTGTAGGACTGTGATTATCCCACTGCTTAAGCCAGTCACAGGGATTAAAAGCATTTCCAGGGGGGAAGAGGTGCCCAGACAACTGTTTGTTATTGTTTTCAAGCCAACATTTGGAAAGTCATTGTAGCTTTATCTTGTAAACACATCTGAGGATTGAGGGAATTTGGAGATGTTGGAGTTCACATTTGCTAAGGAAGTTTTTGCTCACTCTGATTTACCCTGCACTCAATTAGCTGCACAGAATGCTGTAAGAGACTGCCCACATGAGGAGTAAATAAACCAAACAGAATAGTTTGGGGTGGAAGGGACCTCAAAGCCTATCTCATTCCACCCCCTACCATGGGCAGGGACACCTTCCACTAGACCAGGTTGCTCAGAGCTCCATCCAACCTGGCCTTGGACACTTCCAGGGGTGGGGCAAAAACCTCCTTTTCATCTGCGGCTCATCAGCAAAAATGAGTGACAAAACAAAGGGAATCATTTTACATCGTGAAGGGAAATGGTTCACAAACTTAAAAATTGGGCTGAAAAGTTTACCCAGTCTGTGCTGAAGCAGCTCTTCTCTAGTACAGGAATTACTCCCGTTATTCCTATTATCCCTTCTAAGCTCCTGCAGAGCCAAGAGGCTCTGGCTCAGTTTCTGATTCAACCAGAACCTTCCTCAGGATGGTTGGGTGAGGACTTGATACTTTTAGCTGTGTTGATCCTTCCTGTGACCTTCTCACAAACACCATTTCTATCCATGGCTGGCAGTTTTCTGCATTCTTCAATAATTTTGTCAAACTTTTTCTGCCAGCAATGTGCTGGTTGGCTGGGAGATAACATCTCTAAGTTCAGCATTAAAATCAATCCAGTATCAAGTTCCCTACTCACTGAAATCTTGCATGTAGCTGCCTTCAAGAATTTAAAGATGTTGGGCAGAAAGTAGAAGAAAATAAGTTTCTGGTTTTACTGTGTTTTATTAAACTTTTTCCCACTGGATACTCTTTCTGTTAATTAATTTTTCCTTTACAATTTCAGGTAAGCTATTAATCTATTGACTTGAGGATTTTTCAAAGTCTTTCCAGAAATAAACCCTGGGATGAAAGAATCATAAGATATGCATGAAAAGTACTACTGTTGTTTTGTCATTTTCAAGCCCATGGTTTATACCAAGTCTCTCTAATTCCCTTTACATGGATGTCAGATGGAATAATACAACAAAAAATTACCCCAAGATTTGGCTTTCCATTGCAGAGGTGCTTTTGTACATAAAGTTTTTATATAAAATTTGAATAAAAAGTCCCAAACCTTCCAATTCCTATTATTTAAAAGCACTAATTAATGGGGGTTTGGGTTTACATTAACACTGCTTTTATTCCAATCATGCACTTCCATCTCATTACTTTTTGTTCCCTTAATCCCATTGCCCAAAATTTGCTTTCTGATAGTGAACTTGATAGGAACACTCAAACACTCTTGCAGTTCTGGAATGCAAAATCATTTAAATAACATTCTTTTTGCTATTAGCAGTTCCTGGATAATGCAACCAAATGCCGTGAAATGTTCATTATTGGAAATAGATGTATTTTTTTTTTCCTTTGAATTTTTAAATGGCCTTTATTATGGCACACTGTGGATGAAATAAATGTGATTTAAACAGGTATGCCCTCTACTGGCATAAAGGAAATAATGAAAAAAGAGAAAGCAACAGCGTATTTCCAGATGTTGTATCAAAACAGAGTGCCAAAACAAACTTTTTACTGTTCTTTTTGTTGTTTTTTTTTTTTTTAATTATGCTTTAGTCATGTTTGAAGGCTTAATTATTCTCATCATTAAATCTAGACACATTAATTTCTTCCAGATTTTTTTTTTTTTAATAAAAAGCCCATTTATGCTGCTAAGGCAGTATAAAAAGGCCTTGCCACAGATGGACATGGTGGGGATGGTGTGTTTACACCATTAAAAATAACTTCAGATTTATGAGACTTTTCAGGAGCTGTGGCATCAGCTAGAGAGCAGGAGAACAAAGCTGTGTGACAAAATCCTTTCCAGAGTTTGGAGCAACTTTGGAGCATTCATTTGCAACTCTGTAGGAATTGATGTATAATGTAGAATATTCAATTTCTGATAACACAGGAGAATTAAGACCTCACCCTCTGCTGAAACACTTCTAACCCATCCCTCCCTTCCATTTAAAAGAAAACTTACAATTTTCTGTCCTATTGAGGTTGTCAACTGGCATTAAACTGGAATAAGAAAGAAACAAAAACATTCCCTTTGGTAAGAAACTCTCGTGCTGCAACTTCCCAGCGTGGGCAGGATTAGTCACAGATGCTAATTGAAACACTAATTGGCATATTTATACCATCATATAAAATCCATTCAACACAGTGGCAATAATGTTGGTGTCTAAACCAGCTGCAGCATCCATGTGGAGAACAGCCACTCCACACTTTTAGCCCATCAGGAATACTTCAGGTTCCCAGATTTTCACCTTTTATAGGGTGTGGTATTTACAGACTGCAGGTTAAAAATGGATACCAGACAACACGGATCAGAGAAGAAGAAAAATAATCACCTTCCAGAAAACTTAATTATCAGCAGATGAAGGAACCAAAATACTCTTGCCCCTTCCTTCGGCTCCAACGTTGCCCCTGTGTAGTGAAAAGGAGTTTGTTTAGCAGCAGAATCAAAATCATTAATCACAGCATTAAGTTAATATGTCCCCTATAACTTGCTTTATTAGTAAGTAACTGCATCTGGGAACGAGGTGGGTATCAATAGCGTGGGGTCAACCTTCAGAAATCTCAGCCTGCTATTAAGTGTTTCATTGCCAGAGAAAACTACACTGCCAAACTGAGCTGTAATCACACATGAAAGCAGAGGATAGACTTGTGCTTACAACACAATTCTTTCTGCCAACTTCTCTGGACAGAACTGTTATAATAAAAGTAAATATTAGTGTCTCAGGCATGACTATTGCTTTGAAGTAGGATGTGTTTCAAACATGTTTACCTTTACGGCAAAGCCTTTTTTTGGGCCAGAAGAAAGCCTTTAACATTCTGGGTTAAAAATCTACTGTGTGTCTTTGTTGAGTCAGTGGAAAGCAGAATACTGTTTTATATATCATATCTCTGAGCCTGGGAACACCAAACCCTCCCCATCTCCAGGCAGCTGTTGCAGAGAATTTCCCTCCTTGCTCTCCTAATGAGCTGCAAGGGGCAGTGTGGACTTCACAAGTGGACTCCAGCTTACTAATTGGTTACAACAATTAGCCAGGGTGCCCAGGTCTTTAGTCACCCTGGTTACATGTGAGTCAATTAGAGTCTCATACCTATTCATGCCACTTCATCCTCACACCAAGAGCTGCTTCCCTGTTCCTCTGCCCAGCTCCTTCTCTTCCGTGCACACCCAGCCCTCTGGGAACCATCAGGGGACTTTCACAGAATCAGTAGGGTTGGAAAAGACCTTTAGGATCATCAACCCACCACCACCATGCTCACCATTAAACCATGTCCTTAAGTGCCACATCTACACATTTTTTCAACACAGTGACTCCACCACTGCCCTGGGCAGTCTGTTCCAATGCTTTACGACCCTTTCCATGAAAACATTTTTCCTAATATCTATTCTAAACCTCCCCTGGTGCAACTTGAGGCCATTTCCTCTCCTTCCACATTTCACTGAAATCAGACATTTGCTGTGGCCATAATTCATGTGGTGGAAATGCAGATAAGGGAGATCTGAGAGGGAAGCACTAAACCAGCCTGGCCAAACCTCACTAGTGTGTTAAGAGGTAGAGAAGGACCAAGCTGGATCCCTCTCTGCAGTCACCTGGCTCGGTAAATAAACCACAGAGCATTACTCAGTTGGTTTGAGCACAGAAGCATCTCACTGCCAGTAACACACCTCTGAGGTGACTCCTCTTTTCTTATCTCTTTAATAACATACCTGTGGTTTTATCTCTCACTGGTGAAGTTGCAGTTGAACCACCTTTAATGTGGGACACACACACTCACAGTCAGTGAGGGCAGTGCTGGGCTGTGATGGAGCTGCTGGGTGAGCTCCTCAGAGCACACACCCCTCAAAGGAGCTCAGATGAGCCTAAAACCTGCAAGCAAACCTAGAAGCTGCAATACTGTGACCATTCAAACCCCAGTTATGGACACAGAAACCACTGTTGGGATTACTTGAGCAGCCTGTAGCACTGCCCTTGGCCTCAGGTGAGCTTCAAAGCACCTGGGGAGCACCTGGAGATGGCAAAAGCCTGTCACAGCATCTGCTGCCATGTGGTAATCAATGACTGGTAAAACTTGATCTCTAAGAACTTATTTCAACTCCTCAGCTATCTTCAGCTTGCTTTCTTCCTCTTTTTGCCTGGTTCTTGTTTTATAATTCTGTCCCTATCCCTTGCTGTGATTTTGCTGTTACAGGAACTTTGCAGAAGAGAAAAATAAACAGATCAGTGTTTGATGTTGTGCTCTCTGTTTAGAAGTTTGTTTTCTTTTCTTCTTCCATTGCATCAATATTAACATGTTGATCCACAAGCCAAATAAATGAAGTCTATAAATACATTCTTTCTTTTTTTTTTTTCAAACTGTGAAACCTCAAAGTTACAGTTCCCACAGCAACTGCACAACGTGCACGTACATTAAAGGCAGGGATATTGCCACCCAAGGCAGCAATCAAATATGCATGAGGGACTTACTTGCACATGAGGACTGTGCAAGTTTGAAATCCCAGAACCAAGAAGCACCTCAGATCTGTCCATGTCAGGAATAAAAGGTTTGGAGACGTTGGTCCTTATGGGCACAGCAGAACTGGATCATGCCCTGTGCGGAAGGGCTCATGGATAACAGGGGGGTGGTACCTTTACCAGAGCTAAAGTTGCTGTGGATAAAATAATTACTGTTAATTAGCTGAAATGCACAGCCAGAAGGTGTCATAACAACCAAAGCATTATGAACAGAAATCATTGTTCACAGTCCTGACGATCCCTGAATGCTGTGAGCGAATTTCTCACCGTTTGAACAGGAATGAAGAGTGCTCTGTGTGCTGGAGAAGTTCATGCCACCTAAATGCTGTATCTTTTACAATCCAGGAGATTGTTTCATTTAATAGAAGGTTGCTCAGCTTCCTGGTTTCTGATTCTCCACCAACTACTGACTTATCAAAGTTTATTATTCTAGGTCATGAATTCAACATCTCGGCCCCAAACCATGCCCAGCACTGCCAGCTGGGATCTAACTTCACACCATTGGCTGCTCTTCCATAACTGATGTTCTCCTCTCCCTCTCCTCTCCCTCTCATCTCTTCATAATTTTAAGATCAAATTTTCCAACAGTGCTGTCATTGTACCCTAAGCCAGGAATTTGGGCATCTCCCTTAACAAGTCTAATGTTGCTTGGTAATCCAGTGCATTCCTCCTGCTGACTAAAGAAAACCAGCCTGGGGAGCCCAGTTCTCTGTGAGGTGCCTTAAATGGATAGCAAAGTCAGATTTAAAAATTCAACAATACAGCTTATTTTCTTTTCCATGGCCTATTATCAAAAATAATAGAAACTGTGGGCATCACATTTCAGGGATATAAAGAGAAGCAGCATGTCATCAAGTGACTAAATGTCTTGGTATTATTAATCTCCTATAATCTAGTAATTAAAAGGAACTGGAGGATTGCAGAATTTGAAAAGAGCCATTAGCATGTTTAACTATAAGCAGCCAGATATTTTATAGAAAAAAATGGGCAAGTGTTTATTATTTTTTAGGCATTTGCCGACCATCTCAGCTGCAGGATTCCTACTCTGGCAGTTTTCCTCCAGAACACACACCAGAGAGGATTTATGATCCAAAGGAGAGCCCTATCTTGAAGTGTCACCTTGAACTTGCTCATACAAATGGGGTTTTCCATTATCATCTATATCCCTTATATTTAACATCAATATGTGCAGCGTTTTGTGAGAGTACAAGAGCCTGGCTCTGTTTCTGTAGAGAATGCATCAGATTTGTTTTGATAGAAATAAGTGTGATTAGCATAAATTTACCTTAACACAGTAACAAAATTTGAAAGCAGTTGTATCAAAGCACCATCATTTCTGTGGAGCAAATTTTAGCTGCACTGTGAAAGATGCCTTTTCAAATGCTTTTATTTCTCTGAAAAGCAGCAGGGATAGCCAGACAGATAATTTTTCAAAAATGTTCCAGGATTTCTTATGGATATTAATTTCTGTTTAAGCCTCTCCAAACTTTGGCAGAAAGACAAGTTTCATTTTTCTTTAACAAGTCCTTTAGTTCTGCAGATGTTGTAGCCAGATTGGCAATAAATTTTGCTGGAACAGTTAACACAACTTAGAGAAAGATGCTGTTATTTAATATTCTGTTTCTGTCTCACCTTTTGAACCTTAATTTATAGGTGATGTCTTTTATACTTAGCATTCCATACAAGTCTGCAAAGCTTATTAGATTACTGTGTTCTCTGCCAACGAGAGTCTGATTGTTGTTCTAAATAAGTATCTTCAGAAGTATGAGCATTAAACATGGTGTAAAGGAAAGAGACCATTTTCTGTCCCATTTCCAAATGGATACACACATTTTGATTACACCTCTCTAATTTCCATCAGTCTGTTTTTGTCTCCTCTTTATTGGCCTGATTAAAAGCTTACTGGAATGAGTGGGAAGTGAAAACTCTCATTGACTTAAGTGGCTTTGAAGCAGTTTTCGAATAGTTACTTCACATTGGTTCCTTATTACACTTGAGAAAAGCTCTATTTTTCCCCATTTTCCATTTTGCCTTGTCACCAGTATTTTGCCTAAAGTCAGGAATCTATCTTTACCCTTTCATAACCCCGAGCATCTGCACTAGTAACCACCCATGAACTTCAACAGTTCATTCTCAGTTCAGAGAAAGACCTTCTGACTGCAAAATAAGTTTGATATTCCTGTGAAATGGAGTGTGGCCCTTACCCTGGGCAGTGTCAGGTCTCTCTCAGGTCAGTTTTGGCTGTTTTGGAAGTGATGCACAGGAATTGCCTTTATTTCTCCTCTCCCCATTCAGCAGACAATCTAGTCAGAGGTTTTTGGCATCTGTCCTACTGACTGTTGGGGGTTTGTGTGCGACTTCTCAAGGCAGCACAGAAACCAAACCCGCTCCCAGTTAGTCCACATTCACTAAACTGGGCTCTGCAGCCTTCATGGGATGTATTCAGGAGATCCACAGATCCCCAAAACAATCTCCTGGCTGTCCTGTTCCTGCCTGGCTGTATGGGAGCATTTCCTTGGCACCTGCCTTAGGCTCATGCCCAGATGATGAAGTTCTGGTATTTAAGCTGCCAGTTTTGGCAGCTGTCTTCTGTAATTCAGAGACAGGCTTTGAGTTTGGGGTTATGGATGTTTGACCAGCAGCAATATAAAATGACAAGCAATCGGTGTAATTGCACCAGAACACTCCTGACAACTAACATTTCCAAAGAGCACATCAGAACCTCACATCTGACCCAAGGAGTGCCCACCTCACCTGCAAAGCCTGCTTGGCTGGGTTTACTGCAGCAGCCAGACCTGCCATGGTCTCAGGGAATCTGCTTTTGCTTCAGCACCTTGGTAAGTACAGAATCTATCCCAAACAGAGAAAAACACCATTATTGCTGCAAGCAGAGCAATCCCATGGAAAGAGGGTATTTGCATTCCAAACCCAAGCGTTTCTGCCAGTTTTTCTACCCTGGGGGTTTTTCTGTCATATGAAGGATGCAGAGTGAGGATTGTGCTGGAGGTTCATTGGTCTGGTTGCACACAACTAGGGGATACAACCCCAAGCAATTCCAGGAGAGCTCTCCCTCCCTGTGCTACTTATTTCCTGGGTGGGGACCTCATTTTTGTCTACTTGAGGGGCTTCTTCTCCCCTTCCTTCCCTCTACTCAGATCTGGGCCAGCTCAGTGATCCCCAGTTCCTCTGCAGATGACTCCTCCACGATACACTGATCACTAGATTCCAGCATTTATCCGTTCTGTGCATCCTTTTACTGCACCTCTGACCCTTCCTGCCAGGCTATTGGACAATCCCACAATGTCCAGCTGAAATTCAACCAAATTCTGCCTGGAAGTCAGGTGGATCCGATGCTCAGGATATTAAGACTGTGAGAAATCTTGGGAAGAATATGGTTAAGAGTGAAGTTGGAAGTTTATATTTAGCTATTGCTGTCAGAGTTGCCAGTGAAAGCTTGCTCAAGGGGAAACAGCAGACACCAATAAGTGTAAACAAACAAACTCCAGCCCTTGGAAATTATGAGGAAAAAAAAGCTACAGTGCTGCTGTAGTCCCCAGCCAACCTAACTTCTGAGGCTCAAAAAATAGCAGCTTCTCACCTTAAATACTTGTTAGCTCTTGCAGGGATTTAGGGAAGCTTCCATGCAGATCTTGCTTTGGACACACTATTCATCCTTGCAAATTTTACAAAGGGCTTTTAGAATAAAAGCCAAGAGACAAAAAGGGGAGGGTTTCCTACGTGGCAGATCACGATCTGTTGCACTGCAGTAAAATGGTTGGCACTGAATGGAGGTAAATTAATAAACTTCTTTATGATGGCTTGAAGTTACTGCTGCTATATTCTGGAGCAGGCAGATAATTGGAGTGGCCAGAATCGTATCTGCAGTGCTGGGAAATTGGTGCAATAATTCTGGAGCAGAAATTGTCTAAATAGAGGAGAAAGCGTGAGCATACGCATAATATATCTCCTGGAATTCTGCTGAGACCTCCAGGGAATTGGATTGGGAGTTAATAAACTGTTAATTAAAATTCCTATGACAGGAAAAAACCAAAATTCATTAACTAGGTCTATTGACAGCTTCCCTGATAAGGTAAACAACAGTCCATAATCATTAACAGCTCGTGCAGAGATCTGCATGGGTTTGCTTATATGAGCTCTAATAGAGCCATTGGAAAGGGATTACAAACACAGGCAAAAAGGACATAGCTCTCACATGTCACTTTTTATGGTGTTGATTTGTATTTTGATTCCTCTGGCAGTGAAGGTTGCGGAGAGTTATGGCTGTCTGAGGGTCAACAAATTTCAGAAGGAACCAGTCCCCTCCATTGGCCTGAAACAATCCCAGCACCTTGAGCTCTGGAATTTGTGACACCCAGACCAAAAAGTATCATTTGCTGTGATTTATTCTGACAGGTACATTATTGGGTGCATGTTAACCAGGACAAATGGCTGTACAGGACAGGAGCACAAGGAGCTCCAAATTACACTTTTTGAAACTTTTCCCTGCGCGGGGGGCTGGTAACAGAGAACAGCAATGGCTTTTCATGGGCTGAGATATCACCAGCAAGCTTGAATCCATCACTCCTGGCTTTCCCAGCAGTAAATAAGGAGATCATACCCAACACCCACTGCCAAACCTGCACACCAGGCTGTTCCATCGGGCTCCTGAAGGCTTTAACAACATAATATGTTTGAATGCACGGGGAGCAGAAATACCAAATATTAATGGGGTGTCACTGTAGTTTCTTCTCTTTCATTACTGTTGTGTAATCTGGCAACAATACAACCTATTGCTTTGTACTTCCTCTGTATGAAACATCCCTTTATGTCAAATTTGGTTTGCAGACTTACACTCATAGAGCAATTCCTCTCACCCAGAGAAGCAGCGGGAGAGTGTGAGGTTGCTGGCATGTCTCCAATACCATTGTTAACAATTATGACATGACTGTCAAACCTTATTATCAGCTTTTAGGAATCTCTGTGAGATCCTGTAAGCACAGCTGCTTGGCTTTTCCCTGAAACACTGCTCCTGGAAGGCAAGAGAAGAGGGAATGTGTTTTCCCTTTAGGAGGAATCACTGAGTGCTTGCACAAAGCCACAACAATCAGGATTTTTGGGGTCCACTCTATCTCTGGTTATGTTGGAGTCCCATAGTTTCATCCCCAGCCTAACAACAGCTTGGTTGCTCTTTGGATCCCTACAAGGGATATTTTGGCAAGTGTCCCATAGCAGCAGGCCAAGGAAGAATGCTGTCCCGAATTGAAATGTCTAAGCTGGAAAGGAGGTGGGTGTGGAAGAGGAGGAGAGGGTTGGATAAGGGCTGTCCCTGCAGGAGCACAACTAAGGCACACATTCAAGAACTGGGAATTCAGCCCATGGGAGAAGACCAGCCCTATTTTGCAGTTCAAAGCCCCAGGAACAGAGCAGACACCAGTGGATCTGTCCAGTGCACACACCAGTGCCTGTGTGCTTGGCACGACAAAACACAGACCACTGTGGTGGAAGAATAAGAAACCAGCAATCCTCATGTTAAATAGGGAAGCAAAATAATCTCTTATCTATTTTATCTTATCAATTGTATATGTTTTGTCTCATCGTGCCCAAAGGAGGATCTGACAAGGGGTTTGAGAGGCTGCAGTGGAGGAGCACCAGTTACCTGCTGACCAGGGAGGTAAATGTCTGCAGCCCTCACCAGTGGATCATGCCATGCACGTGTGGACTCAGTTTATTTGCCTTGGATCATCACCCCTAACCTGCCACGGGAGACGTGCGCTGGAGTTCTAAGGTAAGATGTTCAGCAAGCCCCCGTCTCACACCCCAATGGCACAGAAAATACTAGATATTACATTTCACATGCTGTTTCTTTGAGTCTGGAACATCCTGCTCCTGCTGGCCTCATCAAAACTCCCATTGTAATTGGCAAGTTTTCATTTCAGTGGGAATCTTGGGGGGGTGTTGAGGGGAGGTCATTGATTTCTCACAACCGATTCAATCTTTTTACATGCCTGACTGCCCTAAATCACTACAAGTAGGAAACTATTTTCAAAATTTCTCAAGAGCCCTGAATGTATTGATTGAGTCTAACTTTGACTTCAGACGTTAAATTCTTTCTTTTCCTTGAGAAAAACAACCCCTCACCTTCTATAAGGCCACTCGTTTTTAGTTGGCCATCTGTTCTTGCTCCATTTATTTATGCTCTTCTCAATAGTATCCAGATTAAACCTTTGATAGCTTGTTCAACATTTCCTTATTATCTTTTTCACATTTGCCAGTGGAAGTTAATTTTATTCGAATTTTCTCTCTCTGTGTTGGTTCAATTACCAGCCCCAAACAGTTGTTGTATTTTGTGCTGAACAGTAGCATATTGCCTGTGTAGTCATGTTTATAATTATTTCTCCTAAATTCCACTCTCCCCAATTAAACTACAAGAACTTTGAAACTTAGAAGTTAGTTAATGGGGGAAAAAACCTTCACTGTTGGATAAATCTTTTTGCTAATATCCTCCCTTGCCTTTATAAATATATCCTGAGACTTAATGCACTTAGCACCAAGATTAGTGAGAACGTTTTACCTCATTTCCCCCAACCTATTACAGTGAGCAGCTAAATTAGAATTGTAGATGTGGTGCATCATTTTAAGGACCTCCAGTTTGGGTTTTGCAAGTCATGCAAGTGCTCAGCACACAGTGGCACATCTGGAGTCTGGAGTGTTCCAGAGCCAGAAGCTTTACCAGCTCAGACCTCTGTCTTTTGGAAAAAAAAAATAAAAATAAATTACTGTATGGAGCTTACATGGAATAATTTACAACAAAAGTGGAAGCAAAATATAGATGAGAATGAATTCCTTCTTTCAATTAGGTTAGAAAATCCAATCATGTTATAATGTGTTTGTCACTCAGAAAGTTGAAAATTGTTCTCCAAGTCATTATGTCACAAGTTATTTTGGGGGAAAAGGGGAATGCCTATAACAAACAAGGAGCACACATTGAAGAAAGCCTGTCATGCAGAATAGAGCCTTAAGTTGGCCAGATGAATTTTCTTCTTTTGCTCACTCTTTTCACTGGAGTTAAGCCAAACCCCAATTATCAGCTTTATATGCAATTAAAAAAAAAAAAAAGTAGATGCATTTAAGAATATTATTTGATTACTTTTATCAAAAAATAGAGAAGTTTGGATAATCAAAGGCATCTTTTCCCAAGGAGGTTGAGGCTGCTCTGTCCCTGGAAGTGTCCAAGGCTAGGTTGGCTTGGAGCAATGTGGTCTAGTGGAAGGTGTCCTTGCCCATGACAGGGGGTGGAACTGGATGAGCTTTAAGGTCCCTTCTGACCCAAACCAGTCTGGGATTCTGGGATTCTTGCAAGGTGAAAAACTGTAAGACGAAAGATTTGTACAAAACAGCTTGAAAATGTGAGGAAATACCAAGCTAATTTGACATGTAGCACTGGCCATTTCTGTGGTCCCAGCTGGACTAGGTGGTATAAGGCAAAACATTCCCCATCACTGACAGGGGGTGATGGTGCCCCCCAGGCTGGTTTGGGCACGGAGCTCTTCCTCCTGCACATTCCTTTTATTCCATGTGTTCAAATCTCAGCGGTGCCATTCCTCCTGCCAGCAGCTGGTTAAACCTTGTCCTAGTTAGAACAGCTGGGACCAGTTCATCACTGGATGGGTGTAACCCAAAACTGTGTATTCTATAGCCTTCCATGCCATTTTCCAGAAACTGTTATCAATAGACCATTTACACCCTCTGCCCAGAGCAGCCTGACTCCTCAGGCCATAAACTGGGTGTTCAGAGGCTTGAGAGATAGGAGGGTGCTCCTGTCCTCACATCCACTGTGGAACTCCCTTCCCTGAGGGAGGTACTGGGCATTCCTGCCTGAACTGGAGGATATATAATCTTGGGGTCTTGGGACTTTTTTAACCACTTGTGGAATCCAGAGGAAGACTGCAGACCACCACTCTCAACCAGACTGAGACCACCACTCTCGACTGGACTGCAATCACCACCTTTGACCAGACTGCACCAGCACTCTCACCAACAGGTTTTTCCCTCTCCTTTTACTTTGGACTCAGAGGGCCCAAGGAACACCACTCTGTTCATGCCCCAGGGTGCTGGGTTATACATTTGGGTTTTGTGGGTTAAAACCAACTGTTTGTCTGTATAATCGTACTTATTGTATTATTTTATTAAATTGTTATTCTGATTTATAATCTTTCCTTGAGAGTTGAGTTCATTTCCCCTGCCGGTTTACCTTTAAACCAGCACAACCTCCACAGGGATAGCACAGCTCTCCCCTTGCCAGTGCTCACACCCTGTCCTCCCCTTCATCACCAGTCCTAGTGTGACATCCCTGTGTGACATCCCCGTGTGACATCCCCGTGTCCCTGCCCAGGGGCCACCATGGTGCTGCCACAAACAGCTGTGGCATTTGAGCGGGAGAACGACGGCATTGCCTTCCAGGTGACAGCTGCTCCACGTTCAGCTGGGGGGATGTCACTCCTCCTCCTCGGCACCACGCTCTGGTGACAGTTAATAATCAGATCTCCAGGTACAATAAAGCTGTCGAGTGAATAATTCCAGGAAGGGGCCGGTTGAAGTCCAAGGCAGCAATTCCAGCTGCAGCCTTCCTGCTCCGGGAGCTGCAACTGGGAGCAAAGGAGATTTCTCATGGTGTTTTGCTCTGACTTTAAAAGGCTTTGAGCACACACACAAAAAAATTAAAGCTGTCAGAGATGTGATAGCCACTTTTAAAGGACAGTTGTTTTAAACAACTCTGTGGAACTCAGACATTGAGCAGAAGTTCCTGAAGAGGAAGGAGGAAGCAGAGCAAAGATTTAGTTTTCTTCCTTTGCCCTGCATAATCACATTTTATTTTTTATTTTATTTTTGGATTAATGTCATTTTGGTAATGAGATTTCTTGACTGCCTAAGTTTTGGTTTCAGGTTTCTTTATGTTGAGGTTTGCAAGTTTTATTTGTTTCTTTGTTTTAAATAGGGTTTTTAGGCTGTGAGGTTTCATCAGAAAGGAAGAATACCACAAGGCTGCAGTATTGTTATTTTCCAGGTACTATTTTCCAGGCTGGAGAGGGACATTTCACAAGGGCATGAAATGATAGGACAAGGGAGAATGTCCTTAAGCTGAAGGAGGGTGTGTTTTAATTAGATATGAGGAAGAAATCTTTTACTCTGAGGGTAGGGAGGGACTGGCACAGGTTTCCCAGTGAGGTTGCGGACACCCCATCCCTGGAAGTGTTCAAGGCCAGGTTGGACAGGGATTGGAGCAACCTGGGCTAGTGGAAGGTGTCCCTGCCCATGGCAGGGGAGTGGAACTGGATGGGCTTTAAGGTCCTTTTCAACCCAAACCATTCTGTGATTCTGTGACTGAGAAGACACAAGTTTTAGTCTCTGCTGCAATTCATGGCCAATCCTTTAAACTCATCTATCCATTTGTATCCACTGGAACAGGAAAGAAACGGATCCTGGTGGTGAGCACCCATTGAACTTGTATCTGTAGCTTTAGGAAATGAAGCATCTTTTACCACCCAGGCAATTCTTTCCAGCAGTGAGTCACAGTGTTTGTAGGAAGGCTGCACGTTGAATCACTTTATCCTCACATAATGAGGAGCTGGAGAAGCCAGAGCATATTTTATAGCATTGGACAAACAGTTATCTAAACCACTTCCATCTTCTCCATCCAGAGACAGATTTTGGAGAACGTTGCTGCTGTCTGTAAATGTGTGTATACAGCAATAGCCATGCTCAGGTGTGATCCCAGAGGCTTGCAGGTGCCTTTCCATGCAAATAAAAGAGATGAGCACACACTGCAGTTTACAGGGCTTGTTTTATGGCTAAACTTGAAACACACAGACACCTTTGCAAAAACGTTGTCCCAGTGGGAAGCAGTCCTTGGGAGCACTGTACACACAGTGCCACAACACCACGGAATGAGCTGCAATCCCACGGCATTCCGGTAACTTTGATGCAGAGACATAAAGCCTGGAGGAAACTGAACTTCATAAAAACAGGCACTGACACACACACAAGCTGTAATTTCCTATGGAAGTTAATCTTTTCTATTACTCTTATTCCATTTGTAAATGGAATGCTGCTTTGAATTATGGCCTGGTGCAGTACTTCTTTTACGCTTCAGCAGTCATTGCTTTGGGATTTCGAGTATTTATTGTAGAATCTTGTCAACTCTCATTCATCACATACCTGCACATACCAGTCCTGCACGAGGAGAGTCTGGAACAGCAGCAAACTTACTGGTGGGGTACTGCAAGTCAGCATTTCTGTTGCCTCTCTGCAAGGCATTAATTACCAAAACATAACCAGCAAGTACTTAAGCAGGTGTTGGAGCCAGCAGCATTATGGATGCGCTTAAATCATGGAATTATTAACGTTGGAAATGACCTCTGAGGTCATCAAATCCAACCATCTACCCAGCATCACCATGTTCACCACCAAATGATGTCCTCGAGTGCCAGGTGTGAGTACCCTTTATGCTGTCAGCTGAACCCTGTCGTAGTCATAAAATATCCTATACCAAACTGAATTTTGCCTTACATGTATGATAACATTGATGCTATTTTTATTATCTGTCATCTGCATGAAAATACAGCTTCCTTTTCATGCAGAGAGCTCTTTATTCTGTGGGTGCTGTGGAGAATCTTTAAAGGATCCCTGCTAGCTGTCAGTAACCAGGAGCAAATCGATGTAATCTGCATTACAATACTTGCATCATGGCTTTGAAGAGGGACTGAACTCCTTTGGCTGGCTGTGCATCCAGAATCACATCAAAAATCCCTTTTCTGACATTAAGGGATGTCTCTGACTTTGTTCCAATTCACTGAGTCATAGACTGAATTCAGAGGCAGCAACACCAGGACTGGCACCTCAGTTCCTATCACACAGAATTCACAGTGGCACAGACCAGATCCTTGCCCTGGGCTTACAATCCAGTTATGCTCCTTTGTAGGGAGGCAGAAAGGGTTACAACAAACCTCCTTAACTGTATCACACATGTTCCTAAAGGCTTGCTGACCCACAGAAAAATCCTGCATGATTCACTAGAAAAACCTCCAATTCATCATAATTTTTTAGAGGGTGGTGATGAACTGCTCACTGCAGCAACAGGAGACAGAAGTGTCACATATTACAGATATTAATATCCTCCCCAAATTCTGGAAAAATGTGTGAATGTTCTTTCATGCACATTCTATAGTTCACACCATCCAAACACAAACATAACTCCAAAGTTACAGGTTTAATCCCTGTATGGGCTGTTCCCTCAAGAGTTGGACTCAATGATCTTAGTGAGTCCCTTCCAATTCAGAATATTCTGTGATTCTGTGAAAATAATGCCTGCAATGTTATACTGAAAACTGATCACAGAAGCACAGAATCATAGAATATCTTGAGCTGGAAGGGACCCATAAGGTCATCAAAGTCCCACTCGTCCTGCACGGCACAGCCCCAGAGATCCCCCATGGACCCAAAAGCATTGCCCAGGCACAAAAGCTGTCAGAAAAACCACTTTCTCCTCTGAGTTCCACCAAGCTGACACTATTATCATCATCTTCCCTTCTAGTTAGCTGTAATCCCAGAGCTCTCATACCCCCCCAAAATCCTCCAGCACATTCAAAGGTCCCCCAAAGGCAAACCTAACCCAATACCATCACTTGCATTGCTGAGTTGCTGCTCACACACCTCTCCCTTATCCAACCTCTGGAAAACTCACAGGACATCCCAGCAAGTAATTTTTCCAGTTGCTGCTCTTCAATGATCCTCATGAGGAGAATTCCCCCCTTGGAGCAGCTGGGGTTGGGCACCGTGTGAATGACAGCAGTGACAGCAACAACCACCACGAACCGAACGTGTACGAACCACTCTCTCCCCTGGAAAACCCTCTATTTCAGGAAACCTCCTTTTGAGAGCTTCAGGTTTTCCATGGCAACCCTTTATTGATTCTGTATAAATAGATCCTTCTTTTCTTCAAACACTTATTATCCTAATATCTCAGCAGCTTGGAGAGTCAACACGTACAAAGAAAAGCCATTAACCAAATTCTCTGCTGGAAATCTCAGAGTGCAGGGAAACGTGGCATCAGCCACTCTTCTGAAGGTGTTGATACTTCTTCTGACAGTTTATGCATCAGATTTCACCTGAGTTAAAGCAGCAAGGAAATATTTTGGTGGGATAAAAACATGGTAAGGGAAGCTGTCCCTGCCAAACAAAATAAACCTTCAGATTTCTTTGGTAGATAATCTTGGGCTTTCTAGCACAGATTACCTTCATGAAGACAATGGGGCAGAAGAATTTTTTATGAACTCTTTACATGTATTAAGGTGGATTTACTGAGGCTGAAAACCTTCTATTGTCTCTTCGTGGACAAGTCAAATGTATTAAAATGGTAATTCTTTCCCATATTTTAAATCCTCTCTACATGTTTTCTTCACATATCCAGTATGAACCAAAGATAGCAGGATTTAACAGGACATTTGCAAATTTTATTTTGGCATATTGTGTAATGCAAGTTCAAGGTAATGGAATAAATTACAGATCCCTAAAGGAAAGAGAACATTGTCATTTCTGAAACTCCACTGTTCTAATTGGGCATCCCAATTATGTATAATCCTGTATGAATTAGTAACTACAATGGTTCCACTGAATAGGTCAAAACCACTGCAAAGAAGCAGACTTGTGCTTGGCACTAATTTATCCCTGCTTTTAATGAAACCACCATGAATAAATCTGGGCCATTATTTATGGAGTTCCCTACCTGCCCATAAATTTCTTTTAATCACAATTTTCAAGTTATTTTGTCCTTCCATCTTTTCCTCCGCCTCTGACATGGCAACCTTTTCCATAGGCCAGAATTATTTGTATTTCTTCATGTTAAGATTTACCATCCTCACTTTACAGGTTCTTTCTCTCAAAAACAGCAAACCAGAGCATTTTTTTCCATCATGGTAAAATTTTGATATGCTCCTAAATGTGCATGAGGTACTATAATTTTTTTTATTATTCAGTGAAAGAGTACAGAATAGCAAACTTAATACAAAGTCTTTGGGAACTCTTTTCCACTCAAAAAATTGATATTTTCTTTAGTTTGAATCTATATCAACCTCACTGAAATGACACCATACCGATAGTTTTGAAAAGGTGATCTCAGAACTATATGTGCTGATTGTTTTAAAACCTAAAATTCACTTCATTTCTATTTGCAAATTTACTCATTGCAATGTTCAGCCTTGTTGTAGGGATATGTTTTGATGATATTAAAGATATAAAACATCCTGCCTTCACTAGGAAATCATCATGCACAGTCCTGGTAGGAAGGGGAAGAGATTAAATATTTTTCACTGAATTACCAAACTAAGGCTAAATTATATAGGGATGTCCTGGCAGAATAGCAGGATTTAGCAACTTTTACTAAATTTAAGGCTCCAAGGTGCTGGCCCATGTGACTTAGAGGGATCAGAGTGCTGCTGGAAGTCCAGATTCCCTGTCTCCCGTGGTAGACGCTGCAAACTGCTGCCCTGAAAGTGCTTTTTGTGCCTTGGCACAGCAATGCTGCCACTGACACAGGGAATTGCCTGTTAGGAATATTCCCTCCAAAGCTTCCAACATCTTTTTATATGTTATCCCTCCCCTGCCTTCTGCACCCCTATGGATTCAATTGGTGCCTCTGAATTTATGAGGATCAAAATGCCCTAAGCTGTTCTAGTCATGTTTTATTCATGTTTCCAACCTCTCCTTTCATTTACCTGCTACACAGCCTGCCAGGAGTAGTTTTTGGCAGACAGCAGATAATTTATTTTGTGGACATCTGCTCAAAATGTTTTGTGAATAATTAGAGGAGTCTGTAGGGTCCTATCCAGGGGGATTGAGCACTGACAGTATCAAGGGATTTCTGATCCTCTACTCCTCCCTCAAATAAAATACAGAAAAATAAAGTAAGTTTCTTTAGGATTGAGGTATGTTGTGGAACAGAAGAACTTCTGTTGGGATCTATTGTGCCCCAGTCACCTTTTTGCCATATTTCATTGCCTTCACCCTGATGGTGAAAGAGGGAATAACTCAAAGCTGAAAGAACAACTTCATAAAAAGGAGAAAGGAGGAGAAGAGCTCACTGCTGTGTGAAGAGGAGTCTGTACTTTAATAAAAGAAATGCAGAGTTTTAAGGGAGGGATGAGCACACACTTGTATTTTACTTGCCAAAACAAGCAAATTAAAGTGAACTTTTGGAAAGCATGTTTGTGCTCATCTATCAGTGCAGTTATTCATGCTCACTAGGTCAGGGCTACCCTGAAACATCCAGTGTGATTTAGATATTTGAACCTTCTTTGCTCCAATCTAAATCTATCTCCAAAACTTTCACTAACTGGTTTCCATTTCAATGATCTTTGTTTTGTGGAGGAGCTCAGAATGTCTTCCACAGGATTTTACTTCAAAGCATCCAGCCTCTGAAAAGTTTTCAGAGACAGCACATTGAAAACATACGTTTTCAACATCTTGTTGATGATTTAATTTTTAATAATTTTGGGCATGTTTTTAGAACACAACAGAAATAACCAAAATCAGCGACTAAATAAGTCATTCCTCTTTTCCTTAGCTGCTTGGCAGGCTAAATATTACAGATTGTCCTCTTTATTTGGGTTTCTCTAGAGAAATATTCTCGTGAAAAAGTGGAAACAGCATCTAGACCTTACAGAATTTAATCCGATGTGTCAGTGACACCGAACACCTCCATTTATTTCTCCCCCCCAAGCTGTGCTCGGACTCCAACAGTGCCCATCAGCCCTGAGGCTGTTTCTGAAGACGGGTCAGTTTTTGTAAATAATGTCCCTCTTGCCAACTCAACAAATCAAAGTTGGGTTTTGGAGCTGGCAGCCGGTCCCCTGGAAGCCAGCCTGGGATTTTGGGATGGCTGCGTTTCCTGCACAAACATCCTCATCACGGTGGAAATGCTCACAATCATCACACGCCATTAGCTGAGCCCGAGGTGGAATTAGGAGATGATTGTCTCCTCCATCAGGCTTTTGAATTGCCTTCCCAGGGTTTTGTTCCCAGCAAAAGGCACAAAATGAGCTGCTGGATATTTAGCAATGGCATTGTTAACTACACATCTACCTCCCTGCAAAGCCACCTTCATACAGTGATCCGACCTTATTTTCTCTCCATCGGGAGATTTCTTGGCTTATCTGGGCTTAAATGAGTTATTCTGTAGCCATTAATTGTGGTTTTTTTGTTGTTGTTTTTTAATGGACCTCAACTGAACAAAACCAGAGTTAAGGGACAATTTCACATATTGTACATTTTATGTTCTTCCAGAAAAAAACAAACCACCACCAAAAAAAGGGAGAAGCTTGTCATATGTTTCTGTCCAGTTCTAGTTTGATCAGACTAGAGAAAAAACAAAATACACCACCACTCCCAGGCATTGCAGGGAACCCTTTAATAAATTTATAATTCTATAGAAGCATCAGTACGTTATCAGGATAATCCAGGAATTAAAGCAATACAAATCAATCCCATCTCAATTCCTTGAACGGGGATAATTAGCCCTGATTCCTCACACTCCTTGAATTCCTTTGCCACCTGTCCCAAGGTGTGATGCTTATTTTGAACTCTGGTTATGAGAGGACAGGTTAAGAACTTCCTTCAGTACTAAAGGGGACACTAAATCTGTCACCAGCTGTTTTGTCTGAGCTGTTTCCTATTCCTTCTTCCCTTTCTGCTTTTGAATTCTCCATATTTTTTATTTTTATTTTTTACTTTAATTACATATTTCTTTCACATGTATTTACTTGCTCATTTTTTACAAATGCTGTAAAAGTGAGAAACAAATATCTGGCCTGGAAAGGAGAGTGACATCTGAATGTCACTGATATCTTGCTTTTGGAGATATTTCAGGGCCTGCAAATCTTCATTATTTACACTGTTAATATTTAAGAACCAAGATTTATTGCAAGGTAAACAGATATCATAGAGAAGAGAACACTGAAAAGGTCATACCTGTTATTATTAATATATGTGCTCCTCTTTTTGGACTGCATTTCTACATTTCTTAGCTGAGTGAACAGGGTGCATGGTTTTCTCTCCTTGGTTTACACCTAAAAAACCCCCCAAAAAGCAGCTTAAAACCCAGTAAATGACACACACCAAATGCTTAAAGTATTGCTAGACACAGCCTACTGATACAGATTTTCAGCAAATTTTAAGCATGAGAGAGACTTAGATATAATGAATTACATCTTATTAATTGTGTTGCACATCCCAGCTGGATTTAATCAAGGAATATGTGGCTGGTTTAACTAAAGGAGAAAACCCTCTATTGAGGGCAATTTGTCCCACACATGGACAGAACGTTTGTCCTGATGGTCAGACAGACAAGGACACAGCTTTGAGATGCCCAAATGGAACCAAGGGCACAGCAGGGTGATGTGTAGGTGTACTTATTTTCTAGATAATTATCTCCTATTTAAAAAGGACTCCAAGTGACAACAGCACAAACAGAGTTGAGTATGAACAGATTCTTGTGAGTGTTGTTGACTCAGGCTAATTACAAAAAAAAAGCAGAGTATACAAGAGAGTTTGCAGTGGAGGGTTTCTTCCTATTCCCAGAGGGCATTACAGGCATGCAAGGCAAAGAAAGCTGGAATAAGGCACTACTACTAAGGATTTACTGTAGTGTCAAAAGAACTTTAATTACAGTTGGCTCCAGGACTCTCTCCCTGTAATTGTGCATCGGAGCTTTCCAGCCACTGCTCGTCAGCGATATATTCAGCAAGGAATAGCTGTTATATCTTACTTCTCTCCTTCATGTCATGAATTATCTGGAGCTGGTGGAAAGCCTCAACTTTGCCTTGGCTCTCTCATGGAAAGTTCAGGATAAAAGGGAAAAATATATCTTTTCTTTTCCCCTCCCCGGCCGCGTTCAGGGACCTTCCTGCAGGGCTGGCTGGGACCTTTCAGCTCGGCAGCGCTTTGGCAGCAAAGTTCACACTCCTGTTAAGAGCATTCCCTTGGAATATTAAACTCCAGAGGTGGAGACAGTCCAACTGCCAGCAATCTGATCACCAGCTCAGACCTCTGAGGTCAGTTTGCACCACTAAACCAGTGAGAGTCTGGAACAGCTTTTCACTGGAGTGATGGGAGCGACACAAGCAGGGATGGAACAGCATGGTTTTATAAGCTGTGGCTGCCAAGGTAGCAGGGAACAGAGTTTAGTTTAATGCACAAGGTTCCTTCCAGGCTGTGTTTCTAAAGGGGTTTGATGACAGGAATAAAAATAAATAAATCTCAGCCGTTTGTGGGGTGGAACTGGCAGAGCTCAGGTCATTCTGCAGAGCAGAGGTGACCCCTGGCTGAGGAAGAGGAGCAGCTGCTGGTGCCCAGAGTGGCTGGAGGCAGTCAAGGAGCCACTTTAGCTGCTGATGGCACTGGAGCAGCCTGGAAAACTCTCATCCAGCCCCTGCATCGGGGACTGAAACACAACTACCTGGGAGATAAAAGCCTGCAGATGGTTTAGTGAAGAAAGGGAGGAAGAGTCCAATCAACAGCAAACTGAAAATTGACATGTGAATTTTAAATAGACAGAATGCAATTACCCAAATTGGAACTTGGCTTGGGCTCCAAGCAATTGAGGGTTTTATATCTGTATTTTGGATGTTTTATGGGCTTACATGGCCATGCCATGTGAGTATCAGGGACAAAATAATAGCTGAGCAAAGAGAGCTGCTCAGGCTGTGCTGGAGTGCACAGGGATAAAATCTCCCCAGTTTAAAGCTGTGCTGCCACAGCAGAGAGACAGAAGCATTCAACGTGCTTTTTGCTGATTAAAAAACCAGGAATAAACCCAAACCAAACAACCCCAACACAACAAGTGAATGCATTGACAGTACACGTTCAAGGCTAAGGCTGCTGGGTCCTGTCCTGCACCACTTGGTGGGGAATGGTCGCTTTTGACACAAAAGACACTGAATCAGTGATTTAACTTCTATAAAAAAAGTAAAAAAAAATTGCTTAGAAGTTTCCTTGTAAAAATAGAAACGCACTGATGTTCAAACATATCTTTTTTTAACCTCAAACAAGTCTATAATGCAAGACAGCACAATTAAAGAGTTGCATTTTGTCTTTATACCAGCATTTCTCCCCCTTCCAGTGCCTTCACAGCACCCCTGCCAGTCTGGCATCCTGTGACTGATGCATTTGAAGGTAGGAACAGCAATGTGGTGCTGTCAGATTTTGGCACTGATGCAGTGATTTAGATGTCTGCATGGAAGGAGTTTAGTTAGGAAGTGACACAATTCCCAAGCTTATCCAATAGAGCTGTCTCAATTATTAGCTCCTGTTTTCTGCCTTTTTTTAGAGAAAAATGCACATAAGAAAGAAGCTTTGTCTGTTATGCTCTGCCTGACTGCCTTCAGCAGGGTTGTTGCCTCACCTGCCTGAAATTTTAAACCACCAAGTACAAAACTGAATTTTCATTACACAGCAAGCTCTTAAAATTAATCTTAAAATAAATTTCATAAAATCAATCCTTATTTAAAGTAATCCTGCAGAGATATCCAGTTTTCACTGCCTCAGATGGCAATTCCAGTTCTGACCCAAGCTCAGCACTGTCCAGTTTCTTTTCTACCTTTCTTCCTTTGCAGGTTTTCCCTCACTTCCCACCAGTTTTTTCCTTATTCCTTGATGGGGTTTAAGTATAGAAGGACCGGGCAGGTCAAAATCTGTCACTGAAGAGATCACCCAATTCAGATGTGAATACTTAGGGGTTTTCTTCTAGCCTCTTGTAGGAATTTAACCTGTAATCATGTACTTAAGGCCCATTGCCCTCCTGTAATTCCAATCAAAATGCTTTGATTCTACAATAGACCTTCCAAAGAAGCATAAGCTAAAACAAGTAAACACCCACTGTGGTGTATATTTATACATATATAAATATATATATATACACACATTCATCTCAGGACATAAGCTGCAAAAGAAATATGGGTTGGAATTCAGAAGTGACATTTCCTACTTCATTCCATGGCACGAGCTGAGGTGATGCACAAGCTGTGCTTGACTTTGAGGTTGGAACGTGGAAGCTGTTCCTGGGAAACCACTCATAGTTACTAAGCAACTCTGGGGGCCAGGGTTAGTCGGAATTCCAGCAGATTTCCTGCCTGCAGCAGCATCTCTGCAACCCTGTAAGACCAGCTTAGGGAAGGGAGCCCTGCAGGGTTCTGCTAAATATTAAAAAAAAAAAAGGGACGTGTGGATGTGTAGAGCACTGCACAACCCAGCTCACAAATCAGGTTTTTGTCGTGTTTATATGTCATTTGTAAATTCTGTGAAGAGCTCAAAGCGAGCTAAATCTCATAAATCTTGAGAGAAGCCAGGACTGCTTATAACTCATAGATCAGGAGAGGCATTGAGTGGTGCCACTGAGCTTTGAGAGGCTGGGAGAAAAAAAAGGAGAAGCAGCCTGGAGCCTGACACCAGGAATGGGCTGATGGAAGAGGATGACAGATGGTTCTGCACGAGCAGAGGGTGTTCAGAGACTGTCAGCAGGTGCCCTGGGCAGAGGGGATGGGCAAGGGGAGAGGCACAGGGCAGGTGACAAGGCAGAGACATTCAGGTCACACCAACCCTGGCACAGGGGCTGCAGGAAGGTGCCACACACCAGGCTCAGTAAGGCCAGGCAAGTGTTACAGGCATATTAGTGCCAGCTCAGGGGGGTCCCTGGTGCATTTTTGCTTTGTATAACATTATTCTTCCCTACAAATTCAGGGTTTTAAGCAAAGGTGTTACATTACCATTGCCTTCTCCTTAGCAATGCCATTATTTCTTTGTTTTTCTGTGACATTTACAAGATTAGTTGATGAATCTGTAAATCAAAGGTAAGAAGGGGTAAGAAACCTGCCACCTTGTGATCCCTGGATTCCCAAGAACACTCAGGATAATAACAACTATAAATCACAGAATGGTTTTTGTTGGAAGGGACCTTTAAAGGTCACCTGGGCCAAATCCCCCTGGAATGGGCAGGGACATCTTCAGCCAGGTGAGGTTGCTCAGAGCCCCACCCAACCTGGCCTTGGGTGTTCTGAGGGCTGGGGCATCCACAGAACAAACTGCCAGTTTTGGAGGTATCTTTTTTTTGACAAGTGGAAGACCTGTGGTGGAAGAGTGTGAGACTGGGTGTCCCACAGGGTAACCTAATTCTGTGCCAAAACAGAAATACTAAAAATCCTCTGGACATCTCAGATGGAACAGGAATGGGGGAAAAAAGAAGTCTCACCACTGATATATATATATATACATACATACACTACATGCAAGTCATGATTATCAGAAATGATAACAAAAGCAGGTTCTGCTTCCTGGAGATCATAAGTGCTTTGGGAAGTTTCAGGCTGCACAAGGATACTCTCAATATCCTGTAGCTGCAGGCAGTTACTGGATGATGCTACAGCAGTGGGAAAAAGTAGGAGAGAGAGACTTAAATAAATAAAATGTGCTAATTTTTGATAGTGTTGCACTGAAATAAGGGTTATTAGTACATCAGTGCACCCTGGAGAAGTCCAACACCAGCTATTTCTGGATCAGAAAATCAAAAGTACCTACTTAAATGTAAGGTATGATTTATCCCACAGTATTTCAGCATACAAGCAGAGGTGTGGGTCAAAGCAAGAAGAAAACAATTGTTATGACAGTCCCTCTAGAGAAACTGTAAACTCTTGCTTCTTTCTAAATTAATTTTGTAATAAGAGATATTTGAACTCTCAAAATAACCAAAGTGTAACAGGAATTCACTACACTAATTAATACTTCACTAGTAGGAAGGAGATTCGCCACTACATTCTTCTGTATTGATACTTAAAGATGCAGATTTGTTTGCACACAATGATAAAAGTTCCTTAGCAAGGATTCAGATTTATAAGGCACTGGTGTCAAACCCCTGCAAGTCCCAGGACTTGCCAACCATGAGTTGAACACAAAACAAAACCGGGGGAAAAAAAGCTGAGTTGAACATCTGTTGGCTGTGGAAATTCAAAATTTATATGAAAACAGAGGCAGTGATCCCTCTTTAAAGTATCACAAATCTAAACCTCAGCCTGGTGGGTGTCACAGCACACCATCTGTTAAATTAATACAGTTTAATTAATCAAAGTTAAATGTTCTTACATGTTTTCACTTCTGTATCTGAAGAAGCATTAATTCTGCAGAATGGTGGATATCCTGCAACTGGATCTGGGAAGGATTCAGGATGATTAATGTGTTTACAGGGAAAATGCAGCCAATGGAAATGTTGAGTTTTAAGATATATGGGAAAATTTGAAAAAAATAACAAATATGCTGCAGCAAATATTTAATGTACCATGTAAAGTGATGGACAAGAAGAAGGCTGGGTATGGCAGCTGCCATCCAAGTGACCATCATGTGGAGAACATCCACACATCCATATTCCTTTCCCCTGGGAAAGATTTTTCCATGTGGAAAACCTGTGTCTCCACAGTATGGTCACCTAACGTTACCCATAAATGTCTTTGGCTCCTAGGGAAGGTCTCCTGGTTTGGATAAAGAGAAGAATTCCTGAAATTCTTCTTACTAAAAAAGGAGAATTCCTAAAAAATCCCTTTGAAATAAGGGTAGGTGCCTCAGTCCTGCCCT
Source organism: Pseudopipra pipra (assembly GCF_036250125.1). NCBI lineage: Eukaryota > Metazoa > Chordata > Aves > Passeriformes > Pipridae > Pseudopipra > Pseudopipra pipra. Next base: position 3,285,326 of record NC_087559.1, on the reverse strand, counting down.
CCAAGTGTTGCCACTCATTTCTGAGACAAAAACCTCACACACTTTCTGCTGCTGTGCCACCTGTCGTGGCTCTTGTGCCAGTGTGGTGACTTTTTTCATAAGCCTACATGACACATAAAAACTGGTAAGACAACAGAATTTATGAGTACCACAGAAGTAGACATTAAATTTTTATTTTTTTTTTTTTTTTTTTAATTTAAGATCAGCTAATGCAGCTTAAGCTACTTTTTAGGGCATGATTAACTCTCCTCCCCAGTGGCACCTTCCAGGTGACACAAGGGACAGTAACTGCACAGCTCCTTTTGCTTTCCATGACCACTCTTTCCTGCCTCCTCATGACAGCAAAGTAGGGCTCATCTTTCCCTTACTAGAGAGCTGGGAAAAAAATCTGATTCTAAACAACTGATTTTTACTTTGCTTTTTCTCTCTTTGCATCTTGTGCTCATAAGATCAGAGTTCATTGTCACCATAGAGCGAGTTCAGTGTGATCCAAAAGAGAGATTTAAATAGACAGCACTAGAAATATCAAGAAATCCTAATTAAAATTCTCCTCAGCTCAGCAGAAGTCCTCCACCTGTGCTTCTGGAACTGTGCACTATCATTGCTCAGTACCTTTTACTGTGGTCAAGGGGGGCATGAAGGGTACACAAAATGAAAGGGAAAGGCAAAATAGTATAAAAAAAAATTAAATGAAGGCTACAGAACATCCCCCAGCTCCCAGTGGGAGGGTGAGGAAGTCAGACACGGCGTGAGCTCCCCTCTCCCTGCTGGAGGCAGCTCACAGCTGCACAGATGTTTCTCTGTCCTGGTGCCCCCACGGCCCTCCCCAGCACACTCCCATCAGCATGTGCCAGGCTGAGCCTGCACTTACACCAATTACATTAGCAGAGATTTAATCTGGTTGCAAATTGTCCCTGGGATCAATGGAGCACACAGTGCAGTCAGTTGTTGAAGCGAGGCCAACACTACAGAAAATCCAAGGCCCAGAGCTGCTGCAGCCAAACTCAGGCTCTGAAGTGCCTCTGCATTTTGCCAGTTTGTGCAGGTGCATCTCTGGCCACTCCTTCAAAGGCAGAACAGGTAAATCAGGGTCTTTAACTCAGTCCCTTGTCCTTCCTCAGTGACTTACACACCAAGAGCCCATTTATCTGCCTCAGGACACACTCACCTTAAAAACAGACATCTTCAGCCTTTGATTCAGCTCTTAATCTCATTTTCACCTTATCATTTCTCAGTTCTTCTTAATCTTAGGACATTTGGGCAATCCTGCTGCCTGCAGTCTTGACTCACACAGTGTGTTGAACCAAGACATCACTCCAGGAGGGTGAGAATTTAGTTGTGAGCAGGATGAGGAAGGTGGGGCAGCAGTACTATCAATAAGAAAGCAAAGTTGGTGATACTGTCGTTGAAGAAGATGGGGTTGGAGCAGCATCTCACTAGAATACTGTTAAATAAATGAAATAAAAATATCAAAACCAACAGAAAACCCTCCAAAGGTGTTCTTTTGCCCAGATATAAAGCAGTGGCCAGGTGGAAGTGTCTATCAGGCTGATGGTCACACCACTCCCTCTTCATCTCACTTAAGTACAACTGCTTTCCCCAGAACAAGAGGAACACCTGGCTTTTATTGCTGTTTTGGTCCTGATCATCAAGAGTAGGACCAGAGTAGGGAGCTCTGGAGACACACAGATGATGGTGATTAGAACAATCTTCTCAGAGATGAGATTGGGTTTAATTCTTTTTTCCAGAGAGGAAAAGAAATTGAAAATTTGTTTCTCTCTTTTACTACATAAGCAGCTAATGAATTATTGCTTAAGTAGAGACATGGGAGAGGAAAGAAGAGTGTTACTCTTTCTGGAGCAGGACTGTGAACACCATCCCTCCAAAGCTTGCCATGCAGCTGAATTCTTCACTTTGGTGAGAAAGAGTGAAGGAAAAAAAGAAAAATCAGTTTCCCTTGATTTTTTATCTCTGCTTTGTGTTTTAGTTCACCTGATAAAGCAATTTAGGTAACAAAGTCAAGCAGAAAACAAGTATTCCCTTAACTTTCCTCTGGGGAGCAGGGAGAAGCCTTTCCTCTTGGGAATAGGGAGAAACCTTTCCTCCAGGGAATGGGGAGGGAAGTCAGCCAAGGGAGTTTGTTCCCTGGCTGAGTCGCAGCTCGGCTGCTTTAGCCACGGAGTTATCAAAAACACAGCGTTTGGGTTAGTGGTTCGTTCCCAAATGCTTTGGTGATTTATGACCCTGAGACTGAAAAAAAAGAAAAAAAAAAAAAAAAAAGGATTGTTTTGTGTTCTTGCTAAAACTCTGTCCTTGGGAGTCAGGGGGAAGAATAGGTCACTGGTGAGGATGCAGGTCTGGGACCAGGAAGATTTTGTTTCTGCCCCTGCTCCGTCCTAAACTTCCCATATGACTTTAGAAAACAACTTTCCTTTGCATGTCCAGTGTTATCAGGTAAATAGTCTGGATTCAGAAGCTAACTAGTCTCTGCAAGAAGTAGAAAAGCAATTCTCTCCTTTGCTGGGCTATGGTGGGAAAGAACATACGGGATTTTGACTAGCTCAGCTATCAGAATAACAGATAATATCAGATCAATATCTAGAGCAGATTCAAGCTATCTGCTGATGGATGGCAGGAAGGGATTTACCCACAGAGTTCAGCAAAAGCTTAATGAAGCCTTTGCACAGCAGGAACTAACAGCCATTATCACCTCCCTGCCTTACACATTCATCAGAGCATTCCCGAGGTGTGGGGAGGAAGAAGAAAAAAACAGATTTTTTTTTTTTTTCTGTTTCAAGCTGCTATCCTGATTAAATAACTAATTTGGTGGTAATTAAATCTCTGAGATGGTGCACACAGCGTTCCCAACTGCTTGTCACAGTGTGCTCGATCACGTTGCTGAAGGACCAGAGCAGGTCTCCAGAAGCAGACTGTGGTCCCTGGGAATTACAGGATGTCCTGGAGCTTCCCTCCCAAGAACCAACTGCTTTTTTACCAGTAGGCTGAGCTAGAAAGCTCTAGAAGTCACTGATAGCTGAACTGCCAAGAGAACAAGGCAATTTTACCCCACTAAGGGCCAAAATACCAACACCATTTCCCAGGGAATTGTTGAATGGACACTGCTGAAGGTTATGTTCAGATGATATCATGGAAATACCTCTGTGGATCAATTTAAGCCTTGGTCTGCAAGGCCTGTAAGGCCAGTTGGATTTGGAAACCAATTCTGCTAATTTTTTTGCCAGCTTTTTTAATGCCTTTCTTGATTCTGTCTCATGGCTTTGGGTAATTTTCTCCCTGGTGCCTCCTCCTCACGTCTCATTTTCTCTGACCAGAGATATCCAATAAGTAGTGCTGAAAGATGCTGAAATCCATGGGCTCTCACATTGGAGGGGGATTGATGCCAACTCTGCAGATTCAGGATATATGTGTATAAATAATCAGAATTAGATATGTGTGAGTGATATGGGTCCCACGAGCAATGTATATGGACACACACATATATGTGAATACACACATCCTTTCAAGAGAAAGTTTCCTTCACTTTGCTAATGGGTACAGTATCTGGTTCCTCATAAATTTCCCCTGAACTGTATTTTTATAAGAACCTCAGCAAGTTGTCAAGCCTAATAGTTTTTATCAGCAAAATAAATTCGTAACTGTGATTTCCTTTCAAACTCTGAATGAATCTCTTTCTGGGTAGTGTTTATTTCAGATTTCTCTCTCAGTGACTATCACTTAATTTCAGAATAGTTTATTGCTGCTGTGCACTGACTTTGGAGATTATTTTATAGACTCTTTAAAAGAATACAGACATAAGGTTTTCCGCTTCAGATCTTCACTACTTCTCAACTCCTTCCTGGAATTCCCATATAGATAGATAACAATCCTGTCCAAGGTGTATATAACAAAAGTATTGATGTAATAGAAATAATTAAATTTACAGTTGAGATAATTATTCCCATTCTTAGCAATTTGTGAATGACACAAACCCTGAGGGGTAGGCTGGTACTCAGAGTCCTAATTTTTTAAGAGGTGGCACCATCTGCCCCCAGACAACCTTGGAAAAAAGCACCATAAACTCAATCCCTTGTGCCAGAGGAGGTTTAGGTTGGATATTAGGAAAAATTTCTTCACTGGAAGGTTGTCCAGCCCTGGCACAGCTGCCCAGGGCAGTGGTGGAGTCCCCATCCCTGGAGGGATTTAACAGATGTGTGGATGTGGCACTTGGGGACGTGGGTCAGTGGTGGGGGAACAGTTGGACTTAATGATCTTAGAGGGTTTTTCCAACTGAAAAGATTCCATGATTTCATGGTCTGTGTGCCTCAGCCAGACCCTATGGGGTGTAAATCCCAGGTACCTGCTCCATTACCTTCCTTATGCCCACCACAGCAGCAGAACAGCTCCTCTTCTAAACCACTTTTGGGGCACTTATGGGTAAATTTTTGTGTGTGTTTGGATCTCTGTGAATTCCACTGGAATCAACAGACTGGATGCTTAACATGTTAATGGTTTTAGCTGATATTAAATCCTCTTGTGCCCCTCATGTGAGGGAAAAGGGAAGCATCCAGGCAAGCTTTGTAGGCTTTGGAGCTGCTCTGAGTCTTAGCTACAGTTCCCTCAGTCACACACTCCTTGATTACAAAGTCACCATTAAAATTACATTATAGGGTGTGAACAGGGTCAACAATCCTAGTAAACAAGAGGTAAAAGCAACCATTAAAAGACATTTGCTGGTGGCTAATCTTTGGAGTCTTTGAGGAGGCCAGGTAGGTCATTGCATGTGAAATAGTGAGATCAAGAAATACAATGAATTATTAATTGTCATAATTTATTATTTATTTCCTCGGTGCTACAGTTTACCTTGAGCTTTATAGGCAAACAAAAGGATGGGAGCCCTCAAACCAAATTTACATTCTGACATTTTAGGTTTGTATTGTTTATAGCCGGTGTTGTGTCATAAATTTAGGGTGGCATTCAAAGGACACTCAAATCAATGGCAAATCTCTCTCCTAATTAAGATAGTAGCCAATTAAGGTTCTCTAATCAGCTTTATTCCTGCTATCCCAGCACATGACTATGTCTACAAACCAGATTAACCTCCTGGCTTCCAAACTGTCTTACACTCCTGTACTCAGCAGTATTTTTGAAGGATATTGTATAAAGAGGATTTTAAATTATGTTTTTACTTTCAAAACATTCCCTGGGAAATTTGTTCCGTATTTCCAGTGGGTAAGTGCTGACACTGCAATATCTGCAGTTGTTTGAATTTAAACAGTGGAAAATTAAAAGTGTATCTTGGATAAAAATTTGAGTTATTTGACCCTATACATTTAAACTTATGTTAATTAGATACAGTTTAAACTAACAGTCACCTTGGTCTTAAAAAATTTGGTTTCACATGAGGAGTTTTAATCATAAGAGCAATGTGTGCAGATCCAGATCATGTGTGCACTTGGTTTAGGCTGATTTCATGAAGATGTTCACACACATTTTAGCATCCCTTTGTGGACTGGGGTCAATATTAGTCTCAAAGAAAGTGAAGGGAATTTTCCCTTTTGATGGAGACTAGGATTTCATTCCTGCTGAAAACAATTCATTGCAGAAAGGTAGGAGGGGACAAATTTTTACAGGATTGAAGCCTTGGAAAAGCCCTATTGCCAGCTGAATTAGAGAGGCTTATTTGTATGTTTTCAGTGAATTCTGAGGAAAAGGACTTTTGTTAAGCTTTGCCTTCTGCAAACCACAACTAACTTGTAAAACCAAATCATGTTGGATAATAAAAACTTAAAATGATCTACCACTCATTAATGTTGTTCCCTATTCATCCAAACCCAGGATTTCGCCTCATGCATTGCATCAAAGGAAGGACCAACCCATTTGCTGAGCCCCAGTCTGGACTCCCCTGAGCTGGTGGAAGTCTATTAAAAGAGGAGCTCGGTGGTCTCACATCAGCAGAGAAAGCTCTTTGGTTTTAAACACAAGATGCTGACAGAAATCTGACAGCCATGGCTTTGAGAGGTAAAAATGCCACAGCAGTGGATGAGCCTGTTATTTATCTGTGTAATTAAAGAGCAAATTAATTCCTGCTTGGAGGGCAGGGAACATTTGGCATCCCCAGAATCTGTTGCCTAAACCCCTTGGGAAGTAAAACTCGTCCAGATACAGAAAATGAAAGCCAAGTGCTGGGCTTTCTCAAACCATGGCTGATTCAGAAGCTGGAGGAGGTTCCTGTAAAGAGCATAAAGTGCCCAATATTCTTGCTCTATAATCCAGAATTAGGGTGTTGAGCTGTACAAAGGGGATGACTGAGAGTTAAAATGCATTCCATGGCAAATAAAGAGGGAGCCAATAATGTTCTTGCTAAAGATTAGTATGGGGAAAAACCTAGTTGAATCTTCTTTAGTAATTAATGAGACTTTTGGTTGTTTTTGTGATTTTATGAGCATCCCCTGTACTTCAAAAGGGTGTGCTGGTGGTGGAGTACACAGTGGGCATTTACAAGCGGGGAGAAATGAATAGCCTGTCTGCTCCTGACAAATTATCCTTGGAGAGGAAAATAACTCCATAAGAAATATAGTTGGTGTTAAACTTAATAAAAACAGGCCCTGATGGACTCCCCTTGGAATTGTGGCAGCCCTTTCCCCTGCACTCTATCCCTGCTCCTGTCAGAGAGCCTCCATGAACTTATAATACATATGAAAAAGATGTTCCTCTCATCCATTAAGACATAATTACTTTTCCCTTCCCCCCAGAAAAAACCTGAGACACTTGCAGGTAAGGCCTTATCTGCTGGTGTAACTGCTGGATGAAGAACTTACAATTCCAGCTAAAGTATGAGCAGCTTAAACTCCCCACTTTTTTTTTTTTCTCCAGAGACTCAGCAAGATGCGTTAAGAAGAATTTGCTGCCCTGCTGGGAAATCCTTAGAATTTGCTTACCACAAGGAAAAAAACCCATGCATTCCATCCAGCTCCATGCAAAAGCATTTGAAAGGGTCACACAGAGCTGCTGCATACATTAAACTTTGGGGAAATGTGCATATGTGGGATCCACTGAGCGTTAACCTCTGTCGTCAAGAAGACGCATCACCCTTCACCCGTTTTGGTGAAGGCACTTGTCAAGGTTCTCACTATTTTTGTGAGCAGCTGGCATGTGCTGGGGCTGTGAGAGCCATTCCTCATCCTTAGGGGATGAATTGCCTTTCCAGAGAGACGTGAGGAAGGATGGAAAAATGAAAGTTCCTGCCGTGCACACAGTGGAGGTGGTGGCAGTGAGGGATGGAACCAAAACGTCCTGGGCTTGAAAGCCACCAACTGTGCCCACTGGAAAGTCCATCAGGAAGGAGCCAGGTCTTTCTGCTGGTCTCTGGTCAATTGGAGTGTGATTCTGACTTGGACTTAACTCCAGTTTGTGATTTGGGGGTTCTGGGGTCACTTTGTCACTCTGCAGTGGTGGTTTGGGGTCCTCTCCATCTCAGGAGGGTGCAAGGTCCTGTTTCTGTGTGGTCAAGGCACAGCAGAGCCTGTCTGCCCTAAGCACTGACTTATTTTGTGGTTATAGCCACCATCATCCATAGATTATATTAAACCCTGCTAAAACTGTAAATTTAACAGCATGAGTGTAGTGGTAGAAGCCTCCTTTGCATGGTTTATGGAGGGCAGGAAGGATTTATTTCTTCCACCCAGAAAATTTCTTCACTAATACTCAGAGATTTACAATCCCCCATATCAGGAGAAAGTCTGTTCCCAGCTTTATTTGAATATTTGTTGATAGATCAACAGATCTTTCTGCTATGAAATCCTCCCCTTGCTGCTTCCTTGCTTGTTTAAAGCATGGAATATGTGGGCTCAAAAGTACCAAATTCCTATGGCTGCTCTCTTTGGAGGGTAAATGGAAAAAAAAAAAGAAAGGAAAAGAAAAAAAAAAAAGTCTGATTTAGTTTCTGCACAGGGCATATTCCAGATGTTGAATATTGCATTATGTCCACAGCAAGGATTCCAGGCTTAAGTTGTCTGATGTTAACAGACAAATGGCATGTTATGGAATTGATTTTCCATCAGCCTTTTCAGGGATATCACTCCTCCTTTGTTCCTCTAATAGATAACATCACCTCCTATAACCTCTCCTCTCTGCTTCTATAACTGGCACGTGTGTTCCTCCCCTTCACCTTTTCCATGTGCTGTGACTTGATAGGAAACTAGTTTTTCAAATGCGTAATATCTTAATGATAAAGAAACAGGTGTGATCCAGATATGAGCACTTTTCACAAAAAAGCTGAGCTGAGACTGATGTGTCCATGATACAGAGCAAATAGTGGGGGCAGAACTGCAGCCACCAGCCTTAGGGTTGATATAAAATTACAGCTTAGTTTTAAGAATCTGATCTAAGAGTGTTCCTCAATCCAGGGGTTTGAAATTACATCTAAGCCATTAATTCCCATTAGTTTCTCCCAGATGCCTTTGCACTAGTATTAAAATATGCATATTAAATAATAATATAAATTTCAAAGTCCATCCTGGAAGATTTCTTTGGCCTTTGGGTTAAGTCCTAATTGATTTATACCAGTACAATACTTAATATATATTAAGTCATACAAGGAGAGGACTTTTCTGGGACATTTGAATCCTTGAAAGTAAAGAAGCAGCTAAGAAATGGTGAAAGATTTTGAAATGTGTCATTAATACATATTACAGAAAGAGGAGAAACAAGCCCTAAGTATTTTTCTGGGAGACTTTTGGTTAAATTTTGATTGCCTCTTCAAACATAACATGCACTTCTCCTTGAAGTAAACATACTCCCATATTCATGGGGAAATATTTCATGTTAAAATTAGCAAGTTGCTGAATTGATGTCACCTGGTCCATCTTTAATGTGTTCTCCTCTGTTCCAAACTGCAATATCATCCAGGTTATGCAAAGCTGACTGAAGGTTGTGCCAAGTTCAAATGAAGTGTCTATTTATCAATCAGAGGTTTCCTGCTGGAGCCTGAGACGTTAATACTGAATATGCCCAATAGCATTTTTCAAACTCAAACAGTCCTGGCTTATTGCTGAGCAGTTGGAAGCAGAAATCTCAGCTGATAGGGGCATTCTGCCTTAGAAATGCCTTCCCAGCCCTCTGTAATCATGGGTTGTCAAAATATACAATTCTCCCCATAAAACTGAGCAGGGAAAGAGGCTGAGAAGTGCAGGTATTCCACAAAACAGGCTTCAGAGTTTAGCTTGGTATGGCCCAAACAATACTTATGTGCTATAGAAACTGGAGGTTGTTCATTATATACTTTATTTCCATCTAGGAGAGAAGTATAAGCCACTGATACTGTAATGGAAATCGCTCTTTTCTTCCCATATGCCTTTATCATCCTAATGCACCTTGAAATTGGACAAGAATTTAGAAGTTATAATCCTGCTTGCTTAAAAAACCCCAAACCAATTCACTCTACTTCCTCTTCCCGTCCTGTCCTCTCTCATACAGCTTTTGAGCTCCATGACCAATTTTAACCAATTTTTAGTGCTTGTGAAACCATCTCAAAAATAAGATATTTCTCCAAGTTCCACAAAAATAGAAACGTGAAATTTACATTAGGAACACATACTGCTTTTGTACTGAAAACAGGGAAGGGGGAAAAGAGGCAAAATACCTTCATTAGTCCCATCCCTTTCCTCTTATACAGGAAGAGGATGTTATGAATGCCTCCTTTGTGTGAAAAACTTCTGCTGGAGTTCACTTTAGGAGGCACCAGAGAATCCAACGCCGAGAGACACAAGCATAAGAAAGCAAGCTTCATTAGCTTCATTGCTCATGGAAGGGCTTGTTAATACAGACACTCCATTTTTAAAATGTGTTTCTCTGAGCCCAGAGACTGTCTGGTGGAATTAGAGCTCTGCAGCAGATGGGCCCCTTGCCAGTTCAAAGGAACACAAATTAAGGCTCTGATGTTGGGAGCGTTTATGCTCGTGCTTAATTTTACAAACCGGTGGGAGTCGTCATAGATCTGAGCCTGAACGGATTTGTAAGTGTTTGCAGGCTATGGGGGACCATGGAAATAAAGAGCATTTTGCCATATTGTGTATTTGTACCATGCAAGCTGAGTACAGCACTTGCAGATGCACATTTGGAGTTAAACGGGGCACAGGACTCTGCAATGAACATTTATAATTCCAGTTTTTCTGATGAGTTGGTGAATTTGGGTTCAGCAAAGTCCATACAAGTTGTGTTGTCTTTAAAAAAAAATCATTGTTTCTTTTGGGGAGAAGTTTGTGGATGCCCAGTTAATTATATTCAGCAACAGCAACATTAGACTTATTATAATAGGGGGAGAAAATCTAATACCAAGGGTGTGTACCTGCAAGACCTGCCCAAATCTATTTGTTTTCAGTATTTTCCTCCATGCTTTTTCCATCTCTCTCAGTCCCATCTCCATTTAGAAGCACAGCTTTGGAGCATGTGCTCCAGGAAGGGATGTAAGGGAGAGCCCAATGTTTTGTACATGATGAAAAGGATGCTCTCCCCATCCTCAGGGAGGGAGTAAAAATGAGCTGCCAATTTAAAAGCAGAAGAAGACAGCCAAGGAGTGAGAGACCTGAGGGTGAAGTGGACGAGACAGTGGCAGAGGCACAAGGAGGGCACTGAGTTGTGAATGGATTCAGGACAGGAGCAGCCAAAGCCCAGCTCCCCATGCCCAGTTTAGAGCTCCCAGTGGGACTGGCACTGTTTTGAGGCCAGTTCCCTCAGGTTCACAAGGCTGTGCTGGGCTGTGGCTCAGCAGAGGTGTCCCTGTGGGTGTCACACTGCTCTGTGTGTTGATGTAGGTCTGCACCCCGTGACCACACCACGCTCTTCTTCATATTTTAAACCCAAACGCCGGGGCTTGAGCTGGCACAAATCACAATAACCGTGTGCAGCCCGGCAGATTTACACCAGATGGGGATTTGGTACTGCCAGTTCTCTTTGGTTTCAGAGTATGTTACTCCAAAGCCTCAACTCCCTCTTCAGGAGCACCTAAGTGGGTGTCAAAATACCCATTCAAAGATTTAGCACAAGACTGAAGGCTTAATCCAACCTCCTGCAAAAACGTGTGCTGGAAGGGGGACAGACTCATCAGGGATTCAGTATGGATGCACTCAGATCATCCCTCCAATGAATTGGAAACACACTGCATGTTCCTGCCCATTTAGGACTCCAGGATGTTATAATTTATGTCTAAATATTGCAGCCCACATTTGTCTGTGACACTGAACCACTGCATATTGTTTGGGAATAGAAGGGGACTATTTTTCAAACCCTGAGAAGATGAACAGGTAAGTAAGGCTCCCTGGGAAGATTTTATCACACAAGCTCTTCTTCCAAGCACAATTAATGAAAATGTATGTAATAGTTACAGAAACAATTTGCTTAAAACCCCCAGACTTTTAGCCTTATTCTCCTCTCATTTACATTAATATAGATCAGGAATATCTCCCTCTGAATCCCAAGGTAAATTATCAGCTGATTTCTTTTAACTCAGTGAGGTAAAACTAATGGAGCAAGAATTAGACCCTTTCCATTAACTGCTATATGTTCTTTCACATTTGAAATTAAGATTATACCTTACTGTGAGAGTAATAAAACATTACAGCCGTTCTGCTGAGTTATTTCACTGACCTTAGTTTTTACATTAAAATTGATTGCCATCAACAGCAGAATACCCATTTTGGGTAATTTCTGTACATGTCTTGCCTGTGGATGCCAGAAACCTTACCAGTACCTCTTTAACACTCTCAGAAAATGGATGCTGGATGAAAAAACACAAAAAACCCAATACCAGAGAGAGTTTTTTTCCTAAGGCTTCTCAGAATCAACTCAGCATATCCAGAAAGAGGAAGAAGAGCAAGCAGGGGAGGAAGAGAAGAAGCTGTAAATCCAGGTGTCATTTTTGCTTGATTAAGAATTCCTTTCAGACCAAAGAACAGAACATTTTGGAGGGGTGGGGGGGAAAGCCTTGCAAAATTCAATCTTAGAGGGTTGAGGAAAAAGCTACTGACACCCTCCCCATGTACTGGGAATAAAGTGAACAGAAATCTCCCCTGCTATATTTTTCATGGACTGCCATTATTATGTTTATACGCTTGTTTTCCTCCACTGTGTATTTTGGAAAACAACCTCAATCTTTCCAATGGCATCTGCAGCAGGATGCAGAGCTCTCCCTGCACACATTTGGAGCTGTTAGCCTAGTTTGTAGTCTGTAAGATTTTCTGTAAGTTTGAACTATTCATTGTGTTGAAGTACCTGGTTTCCATTAAAGTCTGATTAGATTTTAATGCTGAACTTTCTCGGGCTTCTTAGGAAAATCCCAGCGATGGTGCATAAATAATTTCCCAACCACTTCAAACAGCCACGACTTGTAATTAAACAGAGCCAAATTCAGGTTAGGAACGAACTGTTAAATCCTGATCGAAAATGAAGGTCACCCAAACTTCAGAGAAATTTCAGTGAAAGCTGAGAGTTCCATTAGTTCAGCTGTTGACAGCCTGTCCCCCTGGCCAGGGGCTTCATAGGAGATTTTAAATACGCACATGGTGGTAAAATCCAACATCTGCAGGCACATACACACAGAATGTACAGAGCTTGCAGATATGTGATTAAAACCAGATATTTGGGTCTGAAAATGAGTTATAACTTCACAGTGTGCTCTCTTTGCATGTGGTGTTCGTGTCTGGGGACATTGGGAGCAGCAGAGATCCCAGAAGGAAGCGTTGGCTGCTCGACCACGATGTCTCTGAGCAACCTTGATTATTGCAGACCTGCTTCATCTCCCCCAGGTATTTCCACCGGTTTGTAGAGGCAAAAAGCAAGCTTAAACACTGAATACATGTCAGTACTGGAGGATGGCACTGACTCTGCCTGCAGGAAGCATGAGGTGATTTCTGTCCTGTGTTTTGGACCTCAAAATAATCTTCCCTAGAATATGAGAGATGATGCAGCAGGAGAAAAAGCAAACCAGAGCCAGCCCAGTGACATGAGTTGCATGCCTAATGCTTCCAACAAGCCTAGGGAAGGAAAAATTTGCTGTGCAAGTTAAAGCAGACAGTGAGTTTTAAGTGAGGGGCAGAACCAGACAGACAGCAGATTACTCAGCCTTACTCGTGCAATCCCAACACTATATTCCAACATCTATATCTTTTATACTGCTGGACTGTTCTTTTTGAATTACATTTCTGAAGAATCAGGCACTGGCAGCAACAGGAAAGCAAGGGCTGTCTTTATTGTGGGGTTTTTTTTGTTCCTAATAAACAACATTACGGTTACCTGCATCAAAATCCCACTTTACCTTCTTGTCTCTCCCGTCTCTTGTTATTACAACTACTTAGGGGGAGCAGGACAATATTACATTTCCTATCTTACTGGTTATTTTAGGGATCTTACTGCAGCACTGTGGCAGCATTAAATAATATTTATTAATCATAAAAGCAACAAAAATTATTATAAACTTTGATCCTGCTTCCAGTGGTAAAACTGTCATTGATTTCCAGCCAGCAGGAGCTGGAGAGTTTTCCTTCATCTTCTTTACCAAGTAAAGACAGTGGAATTATCCTTCAGCATTAATGATGAAATGAAAAACTGAGTTCAGCAACAAAACAATCAAGACTTTTCTGGCATTAAAAGACAGAAAAATTTAAAATCATTAAAACCAGCAAAGTATTCTCTCATGCTACTGCGCTTGCTATTAATGTTTCTCCTCTGTTTTCTTTTAATATTTTTCTTCTATTCTCCTTCCCAGGAGAAGGCTTCCATAATTTCTCTTCCTTATATCAACCTTTTGTTCTTAACAGACACATTAAGTGGGATAAAACCAGTTCTTAGTCTCTCCTTAACATTTTCAGCAGAGGAATAACCAGTTACTGATTACTCAAAACACAATGTCTGCTGAACACGTGAATGAGAATAATAACCCCTCTGATTTTTAGATCACTACAATCACTGGTGGATAATGTGGCCTGAACAGCTTTACTCAGTAATTTATCCATCAAGCCCATCCTCTATGGTTGTATCTTAAAGCCAACTGCTTTTGATTCAAGAGTGTCACAGCCCAGAAAGTCCATTCAATTCCAAGATAAGTTATTTTAATAGCTACAATGTTCATTTCAAATCTGAATGAGCTTCACTCTTCAGCAAAATCTTTTTAATATCTTTTTTTTTTCCTGCTAGATCAAACACTTGTTTACCACCACAATTTCCTCATTCATCACTGAAACAGAGCCTGCCCTCAGACAGGAATGAGGAATAGGAGCCTGTAAGAGAGCACAGGAAGCTCCTGCTGCCTCAGAACCAATATTTATGGTGGAGCTGTGATAATAAGCCCCAGTAGCAAATCTCACTTGGGGTATGGATATTATTTAATGGTTCATTATGTCATTCTTGCAAGCATGTGGAAAGAAAGGCAAAAATAGAAAGGGTCTGTGACCTTTATCAATCCCAGCTCTTTGGGAGCTCTGTGGTTGCTCGGGTGGTGTCTGCAGCCCTTCCCACCGTATCCGCTGCAGGGCTGCAGTGCCTCTCTCCAAAGTCAGTCCCTCTTGCCCTCTAACTTCAGCAGTGAACTTCCTTAAGTGGTAAAGGGCTGTCCCAAAGCAGGGGAGGTGATGGAAGGCGCTCCTCTGGTCACACCATCCCAAATTCACCGCGCTACCACATCCCACCCGCAGAGCTCCCCCTCTCCCACCGAGGGACAGAAATAACAACCCAAACACTGGTTTCCTGATTCATGTTCTCTCTTCAAGTGCCATGAATTTCTCTCCATAACAACTGGCATCTGTCTTACCGTGCAGGTCTCCTGCAAACAGCTGGGAGGAGCCCAACACGAAGCTTTGGGTCAATCCCACGAAGTTTTGCTCACAAATCCAAGTCCCAGTGGCTGTAATTCCCTGGTCATAAGGGAAGACACAGCAAGTGCTGTGCTGTCTTTCCCAGAGAGAGTCTCCAAACACTTCCCTGCATCAGTCTACCATCTGTCTCAGGATTTATGGCGGCCTTCAAGACAAAGAAAGTATAACTCTTTTGCAAATAAAACCTTATAAAGCCCTGCCAGGCACGGAGGGAGGGCCTGAGGTGGCTGCAGCAGGTGAGCAGGGATCAGTGGTCCCCCCTCATCCAGCTGAGACATCATTTGTGTTCCAAAGCCAAAGAGAAGGGGGGGAAAAAAACAGCTCTGAAGAAAAACAACACCTCTCCAGCAGCACAGATAAAAATCATCTGGCCTGAAAATTTCAGGGGCTGCATTTCAATGTGTTTTGGGAAGGAAAGAAAACTACTTTTTTTTTTTCCTTTAGGGTGAGACTGAAATGAAGGTGGAACTGGAAGTCAAAGGCATGCTGCTAATACTGTGCTGAACTGGGGTCCCAACCTGTGGGTATTTTGAGGACTGTTCCTATGAAGAATTCATAGGGAGTTATTTTCAGGGCAAGGAATTCTGCTGCGTCGTTCCCATTATCAGCTCTGTCTTCTGGTTGCTTGACAGGAAAACTCAGAGCCTGGGGAAGGGAATGGGGAAAGAACATTTTCTTCTTTTGACATACAAAATATTGCACTGCACCAATATCTAGTAATGGAAAAGGAACAGAAAAAAACCCCAGATTGTGGTGAAATATAGTGAATAAATCAGGATGCTGCTTCCTCTCTTTGCAAACACACCAACTTTGACTGACAGAGAGACACCCGTTTTACTCAAGTGTTTGCCTCAGGCTGCTCTCAACCTTGCTTAAGTAGTACTTAAAAGAAATAATTGGGATTAATTTAGACACTCATACATGCTTTTTAAAATACAGCAAGAAAAGTGACTGCAGATTTGTACTGGAAGAATTTAAGGCATCAGCATTCGAGATAAAGATGAGAGCTGAATTTTTAAAATAGCACCTTTTTTTTTTTTTTTTGTGCCTGGGCTAATTGCAAAAACATTTTACATTTGGAATAATGGTCCTACTTTTTTTTTTCCTGCTAGGCACAAATCTGCAGAAAAAGAAAAGCAGAATAAATGGAGGTTTCAAAGAACGAACCTAAATGCCAGAATACAATTTATAGATATTTTTATGAATGAAACTCAATTCATGGCCAAGAATTCATTTCTTTCTTTCTCTCTTTTCCATGTCACACCCTTTTCCTTTTACACTGCAACTGTGCTTATGTGCTTCACATGCAAACCAGTCTGACTAAGCAAGGAACAAAAAACCAAACCCTGATCAAGGAATACATTCAGTTAAAAGCATTCCAATTTGACAGTCCTGTCTTTCTACGTCCCAAATGTTGTATCTGAAGTGAGCAAGGCTTTGGCTTTAAATTTTGAAGTACAAAATTGTCTTTTAGAAAGGAATTTATGGCAAAGCACTGCCTGGAACTCTGGCTTCACAGTGATGTACCTGATTTAAAAGTCATGTTTTAATAGGCAAGCTATTTACCTATCTCAATAGGAACTCTGTCTACCATGGAATGTATTTATTTCAGCATAGTCTAAGGCATCTCTTGCCCAGGATATATGTTTCAATTACATCTCAGTGCAAAACACATCCTCTGCAAGAATCTTCATACTCCAGGATCTTGAGTAATGAAACATTTTAAGTGCTGGAGAGCCCAGGAGTGAAATCTTTATTCAGGCAATCTCCCACAATCTCTCAGCAACACTGATCAATACCCCAATATGCCAGACCAAAAAGCATTAGCAGGAATGTGGATTCCTTCTGTTCCTATCAATAAAATTTGTAATTAATTGGAAATTGAAAACTTTATTAATTTCAGTTTGATTTTTTTCCCTTTCCATCCGCCATATCTTCAGACATTTATGGATCTGGCCCTCATCTGGCACAGAGCAGGGAGGCTCCAGTAGAGTGTTATAAAATCAGGTTGAATCTAAGATCCAGAAGGCAGAAATGGCTGGAAAATGAAATGGCTCATGTATATTGGCTGGTGAATTTGCTTTATATATACCCAGTACCTGGTTAGCAAGTTAATGCATTCAGAAGCCTCTGACACCCAGGTACCCCAATTAAAAAGTGATGGGACCACACAGCCTTGGCTTGCTGGGCACTGAGGGCTCCTGAGGTCTCCCCACATCCCAGCTGGTCCATCCCAGTGCTGCTCCCAGGAGAAGCTGGGGAGCAGCAAAACCTGAAGAGCCAAGACAAAAAATCCACCTGATTTTCTACCCTCTCACAGCACTTTTATTCCAGCGTAAATCTACGGAGTGCTCTGCAATAGTAAAAGCTGTGTGGGGTGGGAAAAAAGCGTGAAAAAAACTTAAGGATTTGAACAACTTACACTGTGTCACATCCTGAGCTGGCTTGAGAGACTCAGGTTGAGCCAGGTAGTGCATTAATGTCAGAGAAAACCCTTTATCACCATAACCTATTAGTGAAGCTGCTAAATCTGAATCCTCCCAAAGCTCAGGATAAACATTTGTTTTAATCTGATTTTTTTTTTTTTCATGTAATTAAACTGAAGGGCTTTAAAATAAAAGTTGCAAATTGCAGTGCTGTGTTCCTGGTACAGCCACTGGATTTTTGTTCACAAGAGGTGTTTGCTACTGGAGTTAAATCCTGAACCAAGTGAAAATAATCCAGTAAAGACGAGCAGTAGATACAGATATATGAGATTTATATGCTTTCCACATTAACAGAGCTTCTGTTATAAATCCCTATTAATCAGGCATTCCATCAATATAAAGTTTTCCATTAAATTCAAAGAGGAACTGTAGCAAATGTAATCATAGAGCTTGTTTAATACAGTGCAATGATGCCAACATTTCCATCTCATCTATCCAGCTGCAGAGCTCTTCTCCTACTGAGCTCATTGCTAGAGTAGCTGAACAGATCAGTGACAAAGTAGAAAATTCTCCTGAATATCTACAGGGGAAAAAAAAAAAAAATCCTTCTCTCTGACTTCCATCAGTTTTAAAGCAAAGCCAGGAATAGCAGGATGGTGAATTAAAAGTTCCAGAACAGATATCTACAGTTTTTCTCAGCCCACAGCTCACCAGTTTTAAAAAAAAAAAAAAAAAAAGAAGTCTAAAATGTAGTTGTAGAACTTCAAAAAACTTTTGGGTTTTTTTGGGAGACATCTGGACACTTTGCAGGAGCAGAAGTGAAAAGCTGCAGTGACTTGGGCAAGGCAAAAATGGAAAAATAAGTTTTTTTAAAAAAGCATTTGTATGCTTTGTCTGTTTTTTATTGTTCAGTATCAATACAGGAGAGGAAAGAAGAAGATAAACAAACAAAAGAGACAAAAGGAAGGGACTGAGTAATTCAGATCTTGTAATGAAGTGCTGTGGAACAAAGCAGCATTTTTTAGAGGAAACATTATCCAGCCTTGTTGAAATTAAATAGTAGGTATTGAGTTAAATTAGACATGAGAGAGAAGAAAATGAAATAGAACAGCAGAGGGAGGGGGGATTTTTAGCTCACCTGGTTTCAGTGGTGAAAAATCAATGAGGAGGAGAAAGGCTATTCAGGGTTCATTGGGCTCCTGGAGAGTTCCTGTTCCCTTGATGTTGAGATGTGCATGTGGGGTGGAAAATTCTCCACCTCAGGGTACTCCTGAGGCTGGCAACATCTACAAGGATCTAAAAGTTCCCACTACACTTTTTTTTTTTATTATTTTTTGGTATAAAAATGTCAAAAACCCTGATATTTTTCATTTTGTTGGTGTGTCCCTGGTGGAGTTTTGTCCTGTTCAGCCTTGTTTGCTCCAGGCAAAACACCCAGGGCTTGACTCTCTCCTCTGCCCTGGTATCTTGAGTTTCCTGTGACAAAGGGCATTCCATAGAAGCTGGATTTATCTTTCTTTCATCTCAGAAAGAAATGAAAGCAAACAATGAAACATTGCACCTTTGAAAAGCGAAACGGCTCCAGTTCTAGTTGCTCTTCTGGGAGATTGATGGTGTGTTTTCAGCATCACTGATATTACAGCACACTCCAGGAAGGCTCTTTTACACTACATGTTATATTTCCAGTACAGCTGGTGCCCTAACCCAGGAGATTTCCAGGGTTACAAAGTGTGTTACCAGGCAGAAACCTCTCCCATGTCTCCCAAACGCTTGGTTTGGATGGCACCAGCTCCCTTTGCCACTCCTGCTTCCCAGCCCTGGGCCACCAGTTCCCACCTGGAGTAGTGACAGGGACACAGGCCAGAAGACAACACAAAGTGCAGACTTTGCAGGTGAAGTAGAGAACAGAAGCCTGCTGGGGATCACCTGGGGCTGGAGGAATATCTGAGGCAGCAGATGAGTTTGGATACAGGTGACTCTCTTTTGCCTGGATCCTGTTGCACAGTCCCAGACCAGTGAAAGTCCCATGGTTAGATGGATTATAAACAGTCAGACAGATGAAGTGGAAAATGGAGCAGACACAGTGAAAGGTTCAGAACCAATTTATTTTCCAGGGCTGAAGACACTGCCACGTCTCAGGGCTGTGCTCCCCCACTCCCAGGTTACGTGTTCACCCTCTGCAGTGAAAGCTGTTTGTTGGGCCCACGTTGAACTCAGGAATCCTGGCTGGGTGCACGTGTGGGCAGGCAAGAGCAGATCCTGGGAGACACACAAGCCATTCTATGTCCTCTCAGTTAATGTTTTAGCACAGCTGATCTCAACTGTCTGATCTAATACCGTAGCTTTTCCCATCAGGCATAACCAGAGTGATGCAAATGGATTTTGAGAGCGGGGAGACCCGGGAGGGGACAGGGTTGCACAGCAAAAGAAGACCCTGATGCTTTCACACAAGGGCAGAATTGAGTCTTTCCCCTTTCCTCACATTTATCTCTCCCTGCTGTGCCAGTTCCATGTCTTTCTGCAGACTGACATGCACACAAAGAAGTTTCTTTTCAGGAAAGTCTAATATTTCTTCCCAAGAACAACTCATGCACTTCAAGTTAGATGTGTTCTTAAAGGCATTCTTGACTCATGACCCAAGATATCATTTGTCAGTGAAAATCCCCCTCCTTCCATTGCTCTTTTGGAGCTAATAAGGCTGTGCATTTACACAGTAAATGCAATTCATCTCAAAATCCCAGTTCTGTGAGCAGTACATTATTTCCTGTCCTTTCAAAGGCTTTTTAGACTAGAACATAATAGAATGTCTTTTAACAAGGACTCCCCCAAAAGTAAGAAAAGCCAGTATAGTGCAGACTTTGCCATCAACATATTAAGCAACGGAGCTGAAACCCCAGTTCCTCTTACAAGCTCTATTTTCAGCAGGGAAACGGTGTATTCTTAAATCATAAGGCAACGAACAGAAAGTTAAATCACAGTGACAGCAAAATGCAGTTTAATTCAAAGTTAGCAGGTCAAGAGGGGCTATGAAGGATCCTCACATTCACCCCAAGCTATTAATTCAGATAAAAACTACTGGCTGCTGCAGCCCTCAAGGATTTTATTTTTCATGTTTCTGCTTGTTAGCTCACACAAATGGAGGGAGGAATTTTTTTTTCTCTGAGACATAAGTTTCAATTGACTTGTCTAACTTGGTGCCTTGGACTGTAGTAAAACGTCCATATTCAACACCACAGCCAGAAATTGAGGAAAAACCCTCAGTTTATGTACATATGTGTCTCCCATTCCCTTCCCCCCTCCTCTGTCTTTCCATTCCCACACAAGTAGAGTGTGAGTGGCTGTAACTCCATGGTTTCCTCCCTGTGGATCCTGGGAGCCCTCCAGGACACGCTGCCTTCAGCATGCAGGAGATATACAGCAGCTGCCAGCATCTGTCCCTTGAGCTCCCCAGAGGACAATGAAGCAAATAATTTCCTTAATTATTTATCAAGGGCTGCTTCCTCAGTCCATAAATTTGTTTGGCTGTCTCCTGGAGGCCTGGCTTTCCTACTTTTTTAGGTTCTTCCATATGCATTTGAAACATGTTTTATTATCCATATTAATATCTACAGCAAGATTCCTTTCTTTTTCTACTTTTCTTTTTATCAGTCTTATGCTATTCTTTTATTTTATTCTGTTAGCTTTTTGTTGCCTTTTTTCCCCTGTGCCTGATGTTTTATGAGACACGACTTGACCTTTAATTAACCTTTTATCCGCTCTCTTCATTTGCTTCCTTCCCCTGTCTTTACATTGGAAAGAACTTTGCATATGTATTATTTTAATTGACCACTGAGTCATTTAATTCCCTATCTATTGTCAAGATTTGACTTGGGAGAGAAATGGGCTATTCTTTTCACTGAAACTCCTCCAAATAAGCACATTAGCAGTTTTGTTATGAACTATTTTAATCAACAGCTGCGAAATGGCCAATAAAACAAATTTGTATTCAGGGCTTATGCACTGGGAGAGAAGATTCCTGAATTAAAAAAAAAAAAAAGACCAAAAAATAAACAAGAAAACCAAATAAAAATCCTTCTTGCCAGGCTGAAGTGGTGCCTGGTTTTGGTTAAACTCTCCAACTCCCAGTGGGAAAAATGACCTTTATTTTCCCCCTCTGTTTTGGCAGCTGTATCAAAAAGAATCAAGCCAATCCCAAAGAAGTGCCTTGCAAAGGCTTGGCTACTTTAAAAAGTACAGAGGGGTTAATTATTCCTGTTAACAGTTAGGAATAGAACCAAGGCAGGAGTTTGGAGTGGGAGGAGGGTGCAGGGGGGAGAGAGGGAAGGAGCAGAAGGTGCTTCAGTCATTGCTGCTCTTTCATCCATCCGAAATCTGGTCCCAAATAATCATTAATCACTGACTTTGTGTTCTTCATAGAAAAACGTTCTATTTTCAGGTGCACTGATATAATCTTGCACTTGAGCACATTTAACTAGGACAGAACTCTGAAAGCTGTCACAAGTATCCCCATCCCTCCACGTCACATTACAGTGCTTCCCACATCCTTCACTCCAGCAGAATCTGCCTTTCCAGTCAAAGGTGTACAGTGATAATTCAGCAGGGATTATTCTCTGCAAACATCGTGCTTATTTTTATCACTCCTTCCATATGCAGTTTATATTCTATGTTTGCCTCAAAGTTACACTCTGAAATATTGAAAATCCGAGAAAAACAGACACAAGAGCAAAATGGAATTAAGTAAATTTTACAGAGAGGATACAACCTGCTCTTTTATGCTTAGACAAAAAAAAATAGTGCAACATTAATTAAATCTTGAAAAATAATGTCACCTGCTCTGATACAGATGATGGTTTCAATCATACTGATGGCAGATGTTAAAAGAATTTTGACATTTTTCGGTTCGTGGAATTTTGTCTTTCATACCCAATATCCTGCTAGGACATTCACTCTTCCCTTGCTACCAACAAAACTCAAACAATCACACAC
Source organism: Pseudopipra pipra (assembly GCF_036250125.1). Classification (NCBI taxonomy): domain Eukaryota; kingdom Metazoa; phylum Chordata; class Aves; order Passeriformes; family Pipridae; genus Pseudopipra; species Pseudopipra pipra. Next base: position 3,263,050 of record NC_087559.1, on the reverse strand, counting down.
TTCTGTAACCATTTACTGTGGGTTCCTCAATTTTATATGGTGCTTTCCCTCTATTTGAAAACGTAGGATATTGATAACATCTGAAAATATAGGACATTGGTAACAGCTGCTCCTCTACTTAGACCACTGACTGCTTATCTTCTTCTTGAAGTCAAAATTTCCCTAATTACAGTACAAATCAGAAATACTTTGGCACATAAAATGTTTTACTCGGTAGAGAGGAGCAGTGTTAATTATTTGATGTTAATTTCTAGGGAAAAAATAATTAGGCAACAAATAAATACACGGAATTATTTTGATTATTGGCAAAAGGTAACATATGAAATATTTCAGCTTCTCAATAGATAAAATGGCACATTGTTTGCTGCCATAATGGACATGTAATTGAATGTTTTTGAAGTATAAATGATAAAATAGTTTTGAAAACATCGTTGGAGCCTTTTTTGTCTTCTAAAATATGTTTCAACTTGGCATGACAGCAAATTAGGAAGCCTAGCTGGCTGCATTTCAAACTCACATCTTGGGCCTTTTCATTGTAGATTGAAAGGTGATGGTGATGGAAAGCTTTTTACTGCATTAAAGCATTTTGGATCAGGTACTTGGTTAGGAATTAAGATGTTCAAAACACTGAGCTCAGTATGACTTTACAGCTCCACAGCAAAGATTTGATCATCAGGTGGAACAGCATTAAGAGCTTCCACTCTCATTTCTCATGTTGTACCAGCTTCAGTTTTTATGATTTTACCTCCATTATGTACATTGCATTTCATCCTATAGTCTGTGGCCATATTTCCCACTATCAATAATGTTTTTTACATGTTCTCAACTTTTTTCTTAGTAGGAAACTCAGTTCAAACACACCATAATTGAAGATGAAAGCAATTATCAAAGACTGGGCTAAAAATTCAGCAGATTTAAAAACTTTAGGTTTTTATTACATCTTCCTGTGGAACATTTCTTTATAGGGTTAATAGGCAACAGTTACTTATGTAAGTGAAATACACTTCAAATCCTAGAATGGTTTGGGTTGAAGGGACCTTAAAGATCATCCCATCCCCCCCCCTGCCATGGGCAGGGACACCTTCCACCAGCCCAGGTTGCTCCAAGCCCCATCCAACCTGGCCTTGGACACTTCCAGGGATGGGGCAGCCACAGCTTCTCTGGGCAGCCTGTGCCAGGGCCTCAGCACCCTCCCAGGGAAGGATTTCTGCCCAATATCTAGTCTAAACCTGCCCTCCTTCAGCTTAAGGCCACTTAACTATAGTGCATTTCAAGGAGACTCAGCAGGATTTTTGTGGGAATTCATTTCCCCTCCTTACTTCAGCTCTGCTGCTCACTCAGTCTCTGGTCATTTTATCCCTTTTCATTACTTACAAACAGACCTTAATAACAGATCTGCTTCCCTTATAAGTCTTTCATTTTTTTCCTAATTCCTTCTCAATCACATCCCTAAGTGTTCTGCTGAGTGGAGAACACACACTGCTGAGATCAGAAGTTAAAAGGGACCTTGTCTTCCCCCCAGAGCAGCAGGATCTGCATTTTATCTCCCTTTCTACTCTCCACATTAGAGGCTAGAGAGCCTTATGCTTAAGAATTGATCACCCAGGCACTACTTCACCCAAGATTTAAAGATTGGTAACACTTTAAGGAGCACTCAGCTTTTTATGTGTGTTAAGCTGTTCATGTTGGACCACCTGGTGCCCAGGAGACCTTTCCAGTAGTTTTGCTTCACATATTCTACTGCAACCTTTTGCCCCAGCTTACACACAACCTTAAGAGGGATATAATTCCTCAGCATCTCGTGTGAAACTGTTCTTCCTTAAGCACAACTTTATTTTCCCACACATTCTGCTTTGCTAAAGATGCTCAAAATAGGCTCAAATAGCTCCAATTACACAAGGAACAGTGTGATATGTCAGTGCAGCACAGAGAGGGTGAGCACGAGACTGGCACACAGGAGGAGCAGATCAGAGTTTTACATGCTAACCTAATAAAATTTAACAGTTGCCTCAACGTGTAAAAGAATAGACAAGTTGTCTTCATTTTTTTGCTCTCTTCTACTGTATTCTAGTTACAGATTCTTATTTCCACTCTCCAGATTTCCTCAGGGACACATCTCTTCCATCAGCTGATCAACTGAGATCTGAGCCTCTTTTTAAAATATTTCTTTTCTTTACCATCACCATTTTGAGGACTTGATTCCAGTCCTGTCAAAGTGCCCTGCCCTTCACAATGACTCTCAGTGTGTGATTACTTATAATAGACTGCCACCACATGAGCTTTGTCATGGGAACCAGACCGAGATGTGTTTTCCCCCTATGATCACTTTTCTATCAAGGATTTTGTGTCCCCTGGGGTTTTTTTTTTATCTTTTAAATAGATCTATGCACAATGGATGAAGATGTGTCAAGTAATTTGAGGATATTCGGTTTAGAAACCACAGTTAACCCACAGACAGTAAAATACAGCATGTGCTGAAATGTTCATTAACCACCTCTGGTTTGGAATGTCATGTTCTAAACTTATCTCAGAATCACAGAATGGTTTGAGTTGAAAGGGACCTTAAAGATCATCTTGTTCCAACCCCCTGCCATGGGCAGGGACACCTTGAACTAGACCAGGTTGCTCAAAACTTCTCAATAATCCATCAGTGCCAGTTTTACCCCGTCAGGAGGTAGGAGGTAACCGTGCCCAGGGCAGCATGGGGTGACTTTCAGAACAAACTCTGTGTGTCTTGCAGACAATTGCAAAAATGGTGCAATTTCCTGGGACACTGAAGCACTTTGGGTTACTCACCATTCCATCCCTTGGACACAAAATGCACACAGCGAGCCCTGCCAGGCCATCCTGGCCAAATGACACGTCACTCCTGCTCTCCATCTACAGCACATTCAGCGCCTGCTGTTGGGCCACACACGTTTTCCATGGAGAAAGACCCTCCCTGTCCGTGGCTCTTTCCAAAAAGGAGTCAGCAAGCAAAAGACACAGCAGCCCCTTGGACACATAATCCTGAATCCTCTTCAGCTCCTACTTTTGCTTGCAATGAAGTCATGACAAATCACTTTATTTGTGCAGGAAAGCACGGACTGAGCAGAGCTGTGGCCTTGTGCTCGTGGTGCGACGCCACATCCAAGGCCAGAACTTTCCTCTCCTCTCTCCATCAAACACAAGCTCTTTTTCCTATCCAGTGTCCTTCTGTAAAACCTTTCTGCTTTTCAAAGAGGCAAGGCTCCTGGATTACATTTTTTGACAAGATGGATGAGACTCCTTTTCACATGAGACCAAGGAAAGTAATGAGCTGTAATCTCTGAGCTGGAAGATATCTATCTTTTTTAATTACAGGTAGATTATTTCTATATTAGCCCCCACAGCAAAAGGCAGAGCCACAGAGGTTTCTCCAAGCAGTGCTGTGTCAAGAGGAAGGGATTATAAGAGTTTGGGACCTTGGCAGAAAAAAAAAAGGATTTTCAAACTTGAGTCTATTTTGAATATTATAGCTCCATGCTAATTATGTTATTCAGAAAGCACGTATTTTGACACTTATTCACTACAAGTAAAAAGAGATTGCCATCACATCAGGGAGCTGGTTATCAGATGGTCCCTGCCAGCATTTCTGCCTCAGTTTGGCACGTCTTCACTGCCCTTGTGATTGGAACCTGCAGCCTTCACATCAGTTGGAACAACTTCAACCCATTTAACCAAACTATCTGCTTGCATCCTTATTTTTACATTGAGATTCTCTTTACCTTAAGCCTGAAGGAAGGTCTGATTGTGATGCTTCCTCGAGATACCTTTTTGTATTACAATTTTTGCTTTTCCACCGTGTTTGCCAAGGCCTTGGCCATGTCTGGAGCCTTGGAGGCAGTTTTCTAAAGGCACCATGGCTTAACCTACTACAGAGATGGGCATGTGGAGTGTTTCAACTCCTTGTGATCAGCCTAAAAAGAGGACATGACCACGTGTCTCATCTACAGCCTCCAAGAGAGATTTCTGTTCCTGTAGAATAGATGTTTCTCTGAGTCCTGCTCCCATAAGGAGAATTCCATGAGAAACACAGAGTGAAATTGTGATGCTGCTGATAACCCTCTTGAGCCATAGAGAATAAAACCAGGATCCAGGAAAGCTTGAAAGTTATTGGAGAGCATCTACTTCAAAATATTTCTTGTTTGGAGCCAAGTTCTGTTGAAGTTCTGTCAATTTTTTTTTTCCTTTTCTTTTAAATGGAAGTTTATAACTTGTGAAATATATTGTTTTGTGTGGAAAACAACTAGAAAACACAGGATTTCTCTGGGAAGCAGCACTGGTAGGGAAATTTCCTGCATCTCTACTCTTTTTAAAGTTTATTTGTTGAAAACCCTTTCAGGACTGAGTCCTTGCTGAATGAACCCACTGAACCAGAGGAGTATGGCTGCTTGTAAGGGATGAAGAGTGACATGGACACTTCCACATCCTGGGAAAACAGGAAAAGTAAAGATAACACAGAGAGAAGGGAAGGGGAAGACTTCAAATCCACAGAAAGAGAATAAAGGGGAATCAGGTGAAGAGAAGTCAAATTTAATTAACTTAGGAAGGAAGTGCAGGATAGAAAATGTCTTTGGCCTCCTCAGTTATTGAATTGAGCACTCTACACCTGGAATTTATCGTGGTGCAAGCATTGAAAAATAAAGCTGAAAAAAGTGGTAACAAAGTAAAGTCATACTAAAGGAAGCCTTTACCAAGTTTCACTTCCCATATTGCACCTCACAGGTTATATAACTTTACATTTAATGGATATTCTCAACTGGAGTTCTATCTGTGAACTGGAGGGAATGTTATTAGTATGCTAATCAGTTCTGCAGAGTAAATTGGTTATAAGAGTGGGGTAAGGTACAATAGGGGAATATTTTTTAATTAGCACACTATGAAGTCTATACTCCCCTTGATGCCTGTGCATATCCCCCATTGACATTAATTTCAGCCATACAACTTAGATTGAAATCAAGGGGGGTTTGCAGGACTCTCTTCCATCCCAATCTGAAGGTATTTGCAGGAAGGGATGCTGGCCAGGCTCGAATCTGTAGCCATGGAAATGCTGGAAGGTTCCAAGCACGACTGCTGGAGTAGAAAACATCCCACGTGTCCCATCAGGCACTCCCAGTATCCCAGAGTGGTTTGGGTTGGAAGGAACCTTCAAATTTATCTCATTCCACCCCCTGCCATGGGCAGGGACACCTCCCACTAGCCCAGGTTGCTCCAACCTGGCCTTGGACACTTCCAGAGATGGGGCAGCCACAGCTTCTCTGGGCAACCTGTGCCAGGGCCTCCCCACCCTCCCAGGGGAGAATTCCTTCCCAATATCCCATCCCAGTTGAAGGTGTGTGAATTCTCACATACAGGGTGTTTGGGAAGGAGAATTCAACCTCAGTTTCAGTCAACTGTCAGATTTTATAACCAGTTCCAAATGGGTTTAGTGCTTACCCTGAACTTTGGCTAAATTCACATTTTCTGCAGATGGCTTGTAGGGTTTATCACCGGTGTTTGAAACACTTGGGAGAATCAGTCCTGCAAAACAATCTCGTTCACTGATTATTTTTTTTTTTTATTAAAAAAGTTTCTTAGGTTCACGAGCCTCAAATGAACCTTTGGAAGACTTGATGGAGAAAGCAATTAAAGCAGCAAGAAAAAAAATGGTGTTTTGGGAATGATAATGTGAATAATAAAAACAGGCAATAATTTGCAGTTTGGTATTTGGATTTTATCACTTGAACCACACTCTTTTAAATTCGCTTCCTTCAATATCAGCCACCCCCAGGAGAGGAACTGTGTTTTAAAAGTCATCTTGCAATGGCCAAACTTTCATTTCCTTTATAATTCCTCACTGACCTTATGGTGGAACTTTTCTAGTTGATCCCCCAAACTCTTAAATGACATCAAAAGTTGGCTTTTTATTGTAATACTTCTGGTCTGCTAAATTTTGTTTGCAAAGTTAATATAAACTACCTTGGAATCAAATTTTGTATCAAGAACCTTGAGGTCTGTCTGTTGATGAAGAGCCCTGCTCAAAATCTGAGTATCACAGAGGAAATTTTTGAAGGAAAGCCAGCAGGTAAAGGATTTCTGCAAAAAATAACAACTTTACAAGCTCCAAGGTTTTCTAGGTATGTCCTGAAGCTGCTATTCACTATAAAAAGGCCAGATTTTCATTCTATACTTTCATTTATTTATATTTTACTATGGAATAATTCAGTATAAACTGAGATTTAAATCCTTGAGAGAAAGTTAAGCTGCCTCTATAATATTCTCGACTAAAGTTTGAAAATTGCTCCAGCATTACTGCAAGATCCTCTGGAAAGTCAGCTTTAATTTCCTCTCTTGCAGGTAAAGGAGAAATGACAGGTCTCTGGTATAAATTTTTGAGTAAATTTATTTCACTGAATTAAAAGGTTTTAACATTATTAGAACACAATACTGCCTAATAAAAATGGAAAGATTGTTGGGGGTTTTAAGGACCTCAGCTTTAATCTCCTTGCAATAACCACCTCAAACATATGGCTAAGGATTATTAAAATGCTGAAGAAATATTGTATTAAAACAGCTGAATATAAAAGTAGCTGTTAATTGGTCTACATATCAGGTGTCCTACCAGCCTTATCCCTTTCATCTCAGGCTCAGGAGATATTTATAAAGACAATTCTGCATTTGATGCCTTTTGCTTTCTCTTCTTCTTTTTTTTTTTGGATGCAAGCTAATAATGAATCTTTCGGAGGAAATGTGGAAATGTGAAGATAGTTAAGATGATCTAGACCTGTTTGCTACTGAACCAAAATCTTGAAGGTGCAAGAACTCAGGACTGCAGATGAGAACAGTAAGTATAAATACAGCAAATACAGCCCCAACCTCCTAAAGCCCCACTGGCACCAATAAATAAGGCAAATTACAAATAAAGGTTCTCTAATTGGAGGGGATTTTCTCCTGCAACCTGATTTCAGCCCCAGATGGGAAGGCTGGAGGGCATTTCCAGTGCTTTGCCTTACACAGACCATGAGCATCTCCTGAATTAATCCTGGAGAGAACTAGAGCAGATCCTCCAGGAAAACCTGGAGCCTGAGTCTGACAGAGAATCAGCCTGTTCTCCAACATTTAATCACCTCAACACTGAGAACTGATGATATTTATGGAGTGATTTAAACCCCTAAACTAGAAAACTGTATTTCTGATACCTGCCTTTTGTGTTCACAGCGAGTGATTAAAACTTTAATGATTTCTTGTGTGATGGCCCCAACTTTTCCATTTTAAGGCCTCCATATTTCTTTTTATGGACCTTCCACTGACCAAATACAAAGTTAAAATGCTCATGGCACACTCTTCTTGTAAGGCCTCTCATCAAATTGCAGAACAGACCCAGGGATTTACAGCCACAACAAATCAGAGATTTTTCCTTTGAAATCATAAATAAAATACTTAAAACAACAATAAGAAATTCATGGAGTCCACCAGCAAAAGGAACACATGGCTGGTAAAGATCACTTTTTGGGGTTATTTTGAGCCCTGTCAGTTGATTTTTACCCCATTTTTTTGTGAGCTGTTTATTTTGTATCTCTCTTTTTTTGAATCAGTCATGCATCACCAAGTCAGATGCTTTATAGAAGGCTATTACAGAACATTACTATGGTTATCAACAAAATTTGTAATCTCCCCCACAAAAAAGCAATTTTGACAGGATCTTCTCTCCCTAAGCTCTCATTGATTGGCATTAATTAGATTTCTGCCGTTAATCCTTCATTAATCGAGTTCTACACCAGCCATTCCAGGACCAGTATCAAACTGACAAACCTGTAATTAAACCAGGGTCGTCACATCTCCCTCTTTTAAATACTGGAACAACATTTGCTTTTCCCAGCCTCCTGGAACTCCCCCACTGCTCCCAAACTCATTTAAAAATTCCCAATAGCAGCTGGAGGAACTCAAGCACAGCTCACTCTTATCAGCCCCTGGAAGATTTGGCAAACTGGTGGAGCACTGGGCTGTTGGGGGCATTGCTTTGAGCTGCCTCCTTGGTCACAGGCTCACAGCAGCGCTGCAAAGATGCAGTGTTGGATGATTAAACCAGGTTTTTACTAAAGAGAAAGTAAAGAGAAAGATAAGAAAACAGAAATAAGACAAGAAAGAAAAGGTCACGTGAAGCAGAGTTGACAGCAAACCCCAGGTTACACAGTCCATGCCCAGGTATCCTCATGAGCTCCCCGTCCAAGTCCCCTCTCCAGCCCAGGTGAGGATCCACGTGGCCCTGGCAAGGCCTGGGAACCATCCACTCATCCCTGGCTCTCTCTCTCTGTGACCCCCAAACTTTTATGAATTGAGGTCAAGAGTTTCACTTCAGCTCTCAGCCAGAGCTGCTTCAGTCTTGACCATCAGTGTCTGCAGCAAGTTTTTCCATAAAAATCTTCACTGGACTTTCTTGAAGCTGTAAAAAATAACTTGAAGTTGTTGACATCATCAAAGCAGACAGGTCTTTCATAGTGAAGAGGTGAGATAAAAGAGGTAAAGAGGTGAGAGGATGTTTTCCCTCTTTATACATCATCCCCTGGCCAGAGCTCTCCAAGATGCTGGCGATGCACTTGGGGTCAACACCTGTGTTTACAAAGGCTCCTAAACAAGAAGCTGGATTTCAATTCCATTATTTCCTCTTCTCTTTTGACAGAATCATAAAACACTTCCAGGTATGGGGCACCCACAACTTCTACCAGTTATTATCTCAATCTTATTTTCTACCATTTATTATCTTAACTCAGTCTTTGGGGGGACTGATAGCCCAATTTTTTAAAGCTTATTTTGAGCATCTCATTTTGTCTTCTACCAAGCTGCACCATTCCACAAGGCTGGAGGATTTATTTATTACATTTTCAGTCCTTGTTCAAGAAGCAAGCACATGGTCTGGATCATTCTGCTAGACAAGATTTTTTTTTTTTTTCAGGAAATCCTTTTTTGTTTTAATGGTAGAAACTTATCACAGAATAAGATTAATATTAATCTATAGAAAAGAACAAGATAAAGATAGATTTTGCCTATTAAATTTAAGGATGACAATCAGTTAAGTGTCTACTAAGTAAGCTAAATTAAAATGAAACACCAAGAGAAGTATATATGACAGGCTAGAGTGTATTAAATGGTTTCATTATCCTCTGATATAATGGATAACAAATGGATTTGGAAAATGATGCAATGTTTTCAAAAAAAGTATTCCTGTAGAATTAGAATAAAATCAGGCAGAATTTATGTCTCCACCGTGACAATTTTCACTGCCATCTCACAATGTTAGCTGTGGCTTTTAATGTCTGTTTATGTGCCTCTCTCGAGCAGAATTTGAAATTAGTTGATCAGTTATCATGTAAGGACTGCTTAAGAATAAATTCATATTAAATTAGGAAAACTAGGGAAGATAAGAATGTAGTATTTCTAATACCAGCAGGGAAAAAAAAGTCAAGACAGAGATATGTTTATATTACTAATGAACTAATTAAATTAGGTATTAATGTAGCCGGTGTTCAGTGAGATTGTGCTGCTTCTGTATATTCTAAATAAGTTTTCTTGCAGCACAGCCTTGTTACAATGTTAAACAATTTTTAGTGTCTTACACCTGAAAGATCACCAGAGATTAAATTTTGTCCAATAGATTTTAATGCTGAACCAGACTATTTAAAATTCGCCATGAAATGTAAAGATGGATTCAAAATTTATGAACAGGAGCATGTAATGACATAGGGCAGATTAAAAAAAAAAAAAGTACAATTTAACAGAAAGTATTATTAGTAATAACGTTGCAATCAATCACCCCTCTTATCCACTCATGTGTCTTTAGATTATATCATTTAAAAAGCCCTAGTGAAGACAAATCTTGCTGAGCTGAGCACTGCACTTGGAGTTTTCAAAGGACTGTGATGGAAATCATCACTTCACTGCCCAGCTCCTCACTGGAAGTTCACACAAGCTGCTCCTGCACTTGGAGAATTAAAGTCTCCTTTTGCTCAAGAGAGAGAAAGAAATCAGGCTGAGAGAGCTGGGGATGCTCAGGCTGGAGATGAGGAAGCTCCAGGGAGACCTTGGAGCACCTTCCAGTGCCTCAAGGGGCTCCAAGAGAGCTGGAGAGGGACTTTGGACAAGGATGTGGAGTGACAGGACAGCCTTAAGCTGAAGGAGAGTAGATTTAGGTTGGATGTTCGGAAGAAATTCTTCCATGTGAGGGTGGGGAGGCCCTGGCACAGGCTGCCCAGAGAAGCTGTGGCTGCCCCATCCCTGGAAGTGTCCAAGGCCAGGTTGGACAGGGCTTGGAGCAACCTGGGCTGGTGGAAGGTGTCCCTGCCCATGGCAGGGGGTGGAACTGGGTGATCCTTAAGGTGCCCTCCAACCCGAATCATTCCATGACTCTAAGGAATTGGAGATTCCAGTTTTTTGAAGGAAAACTTCAGAACCTCTCTTCTCCCTCCTGTATTTTAATATAATACAAATATTATAACAACTGTTAAACCAAATAAATACTTGAAATCTACAGTGTTATATTGCAGCCGTTTTTAGCCCTCCTCTAATATGTTCTTAGGCAGAAGAGGGTTTTGTTACTCTGGCTACTGTTCTAAGTAGTGCCTGCTGAAAAATTCCAAGGTCACAGCAAGGAAACACAAATAGAAAAACTGGGATGGGGGAAAGACATCAAGTGGGAATAATTTTTTTTTCCTCTGCAAAGAGCACAAGGGGCTGAAGAGGAAACCCGACAGACAAATGTAGTTTCAGCATCATTCTCTGTTATTTTCTCTATTGCTTTATTCTTTCCAACATGTCAGCTAGAAATAGTGTGTCAGAAATTCAGCAAATCCAGAGGTCACAGGAAAAACCATCAGCAAAAGAGGCTGCAATCTGAATTATTCGGAGGAAAGGCATTTGGAAGTGAAGTGGAGCTGGTGCAGTGTGGAAGAGAGAAAAAAAAAAAGCAGGAGAAAGGAAAAATAAAAGCCTCAGCATCTAAAAACCCGCAGACATTGAGTGTGATTAAGGCAGTACCACTGAGCAGAGGATGCAGCCTGATCCCTGCCTGCCATGGGCTCTGCTGCTGCTGCCAGCTCCCAAAATCTCTGCAGCAAGGGTTGGGATGTCACCAGCCCCGTGTTGGAGGCACGATGCTGTCAGGGAGTGCTTGTTTGCTGTGAAAAATAGCCAGAGCTTTCCCTTCAAAGTGAGTTTTCCAGCCTGCCTTGCATTGCAGTTTAATCAATACTTCACCTTGATGTCTCTGTTACATCAGGACTAAAATGAAGTTTATAGGCAGCTCAAAAGATCTTAACTCCTACAATCCACCCCCAAACATCTCTTCTGTTGTTTTTCCCTGGCCAACTAAGTGTTAATGAACATCAGGATTAAAGTGGCAGCACTAAACCACTCCTAATCCACTAAACCATTCCTAACCCAGGAAGAACTAGAGGCTACTCCTACTGTTTGAAACTGTATAAAAAGCTCCAAATGATTTAGACACTTTGAAATTCTCCATTCCTTTGCTTTTCCTCTCGGCTCTGCCATTGCAGCAAACCATGCTGGGGACACAATTCATTCCAGGCATACAAATACAGAGACACTAATTCATTCAGTTCTCTTCCAAACTTGTGCTGATATTACATGGAAAAGCTAAAGGACAGAATGATCAGCTGCTTTGATGGCCTAGGAACAGCCCACAGCTCTTTACCTGATGGATTAAATGCAAATCTGAGCAACCTGGTCTAGTGGAAGGTGTCCCTGCCCATGGAAGGTGGTTGGAATGAGGTGAGCTTTGAGGTCCCTTCCAACACAAACCCTTCCATGATTCTGATTCTATGTGTGTGTGCAGATATGTGAGGTGTGCAGGCCAAGGTACCAATCACAGGGTATTCCAGAGGCCTGGAATGTGCTGCAAGAGGAAGACACGGTGAAGCTGAGAGTGGTTGGCTCCTGATCCAGCTCCCTGCTGGGGAAGAGGCTGAAATAACTGCAGAATACTCTTCTTTTCCACTTAAAGAAAGGCTGTGAGGACTCTTGCCTTGCTGCATGTCTGTTTGGAAGGACCAACTTGCAGGTAGTTTAACCAGGGTATGTTCAACCAAAGCCAGAGGGAGATGTCTTTTCCTGTGTGAAAGGCATTAAATTAATCCCTACAGCTGCTTTCTTCTGTCTTTCAGGTTTATCTACAGAAATCCACCTCTCTGGCTCAAACACGGGTTCTTTTGATGGTTGTGTGGTCTCATCTGATCAGCACAACATTCCTTTAGCTAAAAAGTGCCTCTGTTATGTCGGGGTACTGGTGAGCAAAGGGGTAGGATCTGCTGCCCACCACAGCCCGTGAGCAGGGGAAAGGAATCTCAAACAGCATCTGCAGCATCAACCCTGGTAGGTCCTGAGTGGAAAGATTTCAACACAGCACTGAAAACGGTGTAACCTGTTATTTAGGAGAATGGCACTGAAAAAAATATAGTCTTACCAGAAATTAATAAAAGGCATTATTGCACATTTCTTTTCTTATCTTGTTCCTAATAAGCTCTTGACACAGCTCTCCCTTTTTTTGCTTCAAATTATGCAGCATTTTTAAAGATAGTACCAATAATCCCTGTTCCATTTCCTAGCTAATGTTTTTGATGGCAATCATGTACATTCTCTCTTGCATTTCACTCAGACTATGAGTTTGGGGGCTGTGTTGCAGATTCCCTCTTTTGAAGTAAATTTGACTGATGGCAATGACCTAAAGAGATACAAGATCAGCAAACTTCCACAGCAAAGACCACAATGTAGGGTGCATTTGTAGTGTTATTCTTTATTAATTTAGAGGCCAGAGTTCTTGTAGGCCAGCTCATCTGGTAGGAGGTGGCATGGGAGGTTGGATGCTCTGTTGGCATAAGCAGGAATCTGGAATGGGATGCAGCAAGAGACTGAGTGTCTTTGGGCTTTGAAGCTCTAGGAAGCTGCTGCAGATGATTTTCACACAGCTGTGGATGTTCTGGCTTCTTTGTGGAGGTATTTTGGCCTCCCCAAATGCATGTGAGGAGTTGGGATGCAGGTGTCTGGGTTATGGATTCTCCTCAGAGTCAGGAAACTAAACCTTATGGATTGCAAGGCCAAGGCTGGGACTGTCTTAAAGGACACAAGTACCCTTAAATGTGAAAGATCAGGGGTAAAAGGGTAAAAGAAGTTACTCTGAGGACTGTGGGAGATGTCACCCCTACAATACAATCAGGAGACCCTCCTGAGTTCACTGCCCTTTCTCACACGGTGAAAGAAAGAGAGATACCTCTTTCCCCCATTGAAATTCCAGGGACTTCAGGTGCCTTACACTCCTGTAAGGCATTTTCTGAAATTACAGAGTCTGGGAAAGTGCCCTTTCCATTTTGTTATTCATTAACTGCCTTCAGCTCTTTAGTATGCGACGGGATCCTCCTCCTTCTGAGAGCCAGGGAGAGAGATGACAGAGCAAAGGGCAGCACAGACAACATCAAGAAGCCAGAAAAGCAAGGGAAGCAGGGAAATATTGTTTCATCCTTTTTTTTACAGCCACTTATTTCCATGCTGAAAAGCAGCATGTGGGCTGAGATGCTTTACTTTGCATTTTACACTGGAACCGCAGGAACTATTCTCCACTTATCACCAAAGGGGAACAGCCCAGTGCAGTTCTAATCTGATGGTATTAAACTGTGACCATTAAACCAACCTATACCTGGAAAGCAAGGAGAAGAGGTGTTGTAATATTCAGCTTCCAATTGTAATGTGCCATCTGCTACGTGAGATTACTTGTCTGGGAAGGAAGGGGCTGTGGAGGAGCTTCTCATCTTTGTGGGTGCTCATCGAGATCATACTTCAGTGCCACAGAATGCTTGAGAGGACTTTCTCCTTTTCAATTGCCTCTCCTAGGCGTTTTCCTACTCTATAAACCTGAGCTTTTCTGTTTTCTCACATTTTATCTCTGGAATTTATTGATAGCTGTGAGTGGGTTGCTGACATACCCAGGAATCACCCCTGTGCTCAAAGCCCTTTTAAGGCACAGTGAGACCAGGGAAGAAAGATTGCTAAGTGCCTCAAATACCAATTTGGGATTCAGGGAGGCCAGATTAGATTCTCTTCAGCAGGTTCCCTTAAAACCCTTGGGAATGCCCTTTTCCCCTGGGTTTCAATCCCTGTCCAGAAAGGATGGGTCCCTTTTCTTCTCCCTGAGCTGTGATAGCTTTCAAACACTATAACAGATGAGAAATTATTATATTAGCTTGTAACAGAGCATTAGTCTACTTATCACTCTAAGAGTACCATATTCTCTTCCTGTAAAAGAGTTTTTTCTTTAAATCGAATTAATTGAGTATCAGCCTGGCAGTAGCAGCCCTGAATCCATTCCTAGTGGGAGTCATTTCCCTGAAACCCTTGAGAGGGAACCCCTCTCTGGCCCAGACAGGCTACACAGTGTGATCCTTGCAGTCACAGCCTGGCACATCCTGCTCCATCAGCACTTCAGCCTCAGCCATCTAAGTGCTAAATCAGCTACGTTTACAGTCCAGGAATTTTCACAAGGAAATTCATGTTTCTCTGTAAGCTGCTCCGAACAGGAAAGCAAGAGTGGCAGGGTGGGCCACAGAGACAGGGAAGCAGCACTTAAAAAAGGCTGCTTGTGATTAATATATTCCATTTCTGCTGGGAGGATTGTTATTCACGACTCTGTCTGGCAAACACAATGTGACAGGCCTAAGAAAGCACACAGACAAGTTCACCTATTCTTAGCTCAGTGTACAGCAAGTTTCTGTTTTGAGGCAAGGGCTCATTTTCCAGATCACATTTGAACATTTTTAGGATAATTGAGACAGCTGTTGGTGAAAAACTGCTGTAGCTTGAAAATCACTTGGATGTTTATACTGTTGGTAAACTGCTCTTCCTGGATCCTTAGTGAGGGAGAAAGGAGACACCACTTCACTTCTTACCTTGGCATAAGTTCCTAATTATTGGCTGAGGAGTTGCTTGGTATTGGCAAGACACCAGAGACCAGTTCTGTGGTGAAGGAACCAGGAGAGGGTTTAACATGTTTCAGTTCCTGTCTCCCTGTGACATTGAAGACAAGACCTCAAGTCTTTACATCATCATAGAGTCAAGTATTTTCTGCTTCTTCCCCATCTTATGATCTCTGCTGTAAGCATCCATATTCATGAACCCTTCAAGTGAATCCAAGTTGTGAGCAACCTTTTTTTTCTTTTACCCAGAATTGTGGACATGTCCAACAAGCACCTTTCTTAAGATCAACACTCAGAAATAAGAAAGCACAGCTGACCTGCATCTGCCTTCTCTAGGATCTGGCAAACAGGGTTATTTCAAACTACTTTAGTCTTTTATACAGAAAGGTTACCTGGACTTGTATTAGTTTGCAGCATGCAGGGTTTAAGAGCCTGCAGGATAATAGAGGATACAAGGTAAAACCACTGTGTGCCTAAGCCCTGCGTGTGATATCTCAATTATCAGAAGAATCAGAGAATGGCAAGTCAGAACTGTTGATTGAAATAATTATTCAAAATTTTTGCCCAAACTCTACTGCAACATGCAGCCAGAGCAAGCTGAACATGCAGTTTAAAATTGGTCTTGGGGCAGAGGAGAAACACTGGATTTCCTGATAGGATAATATCCATTTCTCATAACAGCTGTATCATCCCAAAACAGAATTGTCAAGCTTTAATCTGTTCTTGGGTGAAAGATCTTCCTCTTTTTTTTTCCATCAGCAGTTAAATAAACTTTCAAACTGCCTTGTAGTGTACCCCACCTCTGCCACGCCTGCAGGACCAATGCAGGGCAGAACATCTGTCCAGAACACCGGGTGGATGGACATGGATCCATCAGGACATGGATTTTCCTGTGCCTGTAACACACCAGTGATCTCTGCTGCAAACTAAACCAAGGCAAACAGGAGATTCCCTTTAGAAATTAGAAATCCAGACTCTAAGGCTGCTCACAATGAAACAGCATCATGCAAAGTTAATGAACACTGAGCTCATGTTTCTGTATCACACACGACTGACAGAGTTCACAGACTGGGCCTTGTCTGCCAAGGCCCTGTGCTGCCACTGGAAGAGTTTTTTAAAAATAAAATTACTATGGAGTAACTGACATTTCCTTTTGCCTGTCAGAATATATCCAGGCTGGGTTGTGCACCTAAATATCTCTTGGAATGTATGCTGGCATGTATTCCCTGCTTGCAGACTGAAAATCAGATTACTGCCTTGAGTACTAGCTGGAGTTCTGATGAATGTTTATTTGGCACCATGTTATGCACAAGTGCATAGAATTAAAATAATAATTTCTACTTGATTTCATGCTTCTCTGGCTTAATGGTCTCTGATGGTTTTTAGCAGATCCATTATACATACTTAAATATAGAAAAACTGTACTGCAAGGCAAAAAAAAAAAAAAAAAAAAAAAAGACTAAACTGATGACCAAATTTACTCCAAAAAAAAAAGTTGGAAAGAGAACTGCAAAGATGAATTTTGCTAGGATTTGCCATTGTGTCTTTTCTGGATAATAGGACACCAAGGTATTCATAATAATCAGTGGTGGACCCAAACCAATTTTCTGCTTGTCTCCATAACATCCTGACAACTCCTGTTTTCCCTCTACGTGCAGTTGAATGTAATTAGCAAATTGCTCAAGGCGTGATTAAAATGTCATTTTGTGAATCTGTGGTATTTTCAGGTCCTTTTTAAAGCCACTCACTACCTGCTCAGCCTGACCCCACGCCAGTCAAACATAAATAAAAACACCAAATAAAGGGAAATTATTATTTTGCTCTGCTGCTCAACATCATCCAGTGCTTTCCATCCAACACAGACAGCGAATACCCAGAGAGGCAGGAAGAGGCACCAAAAACTTCCAAGCAGAACAGGGATGTCATTTTGGATGCCACTGTCAAAAGCCATACCTTGGAAAAGCATCCCTTTAGGGAGTGACACTGCAGTGCCACAGAGTGTTGACAGGCTGAGAGTGCTCAGTCTTATCTGTGCAGGGACTCAGGAGAGATTCCAAGGAAGAGAAGGAAGATAATGTAAATGTGAGTGATGGTGTGGAACGTGTGCAAGCAAACACTCCTACCCCCTGAGCTCCACCTGCACTGCTGGCTCTCCTCCCACTGTCCTTCAGCTCTCAGAGAGTGTCTTGGAATATTTGCTGTTTCGTTCAGGCTCGGGTTGAAAAGTGTGGGGTCAAAGCAGCTTCGGTTTCACTCCGAGGAATTGGGAGTTGCAAAAGTCAAACTGTTGAATTTTGCTGCAATTCATGTGGTAACAAATGGGCTTTTGGTGGGAAGGCTCAGGAGTCAGTTCTGGAAGGCTGAAATGTTCATGATCTCACCACCAAGCTCAGCACCCTCAGCTGTTGACACCATCTGAAGAGGCTGGTTGGTTTGGTTTGGTTTTTAAAACAGTTTATTATCTTCTCTACGTTCTCACAAAACCCAAGTTATTTTTATCTCGTTGCGCCTGGGGGGAATGCACTGATATTCCTTGACTTTGCAAGGCCTATTTCTGCCTCATATTCTTACAGGATCTCACACCAGGAGAGCTGATACACTCTGGTTATAGCTCTGTGAAACCAGAACTCAGCCCCTCTCTGCTGCCACACGTTCACACACTTCCATATGAAGATATTTCCCAACCTTTGTCCTTCCCCACCTTCCCCACCAGCATTGTTCCTTCTGTGGAGCTTTCTGTGTTCCTCCAAATTTGGCTACTTTATGCTGAATTCCAACAAGATTGGTGTATTAGCTGCTAGATCATGCAAGGAAATTTAAGTTTTACCCAAGCATCTGTTAGTACAGTTTATCATTGTCCAGCATTTTTAATAATCCCACTTTTTCCCCCAGTAGAAAGAAGGCCAGAATGTGAGCATTTATTTGGAATTCTCTACCACTGCTATGTTATAACCAGGGAAATCTTACAATTATGTCTTCATTGTCTCAACACAAATCATGCTTTAAATGATTAAATAAATCTTACCAAGGACAAAGGGTTTTCAGCACTGCAGTCTATGAGTGATTTGCATGTAAGAGAAATAGATTTGGACCTGTCCCTGAAAAATTCTCTAGGAAGCTGTGAATTTTGCATATTTAATTATTACATAAGCATTTTTGTTTGGTATTGTTCTGGTAAGTGTATATTTTATTAGACCTCTGATGAATTATAAGATTAAATGTTTGTTCAGCAAGAGCTAGTCTCAGATCATTATCCTATCAAACATTATTTATTTATCCTGCCTCACTTTTAACCCTTGTGTGCTTTGTTTTCCTTCTCTAGTCATAGTATTTTATCCGGAAAGAAATTGAGCTCCCTTTGAAAATAATTCATGGTGAGTTAAGGTCAGATGGTGTTGAAACAGATTTTGGGTTGTACTTGGAGATTGAAGCTCCACCACCTGCAGGATTTGTGGTGTGCTCTGATGGATGCTGACTGTTCTCAGAGACAGGTACACTCTGACCTTCCCACAGAGCTGTTAACCTCTTAAAAATAAACTTATTGCACTGGCAGCAGGCTGGAGGCTACTAACTGATGTCAGTGGGAGTCCTGCTCTTGACGCCCTCAGGGAAGAGGAAACATTAATAGATTGTTAATGTCACGTTCCTTTGAAGTTTTTGACAGGCTTTACATCCAACACTCCCATGGAGACACGGGTGAGGTGTAATAGGGACTGAAATAATCCCCATCTCAGGTGTCTCAGCTAAGGGCTCTTGGTTTAGAGCCACGGAATGGATGCCAGCTTGGCTCTGCATTCCCACCTCTGGATCCAGCTGGTTGGTGGGATTCTCTGGTGCACCATGCCCTAAGTGGGATGCAGTGATCCCAAGTTCTGAACAGAATCCAGCATCCCTAAAGTGACACCACCCACATCTGCAGGAGGAAATACTGAGGAATGCAACGGCAAATCCTGTGGCTTCAGTCTCACTTTTTGGGGGATGATGTGCTTGTCCCCCGGCTGGAGGGGACCTTCTGCATTCATAACAAATTCTAGAATCACAGAATCACAGAATGGTTTGGGTTGGAAGGGACCTTAAGGATCATCCAGTGCCACCCCCTGCCATGGGCAGGGACACCTTCCACTGTCCCAGGTTGCTCCAAACCCTGTCCAACCTGGCCTTGGACACTTCCAGGGATCCAGAGGCAGCCACAGCTTCTCTGGGCACCCTGTGCCAGGGCCTCCCCACCCTCACAGGGAAGGATTTCTTCCTAACAAATAAACTAAACCTGTCCTCTGTCAGTTTAAAGCCACTACCCCCAGATCCATCACTCCAGGCCCTTGTTCCCAGGTCCCTCTTCAGCTCTCCTGGAGCCCTGGAAGGCTCTGGAAGGGGCTCTAAGGTCTCCCTGGAGCCTCCTCTTCTCCAGGCTGAACATCCTCAACTCCTTCAGCGTTTCCTCAAAAGGAGAGAATAGATCTGAATGTTTTCTTGACCAGAGCAAAACCAGGAGGGAGAAGGGAGAAATGCAGCCATCACTCTGCTGCCCAGGGTTAATCATGGGAATACAGGAGATTTAAGTTCAAATCCATCCTCCTTATTTGAAGCAGAGAATTGAACTTGACACCTCTCCTCATCCCAAATCGGAGTGCATTAACCATGAGACCAGGGAGTCAATCCCTCAGTTTTCCTCTACCTTCATCTCAAACACAATTGAAGTTGACATTATTTAAACACAGAAGTAACTTCAAGGAATTACAGGAGAAATTGGGTGCATCTCAGGTGTCAAAGTGGCTGCAGAATTTCTCTGTAGGAGCAGCAGGAAGGGCATCAAACCTGAGCTCAGACGAAACAGAAAATAGAAGATGCATAAATCTGAGATAATGTCACAAAGTGTGGGTCTAACTCAACATCTGCTGAAATCCTGAGCTGTGTTTTCACTGACATTACACAGCTCGAACCAGAAAATGGATATTCCATTTGGACATTTTTTAAATCAGTTCTTCACATTTTTAAGTGAAAAAAATGGTGACACAGAATTAAAGCTAACGGGGGGGAATGGTACAGCAACTATTGATCAAAAAGCAAAGTAAACATTCCTGCTGAATGAATAACAGGCAAGGCATGACCTTCAATACAAGAGTTTTGGCCCCTTATTTAATTTGTTGGATACATAATGCCTGTTCAAAAATAGTTAAAAATACGATCATTTGAAGATCTACAAGTTTTGCTTAACTTAGTATGCTAAAAATTGCAGCTTTACATACCATCCAGTTCTCTGGGAGGCTAATATTCAAACAAATCAGAAAATCATTGAACTTAATTTCTTCTGGTCAGAGGTCACCAGATTTATGGAGCGAGAGCAGCCGTAACTCAAGAGGGGAATGAATTCTGAAATGCAAATCTCAAAAAGAAGGCAGAGGGCATTTTATTTTCCCCTTGCCGCTGTGGTTTTGTTTTTTAAGCCTGGCTTAACTCCACCATCCTTCTGGATGTCTTATCAGGAGGAATCACATCTGACTGGCCTCACAGCTCTGACTCCTGCCCTGGGAAAGCTTTTCCCACACACGTGTACACACACTCTGCTTGCTCAGGCCATTTCAGTCAAACAAACGCAAACAGCCGGGTGAAATGTCTACATGTGGATGTTAAGGGAGGCTTTTTGTGTTTGTGATCTCAAACAGAGCAAGTTTGCTGAATTTTTCACTGTTCCTCAGTGCCTGGGAGTTCAGGACTAAGTTCTTCTCAAAAAAAAAAAAAAAAGCTCTTTGCAACAAACATTGGAGCATGTTCAGTTATTTTCCGAGTGACTGGTCGGTCTCCTCTCTTTCCTTTCGTGTCACTCAGTCCCAACCCTCATCCAGGAGCAGGGGCTGTGGCAGCTGAGGCAGCAAGAGCCATGAATTGATGGCATCGTGTTGCTCTGGCTTTTCCTGCCAGCTCCTGTCTCCTTGTCTGATCTCTGCTGGCGCCGTTCTCTCAGCTCTGAGTGCTTCCTGCTGCAGGGATCCCCACTGAACCAGCTCCCAGATACACTGCCCAGGTTTCTCTAACAACAGAACAATCCTCCCTGGGAAGTCTCAGTCGTTGCTTTCATACTCCATGAATCCAATTTGTGGTGATCCTATTTTGATTCGCAGCATCTTGACTGGGGGTATCACAGAATTGAACTGCTGGGATGAGGACTCTGAGTATGCATGGCATTATTGGTGTTGGAAGAGCCTTCCTATGTCACTGTGTGCTTTAAAAAGGCACTTTGGGAGTTTCCCCTCAAGATTTTCAGAAGCCAAGAGTAGGGGAAAAAACCAAAAGGGCAGCAGAAACTATGACTCCAAGTAGAGATCAGTTGTGTAGAGTGTTCAAATGCATCCTCTGGGAATTACTGTTCATCTTTTTTTTCTATAAAAACCCCAAACTGACACATTGATTCTTTTTATTGGTTATGTTATTGTTCTTTTACACAAGAACAGCCAAAAGTACTCAGGTTTCTTTCCTTTTTTTTTTTTTTTTTTTTTTTTTGGTAAGCACAGTAGCTCCATTCTCTTCTCACCAACACTTTCTTTAAGTGAAGGCAAAGTTGGAAGCTGGTAATTGATATTTATATTAGTTTATTTTATATATATATATGTTTAATAAGAGGTGGAGCATGAGGGAAGAAGCAAGAGAACAATCAGGTAAATAAAGTTATGTTTATGTAGAGCTTAATTTTGCTGAGCCTGAGGAAAAAACAGTAAGCAGAAGAATATACAGCAAGTATAGTGAGACTCAGAAATAGCTTTTGTGTGGCCTGAAGAAAGACTAAAAGGAGAAACTAAGAAAGTAATAATTGTAAGATATGGAGGGTTGGGTTTTTTGTTGTGGCTGGATGGGCACTGCAAGGAAAAGGTATTTTGGGGTTGTTTGTAAGAGAAATGTGTAATACTTACATAGTTTGAAGCAAGAGGGAGAAGAGGCAAAGGTGATCTTGTAGATCAAGAATTCAAGTGAAAAGGGAAAAAAAGAAATGACTCAGTAGAAGGGGAGATTTGGAAAGGAAAGTTAAGATGTTATTGTTCAGGTCATGTTTATAACAACGAAATGATCTAAGAACAGCAGATCAAAAGCTTCAGTTTGGAGTAAATTAACTTGTGCAGTATCTTCCACTTTTCTATTTGAAAGTATTTTGCATTCTCCCTTTGAAGATGAACTGAATTTCTGAATTACTGTAGGAAGGAACAACTTCTGTAAGTCAGAAGAAACAAGCAGAATTGTGGCTTCTGCAATGGCAGCAGATGTGCAGTTTAGGATGTGCAAACTCCTCGGTGACTGAGACAAATGTTCCTGTTCCAGCATTCCCCCTTCCCAGGCAGCTCAGATTTATGTACCTGATCTTGTGAAATGCATCTTCAGAAAATTCTGCTGTATTAGGAGACTGGCACATCCATGAGACAATGCCCTCAGCAACCCACACAGTGCTGCTGCATCCCATTTTCTGTAACATATTATGATCCACACCTGCAAGTGAAACAGCAGCAAACCATAGCTGGTTTTTCAAGCATTGTACACTGGAAAATGTTGGTGTCTCACATATTTACAATCATGTGCATAGGAACAGAGCTTGAGTCACCAAGTCCTGATGTGCCAGGAGTTCACTGAGGAGAGTTGGAACTCTCATTAATGACTTGGATGGAAAAAGTTTGAGGGTTGAAGTAGAACTTTTTTGTTGTTGCAGCTTGCAGGCTGTTAGTCTGAGTCAAATATCACTGAAAGAAAGGGAAAGACTTAGGAAAGGAATGCTTAAAGCCATCTAAGGCTAATATTTGCAATGCTCTGGGATGTCCTTGAGAAGGCACAACTTTCAGGTCATACACCTGCATTGATCTGACACACCCAGGTACCTCAGAGTTGTGACTACTCCATTTTCTTAATATTTGCAAGAGAGAACAGGATCATCCCCAGGTGAGACAAGGAAAAAGACACAAGGTAAGTTATTATGTGAAACCTCACAGGGAAGTCCCAGCTGAGTTAAGAAATAAACATTTCCCAAGACCCAACCCAGTGTCCTGATCCCTATTCTTCACTTTTTGTCTGCTGCCCATCCACACATCCCTGCAGAGCCAAATTCCACTGGTAAATCACACAGCCTAAAATTCTTCTTGAAGTGCAGCACAGTCACAAATCAGATTCCTGCCCATATGGGAGAGCACAGTCACAAATCAGATTCCTGCCCATATGGGGGAGCTTTCTGCTTGTGGCTGAGTGCCCCTAAAGCCTGTGGAGTCTCCAGGACAAGGTGCAAGCAAATACCGTGGGTGGGATGCAGACCTCAAGGTATTGATGTCCCCTGGCAAGCACAAAAATCAAACAAGGGAAGACTGAGAATTTGCAGTGTCCTACAGCCCAAAGTCACCAGCAGGGAGATTGAGCTGGGCTGTCACTGCTGCCTGGGCCACAGGAAGCAGGTGGTACCTGCCTGGATCCCTCCTGCTGCTCCACACCTGAAAAATAAAGTGAAATAGAGACCTGTGGTAGCTCTTTAAGGAGGTGAAACATCAGTCATGCTGCTCATTGATAGCGTTGCATTTGCAAAAGGCTTTTGGAGTAGTTACCCAGGCCTTTGAGAGAGTGTGAATGCACTTGCCTGGCTTGAGCAGAGACACCAGCACACAGCATTGTACCTTATAACAGGGTATAACCTGCCCAATCAGAGCGAGCACAAATGCCAAAACATTTCAGAAAAAAAGTCATCTGAGCAGTTTGCAGGAGTTGCTAAGAGGAGAAGATGGATTTTGGCACACACTGGCTCACCTATTTTTTTCCTCCTGGCAAAGCCACGTTTTGCTTCTGTCTAACATTGTCTTTGCTTTTTCAAGAGCATATCAGATTTTATTTGAAAGTAGAGCAAACAATATATTTTTTTAAAAGCCTTCATGTATATTTTATCCTAAAGCGATCTGTATCATTATTGATTGTTCCTGCAATAAGAAAGTTAATAGGATGAATTGCAAGTAGTTGCCATAGTAACTACCACTGGGCTCTTTCTCTTGAAGAGGAAGCATACAATTAATTTGTCTTTTAACCTACTTTATTGCTGGAAAGTCCATACAAATGCAGCAGCACAGGTCCAGATTCATTATACACTTCTGTGTCATTGTCCTCTTCAATCTCCTTCTCAGAGATACTTTTGAAGTGTTTATTGAGAGAAAGTTTTCATCCAATGTATTTGCCTGTTGCTTAATGTGCCTTGAATGAAAGCAGAGATGGTCAGAGAATATTTGTTCTTTTCCTGCCATTCATCCAACACTTCCCAGCCCGTGCCCTGCCCTCTCCCCCTGAGAGCAAAACACTCTGGAGCAGAACTGTGACAAAACTCTGAGGCCAGCACATCATTTGGGGCTACACTTGAGTTGTTTTGCACTTTATTACTGATTGGATTTTATTTTAATACTTTTATCACGTCCTTCTGGCATTATTATTTATTCTGTGATTATTATTTATTCCGTGATTATTAATATTGCTTTTTACTCTGTGATTAATGCAGGTTTGGGCATTTTTGCCTGAGTGAGGACTTCAGGATTTTGCACACATTAAACCCACTCCATCCCAGGTCAATCAGAGGAAAACATCTGTTACCTTCTGTAGGGGTTCTTCTGGGGGTTGTTTCTTCAGTTCAGCACTAAATGACAGAAAAACAGTGGAGCAAAATATCTGATTTGGTTTGCACTTCTTTTACACCAGAGAAACTCAATGTCCTTCATGTAACTTCTACTTTATAGCTGTGAGACAGAACAGCAAATACCTTGATATTTCTCTTTATTTGAAAGAAACCACATTTTATGGGGAAACTTTCTTCAGAGGTTTTCCCAGTTTCACCTTGCTGGTCTAAGTTTGGCTAATAAAGGGTAGAGTAGCATGATGCAAAAGAGGTACATAATGGAATAATCTTCAATGTGTGCAATTTTAATTTATAAAAAATAAATTTAAATACTAAAAATATTGATCAATAAATCCATAAAATAATACTAAAAACGTCCATATGTATTAAACATAAGTATTAAGCATAAAGGAATTCCTGTGTTTTCTCTCCCCTGGATCCATAGCTGTTGATGACCACAGTTCCAAAAACAAAGTGATCTGGAGAAAACATGGAATGTGCAGTGACCAGTACAGCTGGTTTTGGATGGGGAAAGCCACACCAGCTGGAAATCATGGGGTCACAGAGATTTGAAGGAGTCATTTGGACCCTCAGCCTCCTCCCCAAGAGGAGAAAAGCCCCCCAACATCCCCAGGCAGTGAGGGATGTCTGCAGTGAACAGAGGACAGAGGTTATTCCAAGACTCTTCACTCAGAGTCATTTATGAAACACCAAAAAGAGCTTTGGGTTGAGCCCCAAGGATAAACCAAAGTTTCTCTGTGCATGATTTCCTCCCACCTCCTTATGGAGACCGAGGAAATTATTCACGACTAAAATACCACCATATGCTCAGGTGGGAGCTGACAAAGACACTCTGCAGCTTTATTCCATGAAATGGGAGGTCAATCCACGGGGAGATTTGCCTGTGGGGTGTTTGGGGAGGGCACCCACCACATCTGCATGCAAAGGGAGAGGAAATGTGGGGGGAAGAGGAGGCTGGAGATCCCACGAGCTCTGAGATGCAGCAGAGAGGAGGGGGGCTGAAAAGTTTGAGGGCACTGAGACAGCAAAAAAGGTGGATAACTAATAACACAGAGGTCAGAGAGTGGGATCCTCACAGGCACAGCTCCAAGAGGGGAATTTTAAGCAAATTCCTTTCTGAGGAGAGAGCAGAGGTAAATCCTTGTCGACAGGTCATTCATTTTTACCACCTCCTACAACTTCAAACCTCAATTTAAACCTTTATTAGATCAGGCTGGACATCAGCACTTGCTGAAACGTGCCACAAAAGGTGGGGTTTTTATTTTTTTATAGTTTATTTTTGGATCAGCTAATAGAATTGTTACAAGCATGAGAAGTGAGATCATACTTCTCTTCTTCTCCTGAAAGTACTGGAGCCAGAGCGGGGAACACAGAAGAATGTCTTTTTAGAAAACCAATCCCAAAAAACTCCAACTTGAAACAAGCAACTAAGGACTTAAAAACCTTAACAAATAAAGTGGAGCTCACAAATTAGAAAAGTTTGAAGCTTAGTACATGAAAGAACAGTCAAGGTAATTCAAATACAAATACAAAAAAGAGATTTTATTTTAAAAAAAAGGTGGTTTCTTTTGTCTCCTCTCCTTTCTTATGAGCCTGAAGTGAACTTTGATTTGCTTCTTAACAGCAAGTAGTGGCTGTATCTATTCATGTTTGTTGACAAAAGCACTTTGACAGCTCCAAGGAAGAGGAAAGGTTTGAAGGACAAGAGATGTCATTCACTTACCCACAGTAACACAGTAAGGGAGAAAGAAAAAGACTCTCTCAGGGCTTATTTCCTGAAAGGCAATAAAACAACCACCCCAGACTCAGTTCTCCATGGAAAACTGTGTTTCCAGCTAATGATTCTCCTCATTTCAGCACTTTAAAGTTACCCTCTCTACAGGTTTCTTCTCTGCTACAGGGAGAAGAGACAAGTCTCCCACAGCAAGGCTACTCGTGCCAACAGCAGCAAAGACCTGCAAAGCCCTTCTCCCTCATTTTTGTGTCTTGGCTAAACCTGGCTTGGGTGTGTCCATGTGCCCCTGTGCCACAGCACAGCCTTTAGTCTCAGGTTTAATGTAAGATTTCTCATCAGCAGGATTGGATTTCTCTGTCTGCTCCCATCAGCTTGCAAACACATGTATCCAGCAAAGATGAAGTGAGTTAAGTGAGAAGATTCTCAGCCTTTGATGGCTTTGTGTTGTCAATGCCCTGGTCGCCTGCAGGCCTCATTCATCTCTTTTTTCACCCACTCAAAGCATGTAGACACCTTGCCACAAGACAGCAGCTTTATTTCCTTTTCTATACCTAATTATTTTCCAGAGGACAGAGAAAACAGGTTTTTTTCCCCTCAGGACTCTGATGCACCAAGAATGAGCACAGCCTATGTGTTCAAGACAGCAAGAGGAAGCCTTGACTCTGTGAGGAATATATGGGATGGCATCCAACCCCAGAACCAGCCTCTTCATAGCTCTGAAGCCATCCCATCCCATCCCATTCCATCCCATCCCAACCCAGTGTCCCTCAGTCTTGTTCTGCAGCTCAGCTGGAGCAGCCTGAGAGCTCCAACACCACTGAAATGGGGACACCCCAAAGCTAAAGGCAAACTAGTGATGTCCCTATAAACTGGTCCCATGGCACAGGTGTAGATCTCACACTACACCCCATCATTTTTTCATGGATTTGCTCCCTCCATCCCTAAATTCTTTACTTAAGTGTGACAGTGAACCCTGGCCCAGTTTCTGGATGGTTTTGTCCCATCTATTAACAATCCCCTCCAGTTCCTCAGTACAGGAACATGTATTTCCACAGGAGAAATTGGCCTTTTGTGTTGTCATCACTATTTCTGCATCGAGGCAATAAATGCTGCAATCAAATGTGTAGATTATCATTGCATCTTCAATCCATGGCTGCATTTTAGCTGCTCCAGATCTTCCAGTCATGAGCTTTTTGTGTTTTATCAAAACAGCTTCCAACTAAAAAAAAAAAAAGTCCTTGCTCTAGCATTTTTTTAATTATGAAGATATTTATTCAGGTTTCTCCTCATGCTTCTTTTGTGTACCCCAGACAGGTTATTTTATGATACCAAGGGACTGGTTCTATTTTTTGCTTGCCCCAGTGGGTTGTGATTTCAGTGGAGTTATTTTGAATAACCCTATTATAAAATAGGTCAGAATCAGGTACTTTTAGTGGATGAGAGAGCTGTTATTACCCCTTATTAAAATTTCTCATTGAGCTTTATAAACTTTCTCAATGCATCAGCAGAACCTTTGATGAAAGCTCTAAAACCAGAGCTTTAGTCATTATTATTATTTATATATTCAATGTTTCAGTGTTACACACTGCCCTGGAAGTCTCATTTCACAGTCTTGTCTGAAGGGTTAGTGGGCACATTGATACCTTTATATGGTTTGGTTCCTTCACTGGGCTCTCCCAATATCTCCTCCATTGTAATTCTCCATCATTAACTTAATTATAATAAATAAATCATGCATATAACCGTGGTGCTGGCTGAGCAGAACCCTGGCTGTGTCAGGCACTATAAAACTGTGAAAAAGAGACCTGAAACACAGCAACAACCCAAGAGGGGATGGCAGAAAGGTGTCAGTATGGACTGGATGGACAACACCAGGGCTGGGACACAGGGAGACACAGAGAGGGAGCAAAGAGACCCTGCAGACAGCCCATTATTGCTCTGTTTGGTTTGTATTTCCATCCTTTCAGTGGTGGCAGGACCTGGCTCTGCCGGGATTTAACCACTCCCAAAGCAAAATGAAGAAGGAGGGGAGGGTTGCTGCGAGCAGTCAGGCAGTTTAGGTGAAGAAATATTCAGTCTAAAGGCTGCCCAGGTTTTTGGATAGGTCTGATTTGATGAATAACTCATGTCCTGAGGGCAGCGGGGTTCTCTTAAATTGCTTCCTGCTCCTGCTGCCCCCCGGCTACACCATTACTTCACCATTTCACTCTGCCTCCTCATGATTCAATTTAGCAGTTCTTTTCCTCATCTTTTTAAAGGTATTCCAAATTATAATGTGTTGGTGGGCTATAAACATTCAATTTTAGACTCAGACAGCATTTCCCATCCAAATTCCACACGTGGGGAGTTGTGTGCACAGAAACACCCATTTTGTTGCTTTAGGGCTCCAGAACAGGCACTGAAATTCTCAGACCAGGTGAGGAGGAAAACAGCAGCATGTGCTGGACCACCCTGTGCATCAGACAGGAGATACAGAGAATTATAGGATGGTTTGGTGTGGAAGGGACCTCAGAGATAGTCCAGGACCAGCAGGGAAGCACGAGTGACACAGAGCCTTCTTTCACCCTATACTGTGTTTTAGTTGGAAGAAACATCTGTTTTGCTCATCTCCATGGCTGATTTATGAAAGAAACACTACTAAGTAACCCCAGAAGATTGTTTCTGTTTCAAACCTCTCCTGGAGGGCAATGGTCGATTGCCAGCTCAAGCCTAGACACCTGAAATTATGAGGAGAGCATGTGCAGGAAGGTGGCAAATAGAGCTTTTTTAAGACCTTCTATTTCTTGCAGTGGGGATGACAAAGCTGGGTGTTCCCACTAAGGCAGAAGTGGGATGCTGGAAGAAAGAGTCACTAAAACTGTGGTGCTGCTGCTTGTGCTGACACGTATTTGAAATCATTATTTTGCTAATGTCATTAATGAAATTGTCCAGCCTGCTGCAGTTCAGTTCCATCATCATTCCGTTCTTCGGGAAAATTTTAAAAGCATAAGCTAAAGGAAAAAAAAAAAATCACACTGATTTCCCAGCCAGAGAAAACTATTGCATCTAAATTGTACATTAACTGGGCTGTGTTCCACACAAAGGAACATGAACTTCTGCTACACCATTTTTTTTCATATTCAAGATAATTATGTATTTGTCCTTGCCTTACCTTGTTCCTTTTTTGCAGCTCTAGTTACTTTTTTCTAATAAGAACTCATTTAAATGCTCAGATTATTACAAGGACTGGTCAATGGGAGAGGTTATATGAACAAAATCACGTGCTAAATCCTCCTCTGCTGTTACTGATACAGCTCCCAGGGATGTGCAGCAGCTCAGGGTCCAGCCCCAGAGCCTTTGTGAATGAAAAAATACCTTTGTATCTCATTAGTGCCTCCTCCCTGGATGATTTTTAAGTGTTGATTATTGAGTTTGAATGCTGTGAATAGGGGAAAAGGAGATGGGGAGGGTGTGGAGAGGCCTCAAGGGCACTCAGAGACCTTGATGGCCCTGAGCAACCTCACCTGGGGCTTCCACCAACAGGCCTCTATTTAAGCTCAGCCTTGGGCTCTCATTTTGGTTTGAGTTGTGCTGAATGAGGGGTGATCTCTGCCTTGGCTATGAGTCTAATTCACTTTGACCTGGGTCTGGACTTCCTACATGCACCTTGGAGCTGCTTTGTCATCACAGGTTTGTTTATTGATCTCAACTCTTGGCTGTCCCTGGACCTTTGTTGCCCACTGTGCTCAGGTACTGGGGGTTCTGGGTGGTGACCTCCAGTCCCTGCTTGCCTCCCTGGCAGGGATTCTCACCACCAGAAGAACCCAGAGGTGCACTGGGATGTGCTGCTAAGGTGTATGGGTATTTTCCAACCTAAATAATTCCCTGTTGTGGAGGAACCTTGTATCAGTGGGCTCTGAACTATATTTTCGATGTTTTATACCTGTATCTTAAGTCATATATAGGAAGTGACATCAATGTTATTACTTATTGCTCATACTTTCTTTCAGTAGTTCCCCACAGATTTTAGAGGCACTTTAGCACCTGTGGGTTGCTCAGATGGTGATTACACACCACTCACCTTCCTGTTTGCACCAGTTTCATCACTGAAAGGCTTTTTCCCTTGTCAGCATCTGACATTAGATTTCCTTGGCATCTTCTCATTCTACCTGTGGCTGTCTACACCACGTGACCATGGCATCCTCTGTGCCTCTCTTCCTAAATCCCTTGTTCAAGCACATCCTCATTCCAGTGGTGATTTTGTCAGCAATCAGGAGGGCTCTTGTATCTCCAACAATACCCAACGTGGAACCACGGCGAGCAGAGTTTTGCACGAAAGATTTTGTAAGAAGCAGATTATAAAGCACAAAGCCTGTCATAATCTTAGCTGAATTCCACAAGGTAAATTTGCTTGCATCTCTGAAGGACAATAGGATTGTCATGGCATATGGGGAAAATAAAAGCAATTCCAATATTGCATAAGCTTCCTTTTTTTTTTTTTTTCCCTTCTTCTGGTTTGTCTCAACTCTGCTGCAACAAATCCTGTGTCTGAGCAAATCATCCAGTGTGATTAGACCTTGGATTCCTGCTTGTAGATGAGCCTAGAGGAGAATGTCCAAGATCTTTGGAGCTGAAAATTGAAAAATGAATAGCAGTGAGAAGCCAGATCTCGGAGCTCATGTATAGCATTTCAGAATGCTTCACAAAACTTCTATATAATTCCAGTTAGCATATCAGCTGCTCCCATGATAATGTGCTGCCTTCCTTGGCTGTTACCTTGTGGCTGGTGAAGCAGGGAGGAAAAATCAAGTCATAAGCATGTTTTAACCTCTAAATTTCACTATACCTGTAAAACAAGAGGTTGCATTAACCTTTGCAGGAGGGAGTAATAGCTGATAATTTATATGTGCAATTTGAGGAAAGCACAGTTCCATGGGGTGATTACTGCAATAAATAAATGGAGTAGAACACCCTTGTCCTAACATAAACCCAACTTCATTTTTCCCAATCCTCTGCATGAAGAGTGGATCTGGAAGGGTGTGGGGGAGGGAAGGAAACCAGAAGGGGAGCAGATGTAACCTTCCCATGGAAGTCAAAGAGATCAGGAGGTAAGAATTTCAGATCCAACAGATGAGATCTCAGTTTTTTCTGTAGTGCCATCAGTGTTGTTCCCGTTGTGTTATGACAAGTAAAATAGAGAGGCAGTAGCAAAGGCAATATATGCTGTTGTACAGGTAAACTGTTTAGGGCAAGAACTGTCCTTTAGTTTTATGGGAACATTACCTGGCACAACCTTGTTCAAACCAATGAGCAGAATTTCAGTGAGCTGCAAGCTGAAGTGATGGCAATGCTATTACACAGCTAATAATAAGTTGATGACCTTTGATAAATACTTTTGGCTTAGCTTCATTTTCGTTTAAGAATGCCTATGTGTAGCAGAAACATCCATCAAGCTAAAACCTCCCTTCTAAACCAACTGAAATGTTAGTTCCCTCTGCCAGCCCCTCAATATGTTTTGCTGCAGGAGCAGTGTGTGTTTTTTCTCTTTGGCTTTTGCAGTTTATAGTTTTCCCCCACCCTGGTCTGTTGCTAAGCTTAATGGATAAAATATGGGACAAACCAGTGGGGCAACACAGGCCAGAACAGACTTTGCTGGGGATGGGGAGAAGCAGTTGAAAGGTGGATCTGAAGAATAGTGGAGTGGAGCACCTAACATGGGATGTTTCTTTACATCTTCTCAGTTCCACACTGTGTCTGCACCTGGCTGAGCTCATTCCAAGGTTTTTATCTTGCCCTCACTAGCCATGTGCAATCAGGGACTTCTTGGCTGAGTATCCCTGCTGGCATTCACTGCTGCAGGGTGGGAGGAGGGGATGGTCTCTGGTGAGAACAACGCTGACCACGAAAAGCCTCAGAGGTCAACAACAGCTTGAGTCCCACCTGGGTGCCCAAAGGCACCAGCTCATCTGGCCAGGCAGCAATGGGACATGCTCTGAACGAGCAGTTCTGCCCACCAGGCAGGTGGCCACTGTTTCTCTGCTCACTCAGCCCCCGAGGGCAGCCTGGAGTGGGCCCTGCACTCTGGGATGGTGTCAGAGGAGGAATTATAGCACACCTCTCATCCAAAACTGCCTGGCCCAGCAAACGCAGATGCAAGTCTTCTCTTTGGTTTTGCTGCCAAGAGAGCATCCAGTAAATTCCCTGAACTCTCAGCTCAATCTACAAACCCATGGCTTTGCACTCCTTTTGTG
Source organism: Pseudopipra pipra (assembly GCF_036250125.1). NCBI lineage: Eukaryota > Metazoa > Chordata > Aves > Passeriformes > Pipridae > Pseudopipra > Pseudopipra pipra. The sequence goes on along the minus strand of NC_087559.1, from coordinate 3,230,476 downwards.
AGTGCTGCCCTGCTCCATTGCCTTTGCCAGCAGTGACCCAGCCAGGCTCACCCGGCCAGACCTCATTATTCCTGTTGCTGTCATGGCAGGGCCTAGGTGGCTGTGGTTACTGTGATATTTTAATGTATTTTTTTATGTTTAAAACCCAGCAATAACCATCTAGCAGACTTGTTCCACTGGACCAGTGCCTGTGGACATAATGAACATCTCTAGCAGGGAATTGCTGCACACTGCAGATGAGGTAGCCTCGAGTTCAGTCCTCATCAAGCTCCTGGGTGCATAATCCAAGAGAAGTTGACAGAGAAATTGGAGTTGAATGCAGAAACGATTTATTGGTTTTCTGCCCAGAGTGGAGTTTTTTTTTTAACTTAAAATATTGTCTTTGCTGGAAACCAAACTGTGTTGTTAATTTTTGAGTTTCTAACACCTTTTCAAACTCTTCGCTGTGAGTTCTGGAAATATCCTAAATTAAGAAAATCATAATCAAACTCTTGTGGTCTTTTTGTCGAGTTACTATTACTCAGATGTGACCCACCTGTCAAATACTTTATTATTTTTCTTCCCTAAAACTATTTTTCAGCACATGAGCTCTTCAGGAAAAAGCCCACCCACCTCAACTGCCCACAGCCTTCTCCAGCTCTGAAACAATAACATTTAACTTGGATTTGTGAAAAAGAACAGACATCTTAGTCCTCAGGGTGGAAATTCATGTACCTTTTCTAGTCAAATAATCAGCCTGGTCCTTTCAAGGATTTTTTTTGGCTGAGTTTTGGATTCACATGCAGACCATCACAGAAGCTGGCTGGCTGACACAGTGGAGATGTTCCAGCTTTCTTTAGATCTGTATGTTGAAACTCATGGATGAAATAAACTGTAAAGGGGGTGTTTGAGGCAAGTGCTTTCAATCTGCTGTTGTGGCTCTGGCACACGATATAGAAGATTTAAATCACTAAGAATTTAGATCTTCAGGCCATAAAGGTAACCCGTGTTCTGTTGTCCTGTCCAATGTACCTGATGGAGTGCATGAGCCACAGTGCCTGTTGTGAGGAAAAAATAGCTTGTGACAGGTGATTTTAGTGGAGCTGACAGTAATGTATGGGAGAAAAACGTGTCTGACCTTCTTGGATGCTTCCATCTACTTTCACAAGTGTTAGGGGCTGCTCTTTGCTGTGCTCGTGGTTCTGTACTTCTCCATTTTGCAGCAATCCCAAACTTCATCTGCTGATTATTCATTTCCTTCCCTCACCTGCCTGACTCTGGTTATCCAATGTGTTTACTGCAGGAATTGGATTGGGCCAGAGAACAGGTATCAGAGTCAGGGGCTTTAGGTCATGGCCAGTGGTATGGGAATGGGACCAACTTTATAGGGTAATCCCAGATCCAGAGATGAGCTCTGGAGCAGGAAGTGGTGAATCCAGCCATGAGAGGGTAGTGCAAGGTTCTGGTTAATGAAGATTTCTGAGAAATAAGTTAATTTCTCTGAATTTTGACAGATGTTGCACAGATCTGGGAACTTTCAGAGGCTGTATGGAATAGTTGGGAGGTCGAACATCAACCTACATGCTTGGAAGGTTTTCCTCTCAGTGCTTTCAACTTCCAGCAGCCCATAAATGAAGAGCAAAGTACTTTGTTGTTGTTATTGCTGATGGGTTCCTGCAAACATCATCCAGGAAATAATCAGCAGAAGCTGTAGGTGAGATCAGTACAAATGCCTTGGTCACCTCTGCTATAGGAAGGTTGTGTAAGGAACAGCTCAGTAAGCAAAGGTCTTGATTAGGACTGAAGAAATAAAAGTTACCTGGGTGTATCTCAGAAGACAGCAGTGCACCAATTTGTCATTTAGAAATATATTAAAAATTCTTTATATTTACTGGGTCCCCTTTACTTTTTTCCCCTCCCCGTTCTTGTGGGGAAGACACAAACCCATTAGAATTTATCAGCTCTGTGAGTGATAAAATTGTAGAAGCCTTGCTGAGGGAGGAGCTGAGCCACTGGAGCCACACACACCTGTGTGTCCTTGTACACTCCAAATCCAGGGTCCCATCCCAGGTGATGGGAAACACAGTGAAGTTGGTTAAATACATTGGACATCTTTTAATTAAAGGAGGAGGGTACTGATACATGTGGAATTGTGACTTTTTCTTTCAGGAAGCCTTTTCTTGCTGGCTGAATCCCTATTTTAAGATGCCTTGACATATGCTGCTCCCAAGCCCCTGCCAGGACAGGCTGTCAGTCATTTTACCTTCTCTGCAGGCATAATTCAAGATGATAAAATGCTTCATCAAAGCCAGTAGGACCTGAATTAAAAACTACCATGATTAGATAATTAACTACATCTACTCCCATATTTTTCCAAGGTCTTGTATTATATATTATATATAATATCTTCAGAATTATTGAGTATTATATTTTCCAACATGAAGGGCATGTTCAGTGACATAATTATCATAAAATCCCAGGATGCTTTGGGTTGGAAGGGACTTTAAAGACCATCTTTTTCCAACCCCCTGCCATGGGCAGAGACACCTTCCACTAGCCCAGATTGCTCCAACCTGGCCTTGGACACTTCCAGGGATGGGGCAGCCACAGCTTCTCTGGGCAACCTGTGCCAGGGCCTCCCCACCCTCACAGGGGAGAATTGTACTTTATATCAGGGGCTCACACAGAAGAGTGTCAGCTCCATTTGGCTCTCCTTAGTTTCCTATTATAAAGCAAAATATAATCAAGAAACCAACCATTTCCTAGAAAGTTATTTTTTAGCATTTGATTCTTGCTCTCGCTGGAGAGGTAAAACAGCCTTGTTTCCAATCGTGGGATAATTTGTGTAATATAACAGGATTTCTGGATTTATTGCCTAGTGTTTTGTTTAGCTCATGACAAAAACATTTTGCTGTGAGGAGAAATAAATGCTCGGTGATATAGCCTTGATGTGGGTTGTTTTGGGGATTTTTTTGCTGGCTGGATTTACATTTTGTGCACCGTTGAATATTTGCTCTGGAAAGATTTAAAATTGAGGCATTAGAATTGTTGAGAAATGAGAGTCAGGAGGTACTGGGGCACATGGGAATTTAACAATCAGGTTTGCACTGTTGAGGAGAAAAGATTGGCTATTTTTTATTAAAAAAAAACTTTGTCCAGGTGACAGGCTGCATGTGCTCAAATGCTGAATATTTCTTTCTCTTTGCTTGACACAATACTGACTTTCACAACAGATTTTTTTCTTTTGCCCAGTCCCATAAATATTGCCTTTTTTTTTTTTTTTAAATGCAAGTTACATAAAGCTAAAATTAGTTCAGATACTGTCATACTTTTGGGAAGGAAATCTGAATGCCATTCAGTAGAAGTGACATTGGGCTATGTTGGAGCAACTGAATAGATGATGGTTTAAATGCCCCTCTGGAACATGAATACAGACATTTTGATTAATGTCTTTGTCATGGGCAAAGATTATTTAGTTAATGATTTGCAGTTTCCTTTGCCTGGCTCTAGGAAATCGTGCCAAATCCCAGGGTGCAAGGGAGGAACCAAGCAGCTTGAAGCCACTGGGTTATTCATGTGCTTTCAGCACGTGCCCAAAAGCTCTTCTGGATCAGGCTTGAGGCTTGCAGGGGAATAAAGCTCATGAAATACTAGAAATAAAAATATCTCTTATTCATACTTTGATTTGCGGGGCTGAAAAGCTGCAAATAACTGTGAGGGGGGGGGGGGGGGGTGTGGTACAATTTTTGGTGCCTTTTCTGGAAAGCCCTGCTTGGAAGAAGCTGTGGGGCTCCTTCCAGGCTGGTGTTCCCTGTGCTGCTGGTGTGTGGCAGTGAGCTCAGCCTAAAAGACCGGCACAAAGCCCAGCTTAATCAGTTTTGAAAACCTGTGCTGGCTCCTGAGAGCAGCTCCAGAGTCTTTGCTCAGTGCAATGAGAACAGGAGGAGTTGAAGGGTAGAATGTGGTGGTGTCCTTGCTGCCTCCTCTGCCAGTGGGGCTGCAGAGCCAACAGCAGGAATTCCAATGGGAATGAAGCAGTGGCTTTGTGATGGGTGTGGTGGTTTAATCCCAGCTGTAACCCAGCACCACACAGCTGCTTGTTCACTCCCCTGGGAAGGAGATGAGGGGGAGAATGAGAAAAGTAAAAAAAACCCACATGTGGGTTGGGATAAAGACAGTTTAATAGGGAAAGGAAAAGCTGTGCATGCAAGTAGAGCAAAACAAGGAATTAATCCCCCACTTCCCATGGGCAGCCATTCCCAGAAAATAGGGCTCCATCGTGGGTAGGGTGATTTAGGAAGAAAAATGCAATAACTGTGAATCTCCTCCCCTTCTTCCTTCTTCCCCCTGCTTTATACCCTGGATATGATGTCATATGGTCTGGAGTATCAGCTGTCCCACCTGTGTCCCCTCCCAGCTTCCCATGCTCCCCCTTTCCACTGTGGCAGCACAAAGAGCAGCAAAGGCCTTGGCTCTGTGCTCAGCAGTAACAAAACCATCTCTATTATCACACAAATCCCAACCACAGCCCCACACCAGCTGCTGTGAAGAAAATTCACTCTACCCCAGCCAAAACCAGCACAATGGGGTGAAGAAGTGGCAGTTTATGGGTTCCCTGAGGCAGCAATCCCAGTGGGGAGGAGGGGACAGGACAGGCTCAGGTGGCTGGACAGTGCCACCACCTCACTGCTGCTTCACTCCATAGGCTCAGAAAGAACAATAAAAAATTTGGGACTATAATGCCAAATGTCTTTATCAGCAGGGATCTTAATGCTCACTGTTATCAGGAGAGCCAGCTGTGATAATTCTGTGTGTGTGAAAGAGCAGCCCCGTGCATGTTGCCATTTTTAGTTTCAAAGCTAATTTTGAACAAAACATTTTGATGTTCACATGTGAAGTTCTCTGTAAGCAAATTTATTTTTCCATTCCTGTTGTGTACAGCCTGTCCCCTTCTGTTCTAGATGCACATTAGATTTTTCCTCTCCTCCTTCTTCATTCTTAGCTTCCAGAATGGAAGAAGCCATTGAAGGTTTAAACAACTTAAGCAGCTACTTTTAAATTATCTTAACGTGTTCGGAAACCTTGCCAGATTTACCCTTTGGAAGGTAATAAAATAATTTGGAATAGAATGTGACCAGATAAAATGAATATGATTTTATTATTCATGAATACTTTAACCTGAATGCTTTAGTGCCTACATCTCTCTATTATATTAAATTATGGTGAAACATAAAACTGTCACACTGGGGTTTGTAGATTGATATTCCCTATGGATTCTCCTTATGCTTTTCTATAGCTATCCCTGTTCCTGCTAATGGAACTGGTCCTTTGATACCTTTTTGCTTCTAGTTACATTCTCCCTCTGTTGAATGCCTTGGAGCACCTTTGTGTCTGGTTGGGAGGTTATCCCTCTTTTCACAGGGAACACACAAATAACCTTATGTATTCCCACCCACACGTGTACTTTTGTATCTGACTTGCTCTTTTATGTTTCTCCTTTTTTCATATGTTCTCTCTGGGCATTTTTTCCCCCAGACATCACACTTTAGGGGATAGTTTTGGAGGGATGTTCAGATATTTAGGAGAGATTCCCATTAAAGTTAATGAGACATGTGGCTAAATGCCTGTGCCCTGCATTAACAATACCCTTTACTGTTTATTGTCTGGCTTAAAGAAAAGGTCACATTGGCTCCTTGCTCCTAGTCCTGGATCTTTACCTTCTCTTTTAGACCTTAGAGGTCACTGAAAGAGAAGAATGTCAGGCACAGGGCCTTGCAAGGCTTTTTTTTCTCAGCTGCCATAATTGTTCCTTTAGGTCCGTTTCTTTTGAAAAGGAGCTGTAGGAATTACTAATTTTTTTATCCCAAATTGTCAAAAGCACAGTGATGGAAAGTTATTGCTGAAGCACCACGAGATTCACTGTGGTGTTTTGTACAGAAAATTCCACTGGAAGAAGCAGCAGATCTTCAGAGAAGGGACTTCTATCCCTCAGTGCTCACAGGAGCTGGCACAGTAGGATGCTGGGAATAACCTACTTATCCCAATATAGATAATACATATTAACAATAAATATTTGCTGAGGAGGTAACACAGGACAAACCTTCACCTGTGTCTTTTCCTGAGAATTTTTGGTTAGAATTTCTGCTGCTGTGGCAGGAGGAGAAGGTGATGGTGAGCACAGGTCTGAGCTAAGATGAGAGAGAGAAAAAGGGGAAGAACTGCACCTTCCCAAGTGTGTCCCATGGACTGGCTGCAATTCCAGCCCCTCCACCTGGGCTTGGGTTACAGTAGCATCTGACTGATCAGGAAATTGGTATTTCTAAACAATATTCTAAAGAATAAATGTTATTTAATTTCCTTGTGCCTTAGTCTTCTCATGGGGATTATGATATTTAAGTCTTGGTAAACATGAGCTGAGGGCCTCAGGTGAAACATGCAGCAAATGTAATCTTTGTAACGTGAGCAAGAGTCCAGCTTTAGATCCTTTTTTTAAAATTCATTTTATTAGCCCAAAGGTAATCTCTGTGCTCTATTATAATGGAACTTCTCTGCTATAATGAGAAGTCAGCTATTCAATACAGTCCTCATCAACATTGTATTTTTTTTCATGTTTCTAAACCTCAGTAGAAAATGGCATTAACCATTGTATTGAGCCAAGGAGCTGAAGTACAGCGAGGTTAAAGACAGCTTCTGCACTAAAAAGCAAAATGTGTCTGAGATTAAATTCTGAAGTAAAAAAAAAAAACAAAAATACATTGAGTGAAATAAAACATTAAAATTAAATGACTAACATGGGTGGGTGAAGTTCAATCTAAGTAGGAGTGTTTAAGATGAGAAGGTTTTTATCCAACAGTGAATTGGCTAATGATGTTGCTAATGTGGGATCCTACAGCTGACAGTTTGTTTCTGAAGGCTCTGTCCTAATGCTGCTGCTTGGAGAGCTACAATTACACGAAAAGAAAATGCCATTTGTCTGTGCATGCCATCAGTCTTCATCCAGACCTTTTTGTGCTCCTCATCTTTATGTTGGGAGCTATGGGAGTGGAAAGGGACTGGATTTGTGTGGAAGGCAGGCTCGCAGATGCACACAGACCAGTGTGTTCCTTTGAGGGGAAAAAGGAGGAAAAAATCTAAAATTGCTGCTAGACAAACCCAGGCACCTGGCCAAAAGGATTTCCAAACAGAGAGCAATGTTTGCTGACTTTCTCTGGCAGTAAGGTGAACTGGGATATTAACCTGTGTGGACAGAAGCATTTTGCTCTTTATACAGGGAAAGCACAAAGTATTCTGATGCAGGAGGCAGGAACTAATTAATTGGTTAATAATGGTGTCATTAATATGCTTATTACTCATTTCCTCTGTGGTATCACACAGGTGTTCAGTCGTAAATAGCTGCTGTGCTGGGCCCTGGGCATGCATGGAATGAGAAGTGTTTGGCAGGAGAAGAGTGATCCCTAAATCCAGTGCCCTCCAAGGGCTCTGCTCTTCCCTTCCCAGCAGCTCTCCAAGGGGAGCTGCCCTTCCTGTGGGAAGGGTGATCCTGCACGTTCTCACAAGGCTCTGTCTCCCTCACACTGCTCAACATCTGTGTGAAATAGTGGAAATTAAATTAGCATCCAGCTCTAGGTCTTTGAGATAAAGAAAAGCAACTCAAAAGCATCTGGTTTCTGTTTCCAGCCCTGCTGAGCCCCTCTTTGGAGACTGGGCAGTTATCCTGCACACTGGGTTGCAAAATTCCCTGATATTTGCTTATATAATAAGATATGCAGAGAAGGGAGATGCTTTCGGATCTGTCAAGGTGACTTGAAAACCCAAGTCCTGATGTAAAAAGGGAGATGGGGAATTATAGCTGGGAAGGTAACGAATTGTGAACAAAAAAAATGTCTTTTCAGCACTTACAAAGTTTTACTGCAGCTGTAATAGTGTTTTGTTTTTATGAGAATTTATGTTTCCAATCAAAACAACCTTTTTTGACCCAAACTGAAGCCTGGTGTGTAAGAAGTCATTGCAAGTGATCTTAACATGCAAGAAGTTTTGAATTATCTGCAGCAAGCTGAAAATCAATATTTTTAGAGCGGGTGGAGATGGAAATGGAGATTGAAGGAAAAATTTTGAACCAGCTCTATTAGGAAAGTAAGAGACCAGCCTCACTGCAAATTGATGGCAATTAGGATCTTGGTTATCTGTGTGTCTCTGATTCTTATCAGAAGCAAAAAAGGAAGTGCAATCCTCTATTTTCAAAGTGTATTAATGAAATTCAGAGAGAAGACTGATCTGCAAAGCTGGCTTGGGTTTGGGATATTTAATTGACTTTGTGCCTTCACATATGCACTCTTGTCTGGGGTAAATGTGAGGCTACAGTAAAGAGGTAGCAGCTGGAGGGAGCTTGAGGAATTGCTGGAAATGGGTTTACTGGGAAAGTTTCATAATTCCCTTGGTCTGCCTATTTTCTCAAGTAGCAAAAAGAGATTATTTTTGTCCTTTCTTCTCTACTTCTTAATAAATGTGAATTTGCTGCATTGGAAACTTTAATACATCCTAAAAAGTAAAACCAGGACACACCTGCTACACAGGAATAATAATAATAACAACAATAATTGCCTGACTGATACAAAAGAATTGTTGATGAGTCCTCAGTGGAGTTAACAAGTGATGAAGATGCTCAAATGAGAGGCTCTATTTGCTTACAGATCCCTGTGCTCCCATTTCTGCATTTCAGCAGTTGTTGGAGTGTTCCATGGGAGTTTGGGAAGCATTTTTGGCCTCACAAATGATAGCTAAAATGTCAGGTATGTCAAAAGATACCCCAGCTCCTCACTTGAGAGGACTCAGTATTGATTCACATTCACTGGGATATGTTTTCCACATGTTGTATTTTTTTTCCAATCAATATTTTTTCCAATTTGGCTTTTGGCCACAGGGAAACTGTAGCCCAGCACTCCTGTATTGGCACAGAAGTGCAGCCTTTGGCTTTAATTGTCAAGAGCATCTGGCCTTCTTTGCCTTCTGCTGGCCCCATCTGAGGCACCTCCCTGGGCTGGTGGTAGGGAGCCTGAAATTTGATAAAGAAGTTGGTTACAATGCAGTCCTGCAGCTTAAATGCCATGACATTTCCTAGGTATTAACATAAGAACGTTAAATTAAAATCGTCTTCCATGGGGACTGCAGCTTTGCATGGCTGGGGAGAATTCTCCTGCTTCTGCAATGAGTTTAAGCTGATTGCATTTGCAGTTAATACATTCCTGCCAGGGGTACCACTCTGAGGCACAACCAGGAGTCAAATTGTGCTCTGAGATGCTCTGACACATCTCAGAGTTCTTCCCAAGCCTGGTGAACATCCCCAGCCCCGGTGGGCTGCGAGCCAGGGAAATCAGCTGAGTCAGGACTCGGTGGCTGCTGCTTTAAATAACCAACTGCCCATCGTGGGGGTGTAAATTTGCATCGGCCTCATTGCCTTTCCTGCAGCTCTGACAATTCCCATCAGCTCGGATGTGCCCTGTTGAGTCCTGAATGGCTTGAAAGTGGCTGTAAATGGCAGCTCTGTGAGGGTGGGTAGTTAAAGGTATGTATGACACTCACTACTCTGATTAAAGCTCATTGCAATTAAACAAACATACACTCTCCTGGCTTTCGTGTGCAGTGATTCATGCCCCAAAACCAGCAGCACTGGCTTTGGTTATTTGTTATCCAGATAATCTGAGTGCTGCTAAAACTGGGGTGTTGTTTCTATAGTTATTATGAAATAGGATCTGTTGTTTTGCAGTAAATTGGAAACTATAACTTGGGCTTTGATTAATCTTTCCCTGAAACATGGAGGTCATTCCTAACTTCCAGATATTTCTATTCTCTGTGTATATTAATTTCTAGTAGCCTGGGGTTCAATACATATTTCTCTGTTTCATTTCCACAATTAATGGCTGTAAGACAACACAGATAAAAATGCAAATGAGCAACTTATCTTTATGCTTTTCTACAGGATGTTTACAATTGCAGTTACAGTGAGCTTTTAAAACTGCCCCAACAGCTTTTCCTGCAGATATGAAAATTATAAAGATACCCTTATAAATTACAGATTTTAAAAACTGCTGTCATTTTAAATAGCTGTATTTTTTATGTTTATTGAGACTATTTTGAGCATAAATGCAACACAGTTTTTCTTTTTTGTAATTCAGAGTAATACATATTAGCATAAAGAGAAGCCCAAAGACATATAAATATGTATTTTTTTTTCTTTTCCTCTGCAAAGATTTTAGAGTAGAGACCCATAAAAGTGAGCATTTCTTGCAATAGCTGCCTCTAAATTCTCCTATAGGATACACTGCTGTGACAACATCCTGGAATCAAACCTAGAAGAGAAAGTACAAGAGAATTGTGGATCTTGACAAAACCATGGGGCTGTTCCAGCTGCAGCATAATGGGGGCACTGGGAAATTAAAACTTCTCAGTTTTCCCTGAGCTGCATTTCTACAGCTGGTAGTGAAAACTTAATTTCTGATTATATGTTAGTTAAAGAGCTAATGCAGTTGGGAAGAGTCTGTTCCAAGAAGCAGGTGAAGTTTTCATTCACCTTCTTGCAGCTAAAACAAGAACTGAACTAGGGCAGGTGGGATAAGGGGACTGTGAACACTGAAAATCTGCTGCCTTAAAATGACTGTGTTTTAAAGGGTTTTTTATCCTGACTTTTCTGATGAAGAATATCTTATTGCTAAGATGGATTTTCATTTAATACCAGGTTATTTCTTCAATAGACCTTATTGCTGCATCTGAAGTACAGGCAAAATGTCAGCCCTTGGTGTCCTTGGCCATGGCAGGGGATGGAACAAGATGATCTTTAAGGTCCCTTCCGACCCAAACCGTTCTGTGATTCCATGATTCATCCAACTTCACTTCATGCCTGCAGTGTTTCCTGTGGTGTCTGGGGGTGTGTTGTGGTACAGCTTGAGTTTGTGCTCTCTGGGACAGAATCAGCCTGGTACTGGAATGAACAAGCAGGCAACACTGATGGCCTGAATCCTTCAGAGTCCTTCTGCTTTGTGGTTTTTTGCATCCTCAGTGAGAGCAAAATGAAGCCAACTGGGTGGAAATACAGATTTACACACTGAGGGCTGGACTATCAGAAAGGGATGAGAGATGTAACCTCGGGTGTGACATCTGCAAGCCAAGCTCTGGGAGCAATGATCTCTGAACGTGGCCTGTGGTTTGCAGTGTAGTTCTGCACCTCTGAAGGGTTTTGGTGTAGTAATCTAATAATTCTTCACTTCGCTACACTCCATGGTGTGGATGTATCAGCCAAAGGTCGCATCTTTTTTATCAAAATGGTTTCACAGGAAGTTATATTGTTACTCTCAGTCTTTCCAGGTGATTAATTATCCTGTTATATATTCCTGAATGTCTATTTGCTCATCTCCTCTGTCAATCCAAGGTCCTTGTGCAGTATTTGGAAGCAGTTACATCCGAGGCTCCCTGCTGGGAACTTGGAGCTGGGAATCTAAATTGGGAGACCAGATATTAATACAATTATTTCACATCAGGGAGAACAGGATGGGTATATGCACGAGTGTGGCATGCAGAGAGAGGAGCATCTGACACCCCATAACCTCACCATCTACTTGCACCCCTCTGACTTGTTGATTTATACTCAAATTTGATTGCTCATCACTGGTGTTCTAACTCCAGTGGTAATATCAGAAGCTGAGTTGAAGGTTAAAATAAAAGCACACTGAGAGCGTTATTTCTAGTCAGTTAAGGGGCAAGGAAAGTCATAATGTAGATACAGAAGGAAATGTTGGCTGGGGCAAACAGAATTCCCTCCTAAGCTGTTTTAGGTAAAGAGAAAAAGGCAGGGAATGCCTCTGGAATGCTGTATGTCTGTGTTTGGAGCACCCTAATAGAGGAAATCAAAGCCAATATTGCATCCTTTTTATTTGTCTTCAAATATTAGTAGCAAATGGTGTCTGAACTGGCATCAAGGCTGCAGGTAGGTTGGCCTCTCTTGGGGGTTGTTTCCTATCATTTTGGGTGGATATTTCCATGCAGGCTTCCACGGTGTTTATGCTGGCAAGGATGACAGCCCAGAGCTGAGCTGGCTCTGAGTTATCTCCATTTGCTTGCTGTGAGATGTGTGTGAGAGCTCTCCAGGAGAACAAACAGAACTCTGCAGAATTTTTGGTGCAGATTTCTCATCACCTTTTGAGGCAGCTTCAGCTGAGAACCAAAAGATGAATTAAGCATGTGACTTTCAGCCACAGTGAGAAGAGTCTAAATCTCTTTTCTAATCATATCTTTGTGACTTTAATTATGTTTTCTAAGTTATGCCCTCCTACCAACTCCTACATACCTGCCTAGAAGAGGGTATTTGTTTTATCCTTTGTATTTGGCTATTTTATGTAGTGGGGCTGGCAGTGTCCCTCTGCTCTATCTCATATTCAAGACTTGATATCTATTAATAATTGCTAGCTTTTGTCATTTTTCTTCCCTGTTGTTTGCACAAAGGATAGTTCATGTGTTCTGAACTCTTACTCTTTCACCTGCGTTGTCACAAATAAAATATGCTCAAGGCCACATTTGCTCATGGAAAACAAGGTTGCCTTTGTTGACATAGAACCTGAGGGAGCATTGGATGGATTTGTGGCAAAGGGAAAGAAGGGGAAAGATTCTAGGCCCTAAATTTGTGGCAATTCACCTCAATACACACAGATAGGTAGTGACTGTTTGCAAGCTGGGAGGAAGAGAAAACAAGGAACAGAAACAGACAATTTTTAAGAAGTCTTTATCAATAAAGGAATCTAAATTCTTTTGTTTTGGAAGAACAGTTAGAGATCCTGAAAATGGAGAGTTATTTTTTTTACTATGGTATTTACTACATATTATGCTTTCCTTTCTATCTCTGAGTTTAACAGGACCATCTGTCAAAAATATTAGTAATGGACAAATAGGGTGGATAAGGCAAAAGTAATTACTCACTTTCTTTTGGTCCTACATACAACAGCTTAAGCAAAATAAAAGAGCAAATAATGAAGTTCCCAGGCAAAATCTGAGCTTTTTTGGTGTCATCTTTCCCCTCATACCCTTTGCAGAATATAATTAGATCTGTCCTTGGTAGATGTGAAAGAGAAGTGTTGTTTCTTTATCATACATATGTGTGCATTTTGCTTCCCTAATTTTTTTTTTTTGGAGTTTGCAGGGGAGATCACTGCTGCCTGTGTTCCCAACACCCCTTGGGTTGGTGCTCACAGCAAACCCCAGCTATAGATAGTGCCCAGCCTTCTCAGCTGTCACTGCATCCTTCCCACCATCTGTTTGCCATCCCAAAAGGCTGCCAAGGTTCCAGGGGCCTCCTGCATGGGAGGATTATGTACAACTCTCTCACCAGCTCTGCAATGAGCTCTGGTTTGTTTGTCACTGCTGGGTTTGTCTCTGAAGTGCTTTTGAACGTGAGGATGGGAGGCAATTCTTTGTTCCCCAGCCCTGCTGCAAGTTCCAGGTCTCTCCAGTGGTTTTTTTTTTTTTGGTTTGGTACAAGCAGAGTGTTCCCATTCAATGCAGTCAAATGCAGAAGTTCAGAGCAATGCCCAGATTCTGGAATAAGATGAGTTTGCTGGGAGCAAACAATGAAGCAAAAAATAGATCTTCTTCCCAGGCTGCTTTTGGCTTTGCCTGGGAGTTGCTTGGTAATGAGATTTCCTGGAGCTGGGAAAGGACATCACTGCAGCACTGAAATCCTCCCTAAAGCCCAGCTCATGGCCTAAACTCAGGAACTCAATTCCCCCTTATTAGAAAATGTAGATTTTTTTTTTAAACTTGTACATTAAATCTATAAGGAAATTTCATCTCCTTGAGTTGACCTGTGGAGAGATGAGCTCCTAAATTAAGTCCACCAAAGTTTGTGCTTGAACACTGCTTCCTGTTCCTGCTTCTTGCTGGATGTAGATATTTGGGATGTATTTTGCACACAAATTTGAGATATTGGGCGATATAATGTAGCTACTAAAATATATGCTTTCCTTATTATTCCACACACCTCATCATTTATATCACTCGTAAGAATACCCTGGTTACATAAATGTTTAACAATAAATAGTCTCTACGCGTTAAGAAGGAGAATTCAAAGCCACTGAAACAATGCAAGATATTTCTATTTAGTGCTTCTTTTCTGTCAGTGGAACACAGTGGATATAATTTTAATGATCTTTCTTTGTAAGGAACCTAATTATCTCAACAAACTGACTTTCTAAACAGAACTATTTTCGTCTGCGGGAGTGGAAGGCAAATCAGAAGAACAGGAGAGAGAACATTAAATTCATTTGGGGCACACACATCTATCTGGAATTTGATGGGTTCAGCCCAATTTGATTTGATTTTGTGCAGCATTGGGTCTCTCTCACTCCTTCAATTGCTGTTCATGACTGTCCTTTTCTTTCCTGACTTGGAACAGAAAAATAAGTGGTTTTTTTTTCTGTTTCCAGGAAAGGTTTTAACTTATACATCTACAAAATACCATTGCAATTTGGTATAGGAAGCAGGATTATCTTCATTGTTCTTTCTAAACAGTCTTTAACCTCAAAAAACCCTACAATTTGGATCTGTCATGAAACCTGCAGGAGACATTTTATTCCTGAGTAAATTTCTTGTATAGATGTAGTGTTGGATTTAAAGAGGTTTGTACCTATTCAGACACACTTATAAATCAGATTTTGAGATAAGATATGGCTTAATAGTAATAATAACAGATATAAGATATTGCTGTCTCATTATGGTAGAAGTAATATGAAGTACTCCACATAACTTTAAAATATTTTGTTATCAGCAGTTCCTTTAATATTTAAAAATAAATTGTATAATTTGAAAACATTTTCCAACAAATTGAATCCAGAGGCTCAACCAGTTTTTCTGTTTCTGCCATGGAAATTCTGCATGACAGGTCATGTATTATTCCTGCAGTGCTTCAAGATAAGTGGGAAGAGTTTCTGGAATCAGCCAGGTCTGGGTTCACTCCTCTGTTTTCAAAGATTGACACTCACCCTCCCTGTGCCACAGGGACACAGGACAGAGCTTTGTTTCCTGCTGGATATCTCCTGAGTTGTCTGTGACAGTAAAATTTCCTCTTTCATGATGAAAATCCCCTTTAAAATAAAAGACAGATGAAGAAACAAAAATGACTCTGTCATGGGAGCAGCAAAAGAAGATGTGCAGGAAGCTGTTTGTTGGTGAGTCAAACCAGCCTGAAAAAAATCCCTTTTTATGCCTCCATCTAGCTCTTTTTAATTATACTATTACTTTAATCACACCTGTCTGACACCCCACTATGTGCATCCCAGCATTGCCAGACAGGGAAGTTTTTGACTTGAGCAAATAAAATCTGTTTTCTGAGTGCTCTGGTGTTATCTATTGTTCTTGTGATACTGAGACACTGTTGAGCTGTCCCTGGGGAGAGGGGAAAAAAAGAGAAAGAGAATCCTTTTTTCCAATTTTTAATGTGATCTTGGTGCTCTTTAAAGTGACAAGTCCAAAATCTAAAGAGACCCTGAAGCCTTTTTCTTACTGAACCAACAAGAGAGGCACACACAATTAAACTGGGTTGCTTGGGTTGGTTTTGGTTGGGTTTTTTTTTAACTATAGTCCAATGAATTCTCTCTAAAAGATATTAATTTTCACTTGAATCCTTAACAGATCATTCAGGCTTTAGGGACTTGACTTGGGGCAAGCTACTTATGCTCTGTCTTCATCATTTGGTAACTGGGAATAAGAAGATTTCTGGGATTTCTGTTTTCTTGAGAGGAGGGAGGGGAGGTGGAAGCAGTGATGTACTACACTGCTGTCATAGCCTGCTTTAAAAATCATTAACATCTCTGGGAGGGTAAATGGAATTCAGGAATTCTCCCAGCAATTTGCTAAAAACAAGCACCTTTTAATGTAGCAAAGTTGAACACCAATGACAGAGCTCAGGACAACAGAGAAACAAACCTCTTTTTGCTCCAGCTCCACAAAAGAATCTGTATTACAAAAACATCTGTCTGTAACCACACTTTTTTTTTTTTTTTTTTTATTTTAACTCAAGAACAACAATTTCATCTTAACTGATTGTTTCTGTTTGGGGACTGAAGGTTTCTGCTGCTTTCAAAGCTCTGTGACTGTGCAGTGATGACAAGAGGAGGAACCAGAAAAACCTAAAAATTTGGTAGTGCCAACTTAGCATTCCAGAAGGTACTTGCCAACAGGGCTAGAGGTGATATTTGCCTCTAGAAAATAGTGTTTGATTGCTCTTTCTGACATGTGAGATAGTCAGAATAATGTTCACAGTTGAAATGAGGGAGTTGGATGCTCAGTGGAACCCGGTGTTTATTTTACTCCTGTGATATGATGTTCTGCATTCCCTAAATCCAGTATTTCTGCTCCAAACATAAATGATATCACACCAGATATGAATAAAAGAAGGGAAAGTCTCCATATGAAGCCAGTCTACCTAATTAAGGCAGATCATTAGAGAAGGGGAGGAGAAAGAAGAGTAAATAATTGGGGTGATGGATTCAGAGTGCCAGTTGTAGTCACTTGGCTTAAATTCTATGGATATCAAAAAGTTGTTTCATTTTTCCCTTGACAGTGAACAATCTTTTTTGACTCATTTTTCCCTGCAGGGTCTCACTTGGATGAGGGTGATCAGGAGAAGACTCTTTTGTTGCAAATTACAAAAGATAATATCATCCTTTAAACAAGTTAGTGAGAGAGAACAGAACAAATGTAACACATGTGGTCTGAAACTGTGAAGTAAATCAAGTGATTTCTGGGAATTACATGAATATATGTATAGATTTTAGCATTCCTAGAGAGAAAAAAATGTTTAAAAGAAGATAATAGCACCTCGGTCAATGTGCACAGGTCTTAACTCCACTTTGTTAAACAGCCTCAATTATTTCAAATGTGCCTGGATGTTTAAAAAGGAACAGCTTTACAAACGTGGAATATATAGAAGACTAAATGTTACAACCAACTTGAAATGTTCCTGAATTCTTGCTGGTGCAATAACAACTGATAAAATCTATAACTAGAATGTTTCCATACAACACTACCCCTGTGGGATACCTCTGAGTGTGTTTATTTGAAATGTTCTGGAAACAGCACTGGAAGTGTTTGCAGTAAGCAGTGCAAATTCACTTCATTCTTTTCCTCCATCCCCAAACACCATTAAATTCTGAATTTTAATGATAAGATTTTGACTCTGGGCTAAAGTCTGAGCACAGAATGCAAAGGGAGATGACACAGATTGGAGAATGTGCTCTCATTCCTTCCATGCTGCTGACTTTGGTCTTTTCCATGATCTCATTAGTTCAGAAAAGCCTCCTTTTTTCCAATTTGGTGTCTACTTTCTGCTCGAGTCTCCTTATTTCCCTGTTTTTGCCCAACAGCAAGAAAGGACCCACTGATGCCCTGCAGTGAGTGGGACAACACAAAGGAAGCAAAAGCTCCTTGTTTTCCCTGGCTGTGCCACCTGCAGGATTGGGAGTCTGGATTTCTGATACAGAGCTACAGACACACCTGAGCTGAACCACCAGGGGATCCCAAAGGGATTAGTCCCCCTACATTTGCATATTTAATAATTCCATGAAATTAGCACAGATCTGGAAACGGAGGGAAGGGAATTAAAAATTGCCTCCAAAAATTACGGAGCAAATTAGCTGATCCTCTGAATATCCAGGCATAATTAGAAACCAATACCAGCTAGAAAACAAATGTCAGCCTCAGCTGGAGGTGGCAGGAGGAAGTCATCAGCCAGCACTTTTCTCCTTCCCTCAGTATAAACAGCAGATGAGGTTATCCCTAAATGATAAACAGAGCCCATCTGCTGCCCTCAAATTCAGTCAAGAGGGAAGGTGAAAGCTGGCGTGGAGCAGGTTTGGGTGACGTGGAAGACACAGGCTCAGGAGCTGGAAGAAAGATGTGGAATCAAGAAGCTGTTTGGGACCTGGTGTCTTGCACGGCTTTGTTCCCTCCTCCCACTTCCAGCAGTGGAATTTTGGTAAAAGCACCACTTTTCTCCATGTCTACCTGTCCATAAACTCCACCACTGTAAGGGAAAGGGAGGAGCACAACTTCTACAGAGTCTCTTGGGACCTCTTTGGACCCCAATGGACTCTTGTCCTTTGGGACCTGAAGCATCTCTACATCCTTTCAGGAGCAGGTTCCACTCATGGAAGCAAAGGAAATGCTGGAAGTAGAAACTCAGCTGATATTCCAGAACTTCCATGGGCTAAAATGGTGCTGAGGAATCATCTGATTGTTGGTGAGCAACCCAACTGCTCAAGCCCTAAAAATGAGGTAGATTTAAAGCAAAAATAAATTTGACGCAGAATTGAAGGGTGCTATTTTTGGTACGGTTAGAATGAAATAAATATCTAACAACAGATGTTATTTTTCAATAAAGAATGATTATTTAGAGATAATTTTTATTTTAAAATTAAATTTCACAGTTGAATGTACAAACAAGTACAAAAAATACAGACAAAATGTTAACCTACTGGTAACAAATTTGTTTTAGTCTCAATTGCCTGTTACAAACTTCTTAGACTCCAACACTTCCTTTCCCTCATCTGGTTTCCCTCTAGGGTCTGTTGGTCCCCCCAAAAAATTAATTTCAGGGAAATTATGCAGGACTTGGGAATTCTGCAATGGAAAACCATCAACAGACCTGTCATGTTTGGTACCTACAGAGGTTTGGACTGATATTAGATGACAAAAAGAATCATTGCTTACCTGGAAAACTCTTGACCCAGGCTCTGAGTTTATAAAAGGAACAAAATATCCTCTAATTTAGAATATGGAATATAGGTCATAGTGAATGGTTGATGGTAATATAGGAAACAAAATTTTTAAAGATTGCAATGTCAGTTGACAGGTAAAATAACCCATCAGGATCTAATCTTGCAAAAATCCTTTAGGTAAATGATGGTAGAAATTTTGGTCTGGAAGATGTTGACATTCTTAACTTCTGAAGAAAGAGTTTCAATTTATCATGCTCAGTGCTCCTGTTCAAGTCTTCTAATGTTTCCTTTGAACTGTGCTGAACATTTCTCTTTCCACCCACTAATGATTTGCAAGGGTTACAGAGGGATTTTTCCGTTCCTAACTTTGTTTCTCATCCCTCAATGCCCATCTCAGACACTGCTGATAATGTCATTTAATAGGCTGCTCTGACTAGAAGGAAAACTAAGCAAAACTCTTCTTCTATAACCACAAACACTTCAAAAAGTGTTTCCTCTCTTCCTGTGATTTCAACAAGACTCAAAGGAAAAGAAAAAAAAACCGCTTTCTCTGACCTTTTGAAAGCAGATATTCTTCTGCCTTTCAAATTTAACAGATCACACACCATCTATGTTCTTTGTGCTGCTCAAAGGCTTTCCAAGCTGTGAGGAATTATGTACAGAAACACCTTGACAGAAAGAATTACAGCCCTCTCTATATCTTTCCTTGTGTTTCTTAGAATATTCTGCTCAATTGATTAACTTTTCCAGCACTGGAGTTGTACTCTCTCTGACACTAATAGCAAAAAATTTTAATTCCTTCTTTTGAAGCTTAATGTTGAATTAATGAGAAATACCATGGTATTTTTCCCATGCACAAAAAAAAAACAAACAAACAAACCAGTTTTGAACTTCATCTGGAAAATGTGAAAAATATTTTTAAATTTCTTGTAATTCACTTAGTTAACTGTCTGCATATATTTTTGATTTATTTAAAATCTGGGTTAAGCTTTTAGAGCTTTATTTCAATGCAATTATAAATGTTTTGTGATTCAATAACTTCTCAGAAATCACAAAAATATCCTGAAGCTGGGCTATTCCTACAATTTCCACTCTTTCTATGCTTGCAAAGCTCGAATTCCACATGATATGTTTCAAATTGAGGCAGATAACAGGAGACTGTGTTTACATCTGATTTCCAATAAAAATCTGATCGATTCTGCGAGAACTTCATTTCACTTGTCAGTAATTTTTGCAGCTGGGTAATTGCAAAAGTTTTACACAGCCTTATATCTGAAAATAAAACCCTCCCTTTTATTTATTGAGTGCTTGGTTATATTTATAGTATTTTACTTTTCAAACAAAAATTTCATATATGCTTCAAGATTTTGAAATATGTATTTTTTTCTTCTCTCTTTTTCATAAATGTAGAGCTCTGTATTTCCCCCCAATGATGTGTGTGTTTCATTGGGGCACAGTAAGGACAAATCAATGAGGCAGGTGAGCACAGTGAATCACCAGGGGCTTAAAACTGCCTAAAGATATATTAACTCAGGGAGTTATGCATTAAAATATCTCTTCTACTAAATATCTGTCAGCATGATTTCTGGATAACGGAAGATTACCAATTCTGTATTCCTTATTCCATATAACAGTATTGGGGCCAAATTTATGAAGTCCTGTTGGGTTTTAGTGCCATCCTTTGTGCCAAAAACGTGTAGAACTTAAAAAAAAAAATATACTGAAAAAGCTTGTGCTGGAAACCAAGAAGACAATTGTCAACTTTACTGCAGCACTGAAGAAAGTAAAGCTAAAAAGCAGCCTTATTCCACAAGCCCTGATTCCTATATATCACTTGATTCCTACATGGAGCTCAGAAAAACCTCATAGACACTCATTCATATGCACAAGTAAATCCAACATGTTCTAAATATTTAAACCACTTTTGGTGTAAGTTTCTTCTTATCTTTAGACTACTGTAATTATTTACTCAACAGTTCTCATAAAATCATAGAATCCCAGAATGGTTTGGGTTGGAAGGGACCTCAAAGCCCATCCAGTGCCACCCCCTGCCATGGGCAGGGACACCTTCCACCAGCCCAGGTTGCTCCAAGCTCCGTCCAACCTGACCCTGGACACTTCTAAGGATGGAGCAGCCACAGCTTCTCTGGGCAACCTGTGCCAGGGCCTCCCCACCCTCACAGCCATTAACTTTTCCTAATATGTAATTTAAATCTCCGAGTTTTAAACTTGTCTGCAGGTGAAAAGAGCTTCCTCACCCCGGTCTGAAATATTTTTTGCACTTCTCTTCCTCTGCTTTGTGCTCAAGGTGAAATAATTTTTGTCCCTGATATGCTCTGAGGTTTTTCCCCGTGAGCTGCACGAATAAGCACTATAATTCTTCATTATTTATATAACATAATTCTTCATTATCATCAGAGGTGAGAACCCAGAGCATTTCCAACAGGCAGGTAGGAGCAGCTCTGCTGTGCTGTCCTACAGGGAGGTCCCACATATTCCATTTAGCTTAAGGAGTCCGGATCTGACTGCAATATTTTTTTCTGTCCTTGAAGGAAAAGACAGTACCATCTGCTCTGTCTACAAAACTCCTAGTTAGGAACTCTAGAGTTCTGAAAATAAGGATAAAATGGATTAAATTCAGTAGCCACCTAAAGGTTAAATTCAAGCCTATGTAAAGAAGAAGTGTGAGAAACATCCCTCGCCTTAAATCCATTTAAAGGCCTCAAAATGTAGCTATAGTGGGACTTAATGCATAGAGCTTATAAAGCTCTAAAATAAAAGGGAGTTTCACCACTTGTAGGAACTTGCATTTCTCAGCTATTCCATATGAACGTGGAGATGAATTTGGTAGAAACCCTGAAGGGCAGTGACACCCGGGGGGAAGAATGAGCTGAGTGAATGATGCCTCCCCTTCAGCCAAGGAGGAGCAGAGGTGCCTGGAGGGCAACTGTTAACCCAGCACTAAACCCTGGCCCCAGGTGCCATATCCACACTCCTTTAAGCACTTCCAGGGCTGGTGATTCCACCACTTCCCCGGGCAGCCTGTTCCATATCCTGACCACTCTTTCAGTGCTGTCGGGATTTTCCCGATGTCCAAGCAAAATCTCCCCTGGCACAACTTTTGGAGACGACTTCCACAGATGTGGGTGGTTTTCCTTGGAAACAGCAGCTGGGAGTGAGCCCTGGAGAGCCTCCAGCCTTCCAGGAGGGCACTGGGTTTTACCCCCTGCCCCTTTCTAGCTCCCTGTTCAGCAAGTGTGTCCTGCTGATGGAAAAGCTATGGAAAGGGAGGTGAAACTGTGTTGGTGTCTGATGGTGATTCCTCACTTCAAAGCTCTCAAGGATGTGGCACCAGTGGGAGGAGGGTCTAGTTAGTCCTGGCTCACCCAAGTGGAGCTTTTACTCTGCCTAAAACCCTCCTTGGAGCATAACAGGTGGACAGATAAATTATTTTATTTGCAGTACCTGTATATTGCAAATGTGAACTAACTTTTCAAGCACCACAATTCCCACCTTGAGGTTTCAAAGAAGGTGAGAGACTGATATTAATGGTCTGAAACACTAAGATTCACATGGTGTGCACCCTGACAGCAGTGCAATCTTAATATTTCCTTAAAAAGCAGGAAACTTACCATGTATTCCCTGACTGTTTGGATAAACCTCTGGATTTTTACCAAGATACTCATTATGGTTGCATATATTAAATTATAATTTCAGGGAAAGTATGGCTGATGTAAGTCAAACCAGAGCAAACCTGAAAAGAAATCCTACATAGGGGGCAAAAGAACAATTGAAGCTTTTCTTAAAAATCAGCTTTTGTGTTCGTAACAACATAAAAGAACATGTTGGTGGTAAAAGCTTTGTTTTAAAAATATGCAGATTCTAAAATAATATTTTAAAGGCAAGAAGGGAGGCTCAATGTAAATGCTGTTCCAGCTCTTTGGAAACCAAACATTACTCATGAAAGTAAGAAGATAATTTATAAATTTAGAGAAAAAAGAGTTTCACATTGAAATAGTACTTTTAGCTGGACTTTGGCATTAGTATGTTATGTTAAAGTGTCAAAGTCCTTAAAGTATTGACACTGTAAGAAAATATTAATCTGTGTACTTTAATTTTTCATATATATGAGTCACACTCACAGGATTTTTGCCTTTTGTGCCCCTAATTTTGAGGGGCTTTAAGGATTTGTGACTAATACAGGGTGTGACTGTCTTCCTCTTTTTCTCCTCAGTGCAAAATATGTGTTTTTATTTTTAATAATTTGTTCTACATTTTCCCCTTGTTTTCCTCCAAGTATCTTTTCTTTGCAGTTGCTCAGTGTTTTATTTAAAGTCATCTAATAAAGAGCATGGATTCAAGATTCTCACACTGCAGGAATATTAGACTTTACACGAATGTCTTTATCACCATTTTGCAGTCAGTGTTCAACTAAATGAATGGATATTTGATCCAGTGTTAAATTAAAAGCATATTTGTAAGCCTTTATAATGTATTCCCTTCCCTTTCCTAACTGCCATGAGAAACAGTACAGATTTCAAGAGAGCCAGGAATAAGAGTATGAAAAATATTATGCAAATATGTGCATAAATATGAATCTTCTTTAATATTTGCAGTTTGTGATTTAATATTTGATGTTTGTGATTTTGGCCACTGAGGGCAGAAATACAGCCTGGGCTTCACTGATTTAAATCCTGCTGTGATGAAATGACTGATTCAACAGTAAAACCTACCTCTTCCTCTTTCTTTTTGCATAATAATTATAAATAATTATTGTCATATTTTATGGTTCAGTTTTTCCTTAAAATGAAGGTGGTTGTCACTGCAGACTTGCTGCTGCTGGAGGCCTTTGCTCAGGGGGCTGGATCCAGGCACACTCTGAGTGCTCTTGGAAGACACAATTTCCTTTGACAAAAACCTTCCTCTTGCTGGAGGCAGAGGACACTTCCTGGGCTACCAGGAAGGGATGTCAGGACAGGCTGTGAGCTGTCATTCCATCTGTTTTATGGAACATGTGGTGTCTGCAGCTGCTTTCAGGGCAACCTGGTGGTGTCAAATCAGCAAGTACCAGTTATTTTGCTTCCTGCCACAGAGCAGGATTCTGAATATTCAGAACCTTGGCATCTTCATCCTGCTGCTGGATACTCGACCAGCACATGAGCTGTGTGAAACAGGAGATATTTCTGAGCTCTTGCACAAGGCAAATGCTCAAGAGCTGCAAAAGTTGCAGAGATAATCCCAGAAGTCCAAATGGTGTGTGGAAACATTCACCTGTGTGTTCCTTATATAAACCTTACACTTCTGCAGTACAAAGTTGCATCTTTTCCATGCCTAAAACAACCCATGTTGACAGATGAAGTCCAGTGGACTTTGATGTTAAAATGCTGTAGGATACAAACTTTTCTATTCTTCATTTTCCTCCTCCTTGTCACGGCTTGAAGTGTTTTCTCAGCCATCAGGAGGAGGTGATCCCACTGGGAACAGCTTCTTGTGAAAGTGTTGATCTGCTGACTGTGGCTGTGACTTCTCCAAGATTTTATTAAGCATCCATATGTCATTTACCTCATTCTTCTCGAAGCTCAATGCACAGTGTCTGACACATGCTGCAATTCTGGGCTGAAAGCTGTTATTACCAAAATCACATTTCTGATTAGTGTAGAATAGAGAGGCATGTTATGAACCTTTTTGTGTGTGTTTTCTTGCCTTAAATGATGAAATATTGCAGATCATCTGGATTTCCTGCATTCCAGAGCTACCTTGGACAAGAATAGCCTGTGAGCTGCCTAAATAATTGAGACATTTCAATGTGTATAAACCCCCCAGATATTGGTGTTGTGTTACCCTGGTTTACCTCTCTCTATATAGATAAATTTGCCTCATCTGTGCTTTGAGTTTAGACTTACATTGTTTACCATATTGCTACAAATATAAACAAATAACTTTGACAAGGCGATAGATCATCATCTTGGATTGACTTTCCCACCTTTCCCAGGGTGTGATCCTGTGTGATCCTTAACACTCCTGTGAAAACCCTTCTGATTTTCTCTTAATGCTCTTGTGAAAGTACTCTGACAGCAGCTCCCAATGGCTTCAAAAAGTACTGAAGCAGTAATATGTATTAAAACTCTGACACAGCTACCTGGCTTTCACTCCAATGCTCCCTCTCCAAGAATCAGCACCTGGAAAAGCTGTCGTGGCATAGAATCATAAAATATGCTGAGTTGGAAGGGGCCCACAGGGATCATCAAATCCAATGCCTGACCCTTCACAGACACTCCAGCAATCCCACCCTGTCCCTCAGAGCGTTGTCCAAACCCTCCTGGAGCTCTGGCAGCCTTGGGGCTGTGCCCACTGCCCTGGGGAGCCTGGGCAGTGCCAACCACCCTCTGGGGGAAGAACCTTTCCCTGAGATCCAACCTGACCCTGCCCTGACACAACTTCATGCTGTTCCCTCAGAAGTGTCCCTTTTCCTACTGGGAGCCCTTGTCTCCTTTCAGCAAAGGATGTCCCATCATTTGCTTGTGCCCTTTGTTAGGAAAGTCCTTCAGGTCACAGCCAGTTCATTGTCCCGAGTGAGTCACTGTGACACAGGAGGAGGATGCTGTTGTAGATAGTTTATCTGAGCTGCCCATCCTTAGCTTGTTCCAGGCCATGCAGAGGAAGTGGAGTCCATCTCAGGCTTAGAATTGCTTTTAAAATGTAGTTGGTAATTCTTCACACATCCTCAGCAGAAGCTCTGTCCTTATTTCCCCTAAATAAGGATCATCATTCAGATGATATCTGTGGTCTCGAGCAATACTTTATTGCCTTGTCTTCACCTGGCACGTTGCTTTCTGGGCTATTTGATATTCTGCTACCTGTAGCATTGCAAAGAATGTCTCATAACCTCTTCTGACTTATTTCAGTGGCCTTGAAAATCAGACCTTGTCCCCCAGAATATTTAAAGCTCTTAGTGCATAGCAGTGCACGACTTTTGGATCTCAGGGAAAGGTTCTTCCCCCAGAGGGTGGTTGGCACTGACCAGGCTCCCCAGGGTAGTGGACACAGCCCCGAGGCTGCCAGAGCTCCAGGAGGGTTTGGATGATGCTCTGCGGCACAGGTGGGACTCTTGGGGATGGGTCTGTGCAGGGCTGAGGGTTGGACTGGATGATCCTTGAGAGTCTCTTCCAGCTTGGGATATTCTGTGATTCTGTGTTTAAAACCACAAGAAGCCTAGGTATGACATCACCTCTGAAGTGCATTATCAACTTAAGAAGAAGTAGGGGGAAGGTCTGTGACAACGGAGAACCGAAGGGAGAAATTAGCCCTGATTTCCCTGGAAGGCCCAGCTCACACTGTGGTAGCATCTTAAACCAGTCACTTAAGAGCAGCATGTGGCAGAGGCCATAAACAACTCCAAGAAACACTTCCAGCACTTCACATATGAAATCAGCCTGATTTTCTATACCCAGCACTGCTGGAAATGCTGTGGTACCACAGGGGCAGTACCTATAAGGAGGGAGGAGTTTTATGAAAAGCTTTGGTATAACTTCGACGTCCAAAGTAATAATTATTTCATTTTACTTGCAGGTGAAAATTATTTGTTAGCACCTCTTCCATTAAAAAAAAAAGCTCCTGCCTTTAGTGAACACACTCCTCTGTGCTGGCAAACATAATGCTGTTTGCCTCATAAGCTCACAATGGAAAGAGAACCTGTTACAAATTCAGTCAATGATCCAACAGGAAATTAAACCTTTTAAAAATGGATGAACCAATGGACCAAGAGTAATGGAAGAAAATGCACAAAATGGGAAGTGTGAGTCATTAATTTGATTTAAATATGATTTTTTATTTTTTGGCAGTACGGCACCAAGGTCTGACATGATTTCCTTTTTCAAAAATGCAGCAAGATGAGAACAGAATAGGAACTAAACATTGAAAAGATACATCTTTTCCTTTTAATTAGAAAAAAAGATCACTGTCATACTGGGCAGGAGAAAAGTACCAGAAAGTATTTAAACTTGTGAATCTCAGTTTAATATAAAGTTGCCTTTTTCTATGACTTTCTGAGGAGGGAAGGATTTGCTCTATAATATTTAATTACGTGCAAGGACAGGAAAGACAGAAGAAAGATCATTCACTCCGAATCTGAAGAACTCAGAATTGATCAAAAATACATATTACTATGTGATTCCCTCTCCCAGAGCACAGCAGTGGGAGGTGGGAGTGCAAGAGAGCAGCCAAACCACCATCTGTGTGCCTTTGAGGGGAGTGGTCCTGTCCAAAGGAGCAGGAAAACAAATATTTCCATGCTCAGGATCTGTAAAACCTGCTGATGGGAATAAAAATGGTAAAAAAGGTGAATTTACTGAGCTGTAGTGGTCAGTGGAAGTGCAACTAGTGGGAGAAAAGCTCATTTTGTGAATGTTCTATATGGTAGTTTTGTGACATTCTCTTTGGCACTTATTTAGATGACATATTGTGAAAAACATCTTTGTATTAGTGTAGCTCTTACCATTTTGTCTCACGTACCCCCAAACTTGTAAGAACACGGTAGGAATTATTAGAAAATCATCCTTTAAGGGGGAGACCTTTTAGCCACCTCTTTGCCTGAAATGCTGATAAATTCCCTGATAAAAGCACGAAGAGTGGGGTCAGCAGAGTAAATCAGAGAATCAAGGAAGCTCTTGGTCACTTGGGAGTTTAATCCCAAGGTCGTGTCCTGCTTGGGACCTGTTCCATCCCATATGTGCCACACACAGACCAGACACTGCCCAGGTCTGTGTGGAGCTGATGGTGCCAACGGGATTATTCTGGGAATGAGGGCCAGCGAGGCCTTCTCCAAGCAATAAACAGAGGGACGCAGGCAAATCCTATTAACAAATAACAGGATTTGTGCTTGCACTGTACCTCCCACTCACCACCTTGAAAATTTACCCCCTGCTGTCTGAACCGTTGTTGTGCATGAAATCAAGTGAATTAAAGCCCATTTAAAAATCAGCTAAAAACCCCCATCGGATTGCAGCGAAGTGTGAATAATGATCCCACACTCATCAGCTGTGGTTGCCATAAGAAACAAGATTTCATAAATCTATAAAGTGTAGAAGAGACAGAAATGCCACAAGCAACATTAATCTACTAAAATGATAACCAAAATGGGATCTTATTTTCAGTGCTGGGACTCCTTTTTTTTTTTTTTTTTTTCCCCCAGCTCCTGTAGTTTCTCAACAAATCAACAAAAGCAGCTGTCTGCTTTCCAGCTGCAAAACTAAACAGTTTTCAGAAGCCTGAAGGCTCAATCTGATTGACTGTGTTATCCACCCTTTGTTAATAGTCATAAATGATTTGTTTCTTTTGGAGAAAACCGAGAAGAAATACAAATAAAGGAATTTTATCTGACTCATAAGTCACTTCGTATCACATTCTGCTGTTACACAGTCAAAAATACCATACAGAAGACAGAATTTGCTCTGAATATTTGCAGTGTTTAATATTTTAAAAGCCTTGGCATATCATTTGGGGAGAGATTTGTGTAAATTAGCATGAACACAGAAAATGTTTATTTTATTAATAAAAAGTAGAGCGGGCAAGTAGAGTAGCGCTGCTCCTAAGAACTGACTCGCTGAATTTAAAGCAGAAATCTCTGTTTTCTACACTTCTTATTATCCTTATTTGTATGATCAGGATAAATTACCACAGCCCAAGCAGGTCACTGGGTGATCCAGGCATGAAGACAAAGTGCTGTGTGACACATTGTCAAGAGCAGGAAAAAAAGGTCGACAAACATTGGGAGACATAAACTTTGAAATGCCGCATAAATTGTCAGGGAGGAGGCAAAAATAAGGGTGTTTTCTGCAGTCTTTGACAGCCACAGCTTTCAGGAAAACATTGTGTTTAGATCTGCATAATTGTGGGAGCAGAGCAGAGTGGAATCAGGGTAGGGATGTGATGAACTGCCTGGCAGATTCCTTTGGAAGTGTTTGGATAGGGAGAAAGATTGTTCTGGAGTAAAGGATAACATTTAATAAACACCTCTGGAGAGGAAGTATTCTTTTGAAGTTATGTTTTTATGTTTCAGTACAAATGTGTTCCTTGATGTTTTCCATCCTTCTAATGACATTGGACACACCTTTGATGTGGGGTCCCAACAATGCTTGGAAGAGAATAGAATTATCCAAACTTTCCTTTCACTTTAATAACTAAAAAAAAAGGGCTGCAATTAAGTAAGATTCATCTTCTCTGCATGCACACATGTAGCCCTTTAGTAAATTTAAGACACTGAATGTCCCAAACCCTTGTTATTAGGGTTTCAGGTAAATAAATACAGAGACACTTCATCAAATGCAGTCACAAACTGAGAGTGAAGGAATTAGGAATACAATTTTATCTCAGTTGTTTGATTTAATTCCCATTACTTTCATACTTGATTATTTTTTTTTCACTTGCATAGTTACACATTTATACACACAGACTCAGGCCTGGGTATAGCATACCTTGAAGTTACTGCATAAAAGGTGATTTTTCATTGCATATCTGTGTAAAAATGTGTATTTGAAGTCAACCTCTTCTTGTGGGAAGCAGGCAATGCTTCAAATAACTTCTATTTGTCTTAGCTACTAAAATACCAACAAAAGGCTCTGTTGTGCAAACACCTGCACACAAGTTTTTGATGAGTAAGAGCCTGCTCACAGCCTACCAAAATCACAAAACTATGTTTGATTTCCAGAGAGTTGAATTAAATATATTCGAATGTTCCTCCCCCTTCCATTTCCTTTTTGTCTTCTCCACCCGCCCTTCTTAATTCTCCTGCTCCCTTCTTCTTGAACCCTGTGTGAAATTAGAGTGGAGAATATCTAGGGCTGAGAAGTGCCCTTATCTGAGTGTAAATTCCATGGAGTGGGCTTGGTAGAGCACGATAAATAAAGGTGAGGAAATGTAAAGACAAATTATAGGGGCTTGATTTTTGATGGCAGGCTTTTACAGACACCTGATGCTCACACCTGTCCTAGTTATTCTGCAAGATAAATTGCACAATAAGATCTACCAAGGAACTAATTCTGATACAAAATGTGAACTTGGGAAGTTTGGGTAGGCTTACAATGTTGGAACACTCTTAGATTTTCAGTTGCTTAGAGCTCTGTTGGCTATTTTTTGTTCTTCAGTGTCCAGTTGTAATAATGGGAATCCTCCTGCAGTGGTTCTCTGTGTTTATTATCAATATTATCAAAATCATGATCCTTCTCAGGAACTTGGAAAATCTAATTTCTGTATATTCATTAGATGTTTGTCAAAAAATATAAATATTATTCATGAAGCTTAGCTTTTGTCCATGATTAGTTTAGATGAGCAGGCTTTCATTATGTTGTAAGAAATAAATCCTTTTAAAGACTTAAAACCAGTGCTCTTCAGATCCAAAATTATTAATTCTCCTACTTATAGGACTAGAGCTTTCATTAAGCTTGTGTGAATGCCACAGATAAATGATTAACATTGCCTTTTGCATAACTGCGTGGCCAGGCGAAATACTTATATATACATTTCATTTATATCAAATGTGTGTAAATCTATACATTGCATTTTAAAGGTAAAAACAGAGGAGAGCTGCAGCAGTCTTGCACAGAATGAATCCTGCTTTGCATTTTGGAAGGGCTGTAAATCACTGGAGCTGTGTAGTCAGAGTTTATGATTTCCATCAAAGAGCACGAGGGACGTATTTCACTGTGGTCTATCCATTATTCTGCACATACTTGAAAAGAGAAACTCAAACAAAGCTCTCATTAGGAAACATTGACATAAGACCAGCAGAGAATTCATTTACTTGTACATGGAGATACAGCAAAGGAGTCAGTGAGAGCCATACATTACCCTGCCAGGGGGGTGGAGGGGGTGAGGAGGAGATGTGCATCTAGACATGGATTTTTGTACAGCTCTTCCAAGCTTTGTCTTTGTTTTTATTTCTGTCAGCTTGAAAGCAATGAAAATTTATAGCTGAAGTGTCAGGGGGCTGGGGAAGCTGGTTCTCCTCAAGCACAGGGAACTGGTGGGCTCAGCCCCCATGGTACAGTGGCAGAAGAGCAGGTCCAACCCCAGGGCACTCATAAGGACACTCCCAGGGGGCAACCAAAAGTCTGATCTTTCTGTGGGTCTGTAAGGATGGGGCAGTTCAGGAAGGATTCAAGTCAGGGGCAGGTCAGTGATGATAACTGGGGTCAGTGTGAGGACCTGAAGAACACTATTGTCTGTCTCAAAACACCATCAAGGCCACAGAAGGGACTTGCCAGAAGATCAGCCACCACAGTGGGAACTTGAGATAAGAACAGAGGGGCAGAGAAAGTGTTCATTCCAAGCCTGAGGAAGGTAAGGTCTGGTAAGCACATCCTGGGTAATGCATCTGGACAAAAATTCCCTCTGTGACAAACTGTGGGAAAGGAAGCAATGCTGATACACATCACCCCAAATTATGGGAACATCCAGGACAGTGGCATGGATACCTGGACCTTGGACTGTATAAAGGTAGTACCCCCAGAAGAACAACAACTCCAGGACCTCTGCCACTGAGAAGCCCAGGGTGGAAGCTGGACCAACAGGATGCTGCTGGATCCGTGGGTGGTGACCACCTTCTGCTTCTCTCTCACTTTCTCTCTCCCCTTTCTACTTCTTTCCCTCTCTACCTCACATTGGCTGTGAAATAAAATCCATACTGTTGATTTCAGCACATGATATTGTTTGCACCTTCAGCAGGGCAGCTGACAACTCACACCTGAGCTGACTTGGGACTGTGGAGGACCCAGGTGAGTCTGCCCAGGGCAGTTAAACCCTGTTAGTGCCCTGAGAGCCCTGACATAAAGCAGACAAAAATCGCCTGAGGGGCTCCTGGTTGTACAGCAGCAGCTCTTGCAGCAGTAGAAGTGGTGAGTATTTTCAAGAGTATGTAGACAAAGGGGTCTATGTGTTCTACAAAGGTTGTTTTGACTTATATATATCTATTTTGTGTCTTTGTCTCAGAGTGGTTAAGGTTGGTTCTTCTATTGGGGTTAAACTCCTGCTGAAGCAGCAGTGTGAGAACCACTGAAGGACATTTGGTCAGAATAAATAGAGAAGAGGCAAGAAAAATATTGTCTCAGCTGTACTTATTATGGTTTGTGTGCTGGTATGTTTTTGGTTTTTTTTTATTTTGTAAGTTTGAGAAACTTCTGAAAATGCTGTAAAAAATCTGTGCTGTATAATTTGTGTGGGAATTATTTTTTAAATTTATCTTGTTGAATATTTGTTTTAGTTCTGTAGGTATCATGCAAAATATATACAGCCTGAGTAATATTTTAACTTTAATTTACACTAAATGAGTTAATCTTATTGCTCTACAGTCACTGGTGTTTTTTTGTGTGTTATTAGGATGATGTGATATGTTCATTTGGTTTCTTTATAGTAATGATCCTTATATAGGTTCTTGCTGGTGTCATACTCTGTGTGAGGTCTCCAGACATGGAGGTATTATTAAGTGAAAATATTGAGTTATTTGTCTTGGGAGAAGGACAGTGAATCAGAAAACCTACTCTGTAAGGACCTATGGAAATAAATGCACAGTTCAGAGACAGACTTCCTAAAGCAGCAGGGATTGAGCCAGTCTGCTTGAATCAATGTGAAATGAGTTAATTCCTCCCTGTAATGGAATGATGAGTGGATTGGGGAAGAAGCTGGGATAGAAAAAGATACACCAAGAGGCCAAATATGTCATATGTTGTTGTTCAGTCTGCAAATGACAGTGTAGCTGTAGCTCAGTTTTGATTGCTGCCACAATTCCAGACCTGCTTTGGAAATGGCTCTGAAAGCTTTTCCATCAAAGTACCTGTCAAGAGTAGTTAAATGCTGCAGAGTGCACAAATAAAACACTCCAAAGGACTTTGTCTGGGTCAGCTGCAGCTGTTGCATTTTAGATCTGTTTTATATAAAAGTTGTCTTCTGACCAGTTTTTTCCTCCCAGCCAAGTCAGGGCTTTGTCTGGGGGTGAAATGATTCCTGCCGTGTCAGGGACTGGATACATGATCTCTCCGTGCTGCTAGTGGGCATTTCAAAAGGGAACTGAGAATATTAGTGGGCTTTAATTGTGTTCTGTGCAAGCAAGTGTAAAGCCTTTTTTGAGCAGAAGGACAGAAGGAGCTGAAATCATTTCATACGGACTGAACTAAAGCATTAACTTTTCACAAGGGCCTTTAGTGACAGGACAAGTAGGAAAGGCCTTAAACTAAAGGAAGGTAGATTTAGGTTGGATATTGGGAAGAAATTTTTTACTGTGAGGGTGATGAGGTCTTGTCACAGGTTGCACAGAAAGTTTGTGGACTCTCCATCTCTGAAAATGTCCAAGGCCAGGTTGGACAGGGCTTGGAGCAACCTGGGCTGGTGGAAGGTGTCCCTGCTCATGGCAGGGGTGGAATGAGATGATCTTTCCAATCCAAACCATTCTATGATCTTACAATAAATTCCAGGAACCTGGAAAATGTTCCTTTGTCTGGCATAAACACCAAGAGCTCATGAAATCAAAAGCTTAAGTTCATGATACCTGTGACTTAGGTTAGGATTTTTCTGATGAAATTTGTCTTGATATAGGATTAGAAAATGACTTTGCTGCCACGTGTGTGGGTATGCTGGTGTTATTGTCAGGATTTATGCTGTGGAAAATTCAACCACAAAGCTAAAGGTGTCTGAAGGAAAGGAGGAGAAGGTGGATGGGAGTCATTGTGTCTGTCTGGTCTAGGGCAGAGGACCTGAATTGGGAATTTGATATGATGCTGGCAGTATTCTTGGTGATGTGTACAGACCATATTAGATAGATGTGGTTTGAGGGGTAGAGACTCAAAATTAATAGTCCACTCAATGTGAAATGAATCCCAGTGGTATCACTGATGTTACTATTTTGGTGATGAAGAAATGCACAGTTCCTTTTCTTGTTTCCACTCCCTGTTATATATGAACATAAATATGAACAGCATTACTCTTCTAAACAAATGCAATAGAATTGGGAAACAAGATTAGTATATACTTTGAGAACACATTAGTGTTCAGATTGTCTATTATTAAATAAGGGATTAAAACACGTTATATGGGAACACTGATCTGCAGGTTTAACATTCTGGTAGATGCTGAGAGAACCTATTTTGACAAAAATCATCTCTCAGAACTCCTTTGGACCAATAAATGAATGAGCAAAAGTGCCACTTAGGACACTGCTGGCTGGTTGCTGCTTTCTGACTGACAGCAGAGGTGAGGGTGAGGGGCTGGAAGTTATGCAACGAGTTATGCTGAGAGTGATTTATGAATTTCAAATAATTGATGTTTCAAACCAGTGTTCAGTTCTTCATCAGTGAGAAGCACAGCTTGTTTATCACGTTCTTAAATGGATGAAAGGAAATATGTGCATATTAATGTCAAAAAATGCTTTATAAATGGTTGAGCGAGAACTTTTCAAACAAACCTTTATGAGGATAGATAATAACATGGATATTTTCTAGGTAAATTTAAACTGGATTTCAGTCCTATGCAGAGGGGACCCTTAGTGATAGTCTTGCATATACTTTTTCTGGAGTTTTATTAAAGAGTAATCTCAAAATCTGCTGGGTGGGACTGAAATGCAGCTCTGGCTGTTTTCTCAGCTGGCTGGCCAATGATAATGGATATTTCTGGCTTAGGAAATAGTTCCATTTACACAAAATACTTAGAGTTGAACAGTTCCCTCTTTACTGACTCTACTCCAGAACGTTCTGAGCTTCACTTTCATCTCAGGCCTGGCTACAAAGTGACCTTTAGATCGTGTTAGTTTTTGAGTTGTTTTGTGCTGCCTACAAATAAATCTTTGGCGTCTTTATGGATTAAGAAATCGTTGACCAGTGGTTTGAGGATGTTTGCAGTATTTAAATAATGAGGTTGGTTTGTGTTTGCAGCCAAGGAAGAGAAGGATGGCCCATGTCAGCCTGGCAGTTCCTTGCAGTGACTGCCCTGGGTGGTGCTCTGGACCCTCCACTTTCACCAGACTCCCTCTGTGTTCCAGGTGTTGGAAACAAGGGAACATAATGATTTCTATATACTTTTCCTAATAATAATAAGGAAATTGCATGGCTGGCTACTGGTAGTTGGTTCAGTTCCCAGTCTGCTAAGTATATTTATTTTTATTGAAAGTATTGCTCCCTGGGATATAAGAATTATACATATATATGTATAGATGGATTAAGTTTTGGGTGTAGAAAGATGCTTGAATTTAAACTGATCCTAAATTCCAGCCATTTTTCTGGATCCTATAGTTTCTCCACAGTTAGAGAGATGGTCAGTGTGTAGGAGGACTAATGCTTAATGTTGTTTAGCTGTAGAGTGGCATCCTGGAAGTTAGGGAATGTGAAGAAGTTGATATGCAACAGGAGAAGAGCGTGGAGAAGAGGAGGGAGCTTCTGCCTAATAGATATTAAACTAATTGGGGTCTGAAGCTCTCAGACACGGTATTTAATACAAGAGCAGTAGCTGCAGCTGTCATGTTGTGTAGTGGAATAACACTATTATTATTTTATTACCTTTGATTAGTTGAAACTGTATCTTATAGCAAGCAAAGCCACTATAAATGCATTTCCCAGCAGCTGTATATATGCCCAGCCCTGGCATCACAAGGAGATGCTGCATTAGAGAGACACCATCCATCACACTTTGGGTTTGAAGCAATATCCTCTCCCTAAATTAACATCATCACCTTCTAACAGCTGTGACCACCAGCTCAGTGGTACTTGATGAGCTTGTCGGTGTTTCCAACATAAATTCTGCCTTTAAAAGATTTATTTATAAGTTAGATCTACTTAGCTATAAAAGTCTGCTCTGGGTTGGAACTTGGTATTGGGCTCTCCCTGGATGATTTTCTTCACAGTCCTTCTGTGCTCGATTGAAAACTTTTTTGCCAAATTCTGTCAACCCTAATAAACTTCTGGAAACAGCAATTAAGGATCTTGATGGCTTTGTGGCTGTGGTTTTAGCCAAATGGTCCCTTCTGTGGGGAGCAGGCATAATCTATTTATTGATGTGAAGTTCTGTATCCAAAGGGTGCTTGAATATTATCCTGCCCTAAATGGTTCATTGAGCAATTTCAGCCTCCCTTCTCCCTCCAAAATCAGCTCTGTTCCTTCTCCTAAGAATGCCAGAAATTGGAACAAGAAAATTTCATTACTGGATTAAATAAAAGTGTAGTCCTATGTGTTTATTTTTGGTTTAACATATGAAACCTTCAAATTTAATAGCAGTGCTAAAAAAAGCTGAAATTATTCACTAGATCCAAAATAAAGAAATTCTTTCTGGTTTTTTGTTTTTTTTTCTTGGATGAAGCTGTACCTTGAAAATTCAACCCATAAACATGCAGATTTATTTAGCTGGAAATGCATTTTTTGCTCAATAGTGTTTCTCTGGAAAAAAAATAAATAGCCATTGTTAGTCTTCAGATGATACTCTATCACCTGTTAACAGAAAATTTGTCCAGCAATCCCCAAAAATAACAGCTGGTAAAAAACCATTCACTCAACACATATTTATCAGTGAGAATTTAAATATGAACATCTGATGAGCAGATGTTTCCATTTGTATTGCAAGATAAGACATTTTAGCAATCTTTGTATTTGGGAAGCAGGCAATTCTTCAGTTGATTTTTGGGAGTTTTCGTCTTGGTGAATTAAAACTTCAGATAGAACACATATAACTCTGCTGAGGAGCTGTGATGATGTGCAGGCTGCCACACTGTGCAGTTTGTATAGAAAATAGAAGTGTGGGAATATTGTGTTCTAGCTGATGTTGTAGAGCCCATGGGTTCTAGAGCCCAGGGTTCTCATTTGAGGAGGGCAGGAGGTTGTAACAAGGTAGAGTTTGGCCTCTTCTGCCAGGAAAAAAGCAACAGGACAAGAGGAAAAGGCTTTAAGTTGTTCCGGGGAGGGTCAGGTTGGACACCAGGAAGAATTTTTTCACAGAAAGGGTTGTTAAACATCAGCAGGGGCTGCCCAGGGAGGTTTGGAGTCCCCATCCCTGGAGGTGTCCAAGGAAGGCCTGGCTGTGGCACTGAGTGCCCTGGGCTGGGGGACAGGGTGGGGATGGGGCACAGGGTGGACTTGATGGGCTGGGAGGGCTCTTCCAACCTGAATGATTCTGTGTGATGTCTTTGGGGCAGACTCATAAAACCTTGTATCATACCCACTGTGTACTTCTCGTGGGGCTGGAAAGAGAGCTCTCATTCATCATCTGCAGGGTGATGAACCAGCTTGTCCCAAATCTTGTCTGGGTCTCCCCAGAACCAGCAGAAGGTTCTCATTCCTGTGTCAGGAACTTTCTTAGGACTGATTATCCTGTCAGTGGATATGAAGCCAAGGCTGTGGAAGAGCCTTGTATTCCTCTTCTCATCCGTGATCAAATCTTACGGCACTTTCATCATGTGGAAAGTTCACTTCATTAATTCCTAAATATATTAACTGAAACCATCTATTAAATTTCATAAAAGGAAAATTATTTTGATATTTTACAACTCAAATATTAATGTTAGATCTTTCTGCCATTATAGTTGAAGAAGAATTTCTCCTGCAGCCAAAAAGGTTGTTTCTTTTCAGGGACACAAAAGAAGCACCAACATTGATGCCCAACTGCAGTTAGAGCAGGGCAGCTTTCTCTCCTGTGTTTATCAGTGTGCTGTGCTGTCACAGAATAATCAAAAGCTCTTTCTGTAGCTTTTACTGCCATGTGGGAAGGTCCAGTGGATGCCAATCAACCAAACTATGGTCTGTGCACATTCTTCACGTCTTTCTGATTTGTGTTTCTATTCTGCAGATTACTCTGTGTCAGAGAAGTTATCAAGCTTTCAGTGGAAATGGGGGAAAAACTGCCAAGGCAGCCTTCAGCATAGCATCTTATTCCCATTTATCCATCTATTGTACTCTGTAATTAGCTGCAGTTTACTCAAATGCTCCTGGCACAAATATTTTCACATCCACTTGAAACTCCATCCCACTAAAACATCATAAAAACAGTATCTTGACATGCTTTCCCTCTATGATTAAAGCTGCTGTTTATTCATTCACAAAGTTCTGCTGCACAGACACCTGTGTTTCAGTGGCCTGGAGGGATGAACAATTCTTGAGGCTTTAGGGTGACCTCTGAGATCAGTCTGATACAAATGCTGAGGCAAATCTACCCTCTCTTCTGCTTGTAGGGTTGGCTTTAATGGCTTCAAAATATGTTAGAGATGGAAGAAGACATAATTCAAATAGCCTTGGAATACAAGGGGAAAATGAAAAATGGTGAGCTTTTCACAGAGCAGCAACACCATGTGCTATCAGCTTTCTTGAAGCCTTGTAAACCTGTCAGAAACATTTTTACTAATAGTTCATTGTACCTTGTTGTAGAAGAAGTAATCAGTGATTCCTGAACCAAACTGGCAATTCAGAAATGAATCATTGCTCTCATTGATTTTTTTTTTTTTTTAATGTGGTTGGCATCTGTGGCAGGCAACACAGTAACAGTGTGTTCCCATCCCATTGTCACAGGCACAATTCAGGTTTCAAACATTGAGGCACAACTTTGACCTACTCCTATGCAAATTCTCTCCTAATGTGTTTTCAGAGTGTAGCAAAACATGTTTTGACTAAGATTTGAAAGAAAGGCTACTATTAGAAAGCTATAAGTAAGCCATTTAGGGCTGAAACTAACAATTTGTTGCTAATTCCTTACAAAACCCGTTTTTAAAAGTTTTCTATTAAGAACATAGACTTAGGGAACCTCTATTTTCAGTAAATGTGACATTTAACACCGACACGCAGGAACATGACAGGGTGTTTGTATAGATAGTGATCAGTAATACTTTGAGGTGTTATGGATGTCTTCTGAGTTTGGAGGGACAGTCAATGTACTGAGAGTTCACCCACTGACTCAGCCACCTCTGCTATCACAGAATTATCCAGGTTGGAAAAGACTCCAAGATCGAGTCCCCCCTGTGCCCTATGCCCACCTTGTCCCCCAGCCCAGAGCACTGAGTGCCATGTCCAGTCCTTCCTCGGACACCTCCAGGGATGGGCACTCCAAACCTCCCTGGGCAGCCCCTTCCCATGCCTGACCACCCTTTCCAGGGAGAAATTCCTCCTGATGTCCAACCTGACCCTCCCCTGGCACAGCCTGAGGCCGTTCCCTCTCCTGCTGTCCCTTGTTCCCTGGGAGCAGAGCCTGACCCCCCCCCCCCGGCTCCCCCCTCCTGTCAGGGGGTTGCAGAGCCAGAAGGTCCCCCCTGAGCCTCCTTTGCTCCAGGCTGAGCCCCCCCAGCTCCCTCAGCTGCTCCTGCTGCTCCAGCCCCTTCCCAGCTCCCTTCTCTTCCCTGGACACACTCCAGCCCCTCAGTGTCATTTCCCAACTCTGCTTCCAGCTCTAACATATTATTTTTCAACTCTTACAGTGGTTCCTTCTTTCACTGTCAAAGAGAAAATTTGAAATTTTACAGCCCCCAACTCTGAGCACTGACAGTGTTGTGACTATGAGTTATATTCTAGGTCTAACATTTCGTGACTTATGTACCTGGAAGGGAGAAATCAAACCCAAGGAGGAACCCTCTGGGTCATGAGTCTGTGAGAGGCAGTCGCTGAGAACGTGGGTTATTCTGCACCGTGTTGACTCTCTCACCAGTGCTGTAGGGACAAGAGCAAGGTTGGGAATTGTGCTATAGTTTGATTTTCTAAAACCATTTGCCTGTGCAGTAGAACAGGTTAAACTCAGGACACAGAAACATTTTCTTGTAAAGACTTGAAAATGGCTTCAAAGGATTTCATGCTCTTCACCACCGTTTCTGCTGAGAAAATCCAGTCAGTGTCAATATTTGCAGAGCTGAGAGTTGACCAGATAT
This sequence comes from Pseudopipra pipra, assembly GCF_036250125.1. Classification (NCBI taxonomy): domain Eukaryota; kingdom Metazoa; phylum Chordata; class Aves; order Passeriformes; family Pipridae; genus Pseudopipra; species Pseudopipra pipra. The sequence continues at coordinate 3,190,873 of NC_087559.1, read as the reverse complement.
CAGAGATGGTCTGTTAAATGTTTGCAGACTGAAACCAAACAGGAAACTCCCAGACCTAAAACTGTAGTGAAAAAGGAAAACATTCCTACAGGTGCATGCCAGAAAACAGGTAAAACAGAATAAATGAATGTTCATCATTTTTTCTTAGACCTAAATGAAAGTGATTATGGAAGTAGATAATAATTGCAAAATATAATCATTGGATTTAAAAGAAACTGTCATGGGGACCTGTACTGAAAAAGGTGTCATGAGTCTGCTTAATGAGAAAAAATATTGTTAATTTGCTTTGCTTAGGATTGGTTTCTGGGTGAATAGATAACATCTTAAATTCCATCTTGAATCACAGTACTCCTCCTGTTCCATCTTTTGTCACCACAAAACACACCTCTCTTCTCAGTATAAAAATTAATTATTTCTTTATTTTCCACTCTAACACTGAATTACAAACTACAAAAAGTGGTAGAGGATTAAATGATTCTTCTTCTTGGTGGTTTAGGAGTTAGTGAATATTTACTTGGTATCCTGTAGATTGTTAACACTTGGAGAGACAGCTCAAGAAAAAAACATGAAAATAAAAAAAAAAAGGGGAGAGAGTAGATATTAAATCTAAAAATTTCTCCTCTTGAGACATTCCAGGAAATTCCCACATCTTAATTCTAGCTTCTTTAATATAAATTTTCAGAAGGTCTGATCTTTCTGTGTATAAAGGAATTATCTTTTATTAATACACCCTATTAAGTGGTGTGTATTGAGTTGTTCATACTGGTGATATTTCCTAAACTTTTAAAACCATTTCTGAAATAGCTTTTCAGTTAAATACATGGCATATACATAATACATGACCGTGTGCTGTGGTATGAAGGTTTTAATTGGGTTTTAGTTTGGATCATCTGGGTTACTGACTCTTCAAGGCATAATTTTCTTACAGAACTCTGCTCCTGTGTTTCATGTCCTCTCTCTTAAGGATTTGGTAACACACCAGAGAGAGAAAACAGGTTTGCTGTTGTATAAAAGAATTAGGGATTAACTCCTCCCCAGTGTTCCCCACACAATTATCTGCTTTTTCATGTCCCCTGTTCCTCCCTCCAATATTTGGGCTTCAGTGTGTGAAATCCATGAACTCAGTGTTCAGAGTGTGCTCCGGATCCTCTGGGACCCCCACATAAATAAAGCACATTAAAGGCTGTCAGGGACCAACCCCCAAGGAGAGATCCAGAAGCTTAGAAGAGGGAAATGTAAGTTCTGTTGAAACTGCTGTGTTTGTACCAGCATATCCAGGCGGAGATAAGGCCTGGAATGATAAGCAGCCGATAGGATCGGGCCACAGCGTGAACTTGCAACAAGTTTATCTGAAATACATGTTTTATATACAAAGAAACACTCCCAGAAATCGGTAGGGAACATCCTAATCACAGCTTCAGAACTGAAAGTGTAATTTTTTTATCTGATTCTCCCATTTCTTTTTTCTTCTGAAATAAAATTTCCTGATATAAGGAGGTGGGGAACTCTTTACTCTTTGATTAGTTTTTTTTTTCTTTAACTACTTATTTTTTAATTAGCTTTCTGATTTAATTAGCTTTCCCAAATTGCTCTCAGTAGTATCAGTATATTTGTGGAACAATCTGAACTCCCTCTGGTGGTCAGACAATACTTTTGGAGTCTTCTGTCTTAAACCATCAGTTCAGTGTTTTTCTGGGAAAGGGTGGTTGTATACCAAGCTGTGAATTTTATTGTATCTGTTTTTTAAACCTGAGATAAAGGTTGCATTTACAAATTTAATATGACATTGAGAAAATAACTTCAACACTGCAACCAGGAATGAATTGGTTCCCAAAATCTTAATTAGAATTCACAACCCCACCCAACTGCAGAGAAATCCATTTTGGGGGTGAAAGGTGAAACCTCTGTAAGATTTTTTTTATTTTTTTTTCAGTTTTCACACCAATTTCTGTAAACAGTAAGAAATGCTTTATCACTGGCCATTGTAAACGTACAGTCCCATAAAACATCTGCATTCCCTCTGCACTCGCCTTTCAAATGACTCCTTAAATCAAACTATTAAAAGGAGTATGTTGTGACAGGATAAGGGGAATGGTTTTAATCTGAAATACAGTGTGTTTAGATTGGATATTAGGGAAAAATTGTTCCCTGGGAGGGTGGGGAGGCCCTGGCACAGGTTGCCCGGAGAAGTTGTGGCTGCCCCTGGATCCCTGGAAGTGTCCAAGGCCAGGTTGGACAGGGCTTGGAGCAACCTGGGCTGGTGGAAGGTGTCCCTGCCCATGGCAGGGAATTGGAAATAAATGATCTTTAAGGTCCCTTCCAGCCCAAACCATTCTGTGATTCTAGAAAAAGTACAACTGTTTCCCGACCTATTGGTTCAAAACTGAGGAGATTTCTCCCTCTGCTCTGGCTTTATCTCCTAGAGCAATGCTACCCAGGTGCCTTTTCCCATCCCATTCCCAGCTGCAGTGAAGGATTCTCCTGGTCCAGTCCCACTCTCCTTATCCTTTTCTGCCACAACCAATTAATATGAGTCAGCTCACCCTCTGTCTCCTCTCTCCCCTGCTCCCTGAGAACACGCTGCTAATGGACCAGACATGCAGCAAACCTGAATCCCTGATGGAGGGCTGGAGCAGGGGAAAGGCACATCCTTAATCTCAGGTGTTCAGCAGGAGAAAGGGAAACATTAAGGGAAAATGTTACAGCAAAGTCCAGTGAACTGGAGGACCTGTGATAATTTCTTCCACTTGAATCAGAGTCCAAAGACAGTTGCTTTCTCCTGTAGTACCTGGTACTACAGCAAAGTAGTCCTTGTACTCAACACCTGCACAGTCCTTGCTTGCTCTACAGCATATTTCTGAAGCAGAGCAAAGAACAAATACCACGATTTAGGTGAATGATTTCATACGAGCAGCTAAAAAAATCCTGACAGCGTATGTCTGGTCAGTGCTGTGGATGTGAGTGATCTGACAGCTCTTCTGTCAGGAAGATAATGAACTGGGGAATGAAATGAGTTACAGTTTTGTCTGGAATACGGAATTTAGGAGGAGAGGAGAAAACTGTCTTAGGTGCAGTGCTGTGCAGGGACCCCAGCAGCTCCATAGCTGTTTGCTGTTCCTGCATCTCCCCCCTCTGCCGTGTAAAATCATCCCTCAAATAACCCTCCCCCGATGATGAGCCGCAATGAAAACACTTCACAGATGCTACAGATACTGATGAGTCACTAAAACAGCCACGACCAGATCATCCCACGCCGCAAATCAAAACCTGTGCGAGCCTGAAGTGCAGCAAACAACTGCGTGAGGGTTTGTTGTTGCTTAGTAAATGCTGAGCGTTGTCTTCTCCCAGTGTGTGCTTTAAATATGCCTTAAATGAAAGTACTTCCTAAACTTTTACTTAAGGATTTGAACTAACTACATTCACCATTATCTGTGCTGAGCAGAACTGAATAGTTTAAACCAATCATAAATTAAATTTGTATTTTGACCTGTTTGAATGTGACTTTACCAACAATCTGTAAACATAAGTTAAGGCATCTGAGTCAATGAATGTCAGTCCTGCATTATTAGAACCACAGTCATTAAGTCTGTCATTGCATATCAATAATATTACATACTGTGTTAACTGATAAAAAAAGGCTTCTGGGAATATCTTTATCCTCACTGATATACTCGAGCCATTCCTAGTCGATAGCTCCCTCTTCAGTCCTGCAGCAGAGATCAGCATTCGTTGGTCTTGGCAAATAAAGTCGGTTGTTTTAGATGAATAATGGCAAACACAGCCATTAGCTTTTGCAAAGACATTTATTCCAAAAAATTTAAACGAAAATAATGTGCTGAGCAGCGTAAGCTTCGTGCCAAACATAATTTGCAGCTCTTGCACTCTGCTTCTTCTTTTTGGGGTATTTTGTTTTGAGTAATTTGTCCAAGATGGAAGGTCTTTGATCTCTGGACTAGGAACTGATTATGTGATGTTAGCAAAATAATCGAAATGCAGGAAAACACAGGTGATATAAGAGACTAATACACTGAACACTAGAGTTTGTATTAAACTAAAAGTCACAAAACAATTAGAATGTGCACTCATGCAATAGGTAAACACAAAAACATCTGCACCCAGAAAAATCTAGAGCAGTGTGATCATAGTGAAGAACAAAGCTAATTCAACGTTAAGGATGATAATTTAAGCCACTTTATGAGCTCATCCTCTTGTTGTTTGACTAATATCAGCTGTTTGCTCCCAGAAGTACAAAATGATGTTGAATTCTAATGGCCACTTAAGTGATGAAAACAATATAATTGGAGTAATAAATACAACTTTATGTTTTCATAATTGGAGTAATAAATACAATGTTGTGGCTCTATAATTTACCTGATTGTTATCTGCAATTTATTTTTGTTATACCCTGGCACTTAAGGGCCCAGGAAGAGGAGGAGTGAATAGACCAGACTATAGTTGCTGTCCTCAAAGTTATCCTGATTCTGGAGGGGAAAGATGAGTGGGAATGGACTGGAAATGTCTGGGAAAGTCCTGGTATCAGTCTTATGTCAGATGCTGCAGTAAGGACAGAGCAAGGGAAATAATAAGAGAATTCTAGAATGGTTTGGGTTAGAAGGGACCTTCAGGATCATCTCATTCCAACCCCTGCCATGGGCAGGGACACATCCCATTAGACCAGGTTGCTCCAAGTCCTGTCCAACCTGGGGGATTGGAATAGAACAGTAGAGATGATAGTGATAGCTTAGAAAAACTGCAAACTTTGTGAAATTAATGATATTCTCAAATCTACCAATATCTATACACTCCTCTTATTCCCTTGCACCTTCTTTCTTCCTGTGCAGACCCAGAGAATCCTCTGGCATTTCCTCTTACATGTTAAGATGGTCATATAAGGTTACATAAGGTTAATATTCCTATATTCCTATGAAGAATTAAATATCCTTGTAACACATCCCTTTAAGTCCCCATGCTGTGGTCAGTGTACCCTGTAGAAAACCACTGCTCTGTCACTGGGGCCCTTTCAAAAAAAAAAAGGACCAAAAAGGGAAAAGAGCCATGTAACACTGAACTCCCTTGGATACTGGGGTGAGAATACTTCAGCTTTATAGATTTGCTTCATTATATTTTTAATGCAGTGTGAAGTCACCATTAGCTGGGGGTTGGATGGTTGTGGGTTGATGTTTCTTTCTTTACAACACATGTGAGGAAAGCCAGGTATGTGTGTGATGCCACCCAGTAGATACAGAGCAATTGGGAATTAAAACCAGATAAATGAAGGCACCAAGTTCAAAGAGCTGCTGTTTCCATCTGCTGCTGCCTTATTTTAAAGGACAGATGTCCAGGGGACACTGTCACCCTTCATATTCTAGACACCTAATTGTATTTATTGATATCCATTGGAGTAGCACAAATAAGTGAGGCTGTGCTAACAGTGAACATAAAATTCACTTTGTAATGTTCTAAATGGGTAGTTCTTTTTTTGCTTGTGTTTTTTTTTTTTTTTTTTTCTTTTAAGTTCACCTTAAATACTCTACTGGAGTGCTTCTCTCATTGAGGCATGTTAGGCATTCCTAATAAACACACTAACACGATCTGAGTATAAAAGTGTGACTTCCAGGGTAAATTCTAAATGCTCCAGATGTGCTAAGTGTCCAGACTAATTCAGATAATTGATGAAGTGGGATCCTGCCAGTGTTGATCTGCAGCAGTGGCTTTGCACCTGCTGCGGGGCTGCTGGGAAGCAACAACAAATTTATTAGGAAGCCCTATGACTATTTTTTTTCCCCTTTTTGTGCTGAATAAATTATTTTCTGTATATTCATAGGCATATTGAGTTTTGAGCAGTGGGGTATAGATTTTTTTCTATAGGTGTTGCATTTTGGGTCTTGAAAGTGACAGAAGAAAAATTCAGGTTTCCCACTCAGCCATTTCTTGATGCCTTTAAAGTCAAGAAATGATTCAGCAGTGCTGCTGCTGAAGCCAAAACTTTGTTCAGAGAGTAACAAATCAGATGCTTTTGGCTTTTTGTTTTGATTTTTTTTTTCTTCATTAACAATTCGGTTGAATTTTTGCACTGTGAGGGCAAAACCATCAGTAATCTGTTCAAAGAAAATTAAACAGAAAAGAAAATTTAAAGAAATCCCAGGCCTCCAAGGCAGATAATTATCTGTATTAGTTACATAAAGGTGGTGTCATTGTCCCCCTGAAATGGCTGAAGGGATCATAGTCAGGCACAGAGCATGGAGAACCTTCATGCAGAACAGAGCAGGCCAATTCATGCAAACAATTATTCAAACCAAAATTATTCACTAGCTGCTGGAAAAAGAGTAAATAATTTACTCCCTGTGTACTATTTGAAAATCTAAGCGGCAGCAAAGTGGCATGAAAACATTATTGTCAAAAAATTTATGAGATCACTAGTGGGGAAGAAATTATTCATATAAGTCCTATATGACTCACTTCAACAGTTCCAATTCAAGTTTTCTAAGCTTTTAAAATGGTTACACCGATTGATTAACCTTTGATAACTGCTTATCTCAGGCTGTGGATGTGGTGGGACACAGCTGAGCTGCAGTACTCAACATTTATGGTTCATTGGCCTGGTTTTCCGTGAGCTCCAAGGGCACTGAGTGACAGGAATTAGTGCACAAAAGCCCCTTAGGTCTGATCTTTTCATAGATTTCCATTCTTAGAAGATGGAGAATCCTACTGAAGGACAAGAGATTTCAGCTCAGCTTTAGGCAAAGACTAAAATAAACCAAAAGAACGTTAATGAAATCAGTGTCACAAGAAGTGAAGATGTTCAGTGCTGGGATCAGTTTGCACAAAACCCTGATTTCCCACCCCACACCTGGGAACTGGAGAGAAAGGGACAACTGGCAGTTCTGAACAACTGCAGTTAGAATCAGTTACTCTTTCTCACTTGCTCTACTGAGACTGGTTGTGGCTTTTCTTGCTTTGTTTTCATAGGATTTATTTCTTGGGAGTTGTTCCAAATTATATTAAATGATCAATATCTTGAGAATGTCAAGAAATGCATCAAGTCAGTGTTTCTCGTGCTTACAGGTCAACACCTTGGCAGAAACATCTTTAAATAAAGCAGGACAGGTAGTAAATTAAGAAACACTGCTTAGTCTTTATTTGTATCCACCTTTTCACCACAACACAACTCTGCCTCCCTCCTGCATTTATGATTTTGGCCAGAACCTCTGAAATGACAGATTCTCACGTGATTTAAGGCTGCTTTATAAAGTCTTGTGGGGAAGGATCATTTCTTAGGGTAGCGGGTGATATATCTCCTGCACAGCTGGATTATGTTCATCTCTTCCTCCTCTGCCCAAAGATCTTTGGGGTTGTCATTGAGAGGGGGGTAAACCCCCCCCCCCCCATCACCATGAACCTTCCTGCCTTGCTTGTAGGGAACATATTCCCTAAGTATATATTCCCAGCCTTTTTTTTTTGTCTCTGAGACCAATAATAAAGACATTGTGGGCAACAACCCCTCAGTGTGTTTCTGTGGCAAACCTCTGTTTTAAAGCTGGGCTTACATGTAGCACAGAAATACTAATCCTGTACTCTGGTACATGTAAAATATTGGTAACATTTTAAATAGCTGGCTTATTTTGGTATTTAATTTGCGTTTTTAAAGCATTTATTACTAGTTAATGAATCAATTGATTGCTCAAAGAGCACTTAATGAAATTTATTGCCTTATGAAAGAGAAAATTAGTGACAAAATAACAGAGAATGTCATTGTCACTGCAAGTGTCACTGTGTGTGTACCAGCTCGGGAATGGCTTTTAGAGAGGGCGGGTGTTGTGGGGCTGTTTGATGGATGAATATTGGCAGGAACATCTTTAAATAAAGCAGGACAACTGTACAGAGATGAAATAATGGCAAACACAGAGTGGAGGAGTCACCTGATGGTGGCTCAGATAAGAGATCCTCCTTCACTGTGATTTTGGGTTCAGTTTGGGAAGAAGAAATGAATAGAAGAGAACTTTCTGCACTAAACTACCTTAAAACTTCAATCTAATCCTGGCAAAAAGAACCCCAACGAGGACTATGAAAGACTTATAAGTTGTGCAATTTTTAAGCAGATTTCCAATAATTTTTTTAGTACAGAGGTATTAATACAGAGATATAAATTGCTTTATGGAAAGCTTTGCTCACTATTCCAGTTCTTCCTACCCATGTGATTGTGTTGTCTCTTAAAAGCAGTTTGTCATCTTTTCCCACGTTTAAAAAAAGAAGTGAATTCCTTTCAGGGTCTGATAAGTAACCTACTAAACAGTCTGCCTCTTGCTTTTTAAACTCTCTCCTACTTTATAACTCCAGAATCCCCTTTGAATGTTCCTGAGACTGGAAGAGGAGCTCAGCTGTGCCTCGTCCCTCGCTGCAGCTGCTGCCTCCCAGAACTCTTTTGAGGGGAAACTGCTCTCTGAGTTTTCTTCTTTGTTTTCCTTCAAGAAATATGAGACAGTTTTCCTTACTCTTCTTTAGTAGAACTCAGCTGAAATGGCATAATAAATTAGTGTTTTAGTTCTGTTTGAAATGCAGGGGCTTTCTTATTCCTTTTGCCACATCTGTTTCTTCGTGTTTCCGTTTCCTCTTGCTCTGCCATCTGTTTTTAACAATAGAAAGATTATGATTTTCAATTTTCTGTTAAATAAAAGGCCTCAGGTGTTAATTCATGCTTGACTGGTATCATCCTCTGGTTTTATCAGTGCTAAATATAGATCATTGTCTGACTCTGCATCCTTTTTCATTAGACAGTTTAGTATTCTGGCATGATTCGATCCACCTTATTGGGCTGGAAATAATGGCCACAGTCTGATTTCTGTCTAAACCTAGGCTACAGGGAAAACTGCTTGAATTTATGCATCCTAATTTGGATCCTAGAAATATTACTTTAGCCATGTCTAGTGCCTCCAAATTGTGAACTTAATTTCAGTTTGGAGCAGTTAATTTTCAGTGGAATAGAAACACCATTTCTGCTCATTACTCCTTTTGTGTATTTTGCAGATGAGGTTCCAAGTTTTGCAGTGCAATAATATACACAGTTTATTCTGTTTCTTGTGTTGCAGAACTAACTCCTTTTATTGAGTGATTGCTGTGGGCTGTCCCAGTAGTATTTTCCACTCAGTCACTCTGTAATAACTGATTTAATCTCTACCCAAAAGCTTTTGTAACACTCACCTTGTCTTCTCCCTGTATCACACAGGTATGGACACACCCATTCCATAATCAAGGATGTCTTTTCCAATGAGGACTTAGACAAAAGTTGGAGATTTCTGTTCAAAAATTAGCTTCATATATTTTTGGTTTTTTTCCAGTTCCTTCCTTGCCTTGGGTACTGGACCTTGCTAACCTGGAAAAACTCAAAATGCTGAGTTCAGTTTCTCTGCAAACTTAAACTGAGAAGTTCTTTCTGCAAATAAACCTTTTGAAAGGCTAATGCAAAATATTTTCAGAGGGAAGGGGTATATTTTAACTATTTAAAGTTTCCAGTAGAAGTATCTTGGTTGTTTTATATGCAGAGTAACATATTTTCAGCACATTTCATTATCTTTTTCTATTGTAATTGTTCCTTTTAACCAAGTTTTTCTGCTGGAAAATACAAACAAAACCTCCTTTTCTCTGAATTTTCTTTCAAAAAGAGGGATCTCTATAAATAGTTATGTGAAGATAAGGTGAGTGATGATATTGGGCATCAAGTTTTTACCTCAACACATACCCAACGTGTGTGTGTGTGTATATATATATACATATATATATTTAGAAAACAGACAGATGTTTAGTAGAGACATTTATGGTGACAAGCTTTTTCAATACACACTCCAAAATTGAGGACTTGAAGGAATCTGATTGTTTTCCAAAACACAGGACACCATGTAAAGGTTCCCCTCTCTGAAAATGCTCAGATTTGCCCACAACTCTGCCTTCTTCCATCCCATATTTCTGTCCTGGGAGGCAGAGGTGGCACTTTTGAGAAGGGTAGGGTCTGAGGTGGCACTTCCAGGAGGGACTGTGTGACTTCATGGCAGTAATCCCTGCAGAGATGTGGAGGAGCCTGTGTGGAATACCTGACAGCTCTTATGGTGCACAGGGAGCCCTCAGAGTTCATGTTTCTATTTTATGGAGAGTGTTGTGTTATTCTCTTTGTCATTTTTAAATATCATATTCAGTGGCTGTCATTAACAGATGTCTGGATGATAACACCACTGCACTGATTGGTAAATGCAGGGGTTTGTAATGATAATTATAGAATAATGATACTAATCATAAGTACATTATGCACTGCAACAAACCTGTTCTTTCTTTTCTACATTTTGGGCACCAGTGAATCTCTTGTGCTATAGTTCCAGGCTATAATTAGCTGACACACATTTTGCCTACTGGGCACAGTGTCAGTCAACAGAAGTGAGACCACTGAGGGAGTGTCACCTCCCGGGTGCTTTGATGGTGCTCTTTGTGCCAGGGCTGATGTGTTCCTGCTCCCTGTTCATTCCTTTGGAGAAGTAATAGCTTTTGTGAATGAGCTGGAAGAGATGTCTTTGTTTGTGTGGAGCTGCAGCTGACAGGATAATTTAGAAGCAAATGGGTCTCCTATCAACTGCTGGGCCAGTCAAACCCTTATTATGACCAAACTCAGTGTGACAATGAAACACCTTTAGTTCTCTCCACATAGAAGAGAGAACTTCTCTCCTCTTCTGCATTTTCCTTTGGCTTTGTTAAGTTTGTTCTGCTTTTTTTGTTTGTTTGTTTTTTTTTTTTTCTTTATCCTCTCATGATCTATGTTCCTTTTGTTTTGTTTGCACAAACACCACAAAAGGAATCCTCAAAAGAAAGTATGAGTGTATTCTTGGCTTATAGCATAGATAAGACTCTGTCAAGGTAAAGTGTAAAAAGAGTGTAGGATGGATTTGAGGATGAGATATCGTGGTGCTGTCACTTCCCTGGAGTGTTCAGAGATGAGCTATCTGCCCTGCTGCTTCAGATAGCTGGGCAAGGATACATTTCTCCAGAGATGACAACTCGAAAATGTGCATGAGAAAGCAGATAAACCTTTTCTAGGAAGGTTTCCTGAGCTCTAGGTAAACTGTAGGTAAACTGCAGGTAAAACCATTATCAGGCTTCACTGAAATCTCTGCTCAATGCCCTGAACAGTGTCAGTGCTCTGTGTCTTTACCTCAAAAATGGGGTGCAGCTCCCACCACATCCCGCACACAGCTCTGTCCTGTAACTCTTCCTCCTGACTTCTGTCCTAGGAGACCAAATTGCTTTGAAAAGCAGAGCCCAGAAGCTTTCAAGCTTTGTTTTCACAAGCAATAGTGAAAGGTGGAGGTGTTCAAGGCCAGGATAGGTCTCTGAGCAACCTGGTCTAGTGGAAGGTGTCCCTGCCTGTGGCAGGGGGAGTTGGAATGGGATGAGCTTTAAGGTCCCTTCCAACCCAAACCATTCTGAGATTCCATAATGGATTCTGAGGCAACCACAGGTTGTTGCCTGAGGCATTAATTAATTTTTAAATTTTTTAAAAATATCTGTACTCCCTTATGCTTTCAGCAGCTCCATTTCCAGCTGCCTGACCTATGGAAATGTAGCTCAAAAGCACAGACTACAAATCTTGGCTGGCCAAGCTGCACTCTAAGACTCAAGATATCCAGTGTATCCAGGATGATGTTCTTGACTGTGAGACTTGATCCTTGTTTTTCCTATTTACCACAGAAAAAGTTGTTTCCTGCATTCCAACCTGTGAGAAGAACTGGAGGAATGAACTGCTTCAAACCCAGGTGACAACCCCAGCCTTGACCAAGGCACTGAAAACTTCAACAATTAAAGCCCAGGTTCAAGCTCAGGTTTTAGAGCAGCTTTGACAGTAATTTCTTCTGCATCTCAGGTCATTATTAAGTTATTTTTCTCTCTTACTCTGTAATTTTAGATTTTAGGATCTGGATGGGACAATGACCTCTAAAGGGAGGGATCTTGGTTCCAGAGAAGAATCTGTTCCTCACAGTGAACTTCCATGAAGTTGCCCATAATTTTATGACGTTGCATAATGTTTAAAGGATACTATAAAATGCAATAGTGTTAATGCCTATACAGACTGTTGTAACTCTTTTTACAGGAGGAATACACTATGTTAAATTTGGAACCAAGTGCCTTCCAGAAATCATTTTAATAACCAAGATAAAGAGCCTGCTAGTTAATAAAAAAAAACCAAAAAAAAAACCCCAAAAAACCCTGGAAAACTGTTGAACATGAATGTCAACATTTTTAATGGATTGCCTTTTTTATTGTGTGCTGCATGTTTTTGTCAGGGGAATGTGATAATTATAAACTAGTAACAATAATGAGGGTTTGAATATTCATAGGCAATTAAAACATGTCTCTGTGCATTTTGTCGGAGCCCGGTGGGAAATGTTGTTCGTTTTTTTTTTAAATAACTGGTTCACAATCCTTGGTGAAAAATACAGAATGGAAATCAAAACACCAAGCAGGGCATAACACTAGCAAAGTTCAGTTGATGGGGAAGGAAAACCAAATGTTACAGCATTGATTAAAACCATATATATGTAGTCCTGACTTCCCATTGATAATGAATTCTCACAGAATCATGGAATATTATGAGTTGGAAGGACCCACAAGGATCAATAAGAGTATTGCAATTTAGATTTTAAAAGGTATAAGACCACTTTTCCCCAGCTCTTCTCTAAATATTAAATATCTGTTTGGAATTAAAGAATAAGTGCAAAAAAACTCGAACAAACACAGAAAAAAGGGGCTAACCCAGTAGGAGGTAAGAAAACAACAGGGAATTTTAAAATTTTAACTAAATAACTGGTGGATGTATGTACTAAAAATCTTTGAAGCAACATTTAAAGCTTTTCCTCACGGTTTTATCTCTGTTCAGTTAAAAGTTATTGGATTCATCACATGAAATGGCCATTTTGGCTTTTATGGCTTGTCAGATTATTAGCAGATGATAAGGAGGGATTTGCTGCTGAAGATGAATGAACCCATGTTTTTCATGGATGTAGCTACATTTTTTCAGTGGCTTTTTATAATGTTGCACTTATTTCTGAAACTTAACCAAGGATTACTTCAGAAACTCTTCCTCTTTGGAAGTGTTATTTCTCCTGAGATCCTGTTTTTCTGACTCAGTGTACTGGAAATATTCATGTGCTGTGACATTGAGTTGTCATGGGGCCACTTTTGTTGTCATGCACATCAGGGCATAATGAGAACCTTTAGCAACTTCATTAGCAACTCCCAACAACTTTTCAGAAGGATCTTGGAGAAAGAAGGCAGCATCAGCATGTCCATTTTGGCAGCAGTCTGCCCAGGCTGACAGTCCTTGTTGAAATGACACTGGGAGTTCTTCAAAACAATTCCTGAATGGCAAAAAAAAAAATGAAAAGGAAAGGTTAAGCATGATATTAGCCCAGTCTCAGATTTGATTGATGAGCTTGCAGAATATGCTGGAGAAGAGTTTTTTTCCGTAGCAGTTGCTATAATCTGCTTTTCAGGGCTATGTTCCATTGAGGTGGGTTTAAAAGCTGTGCCCTTGCCAAAAGAAAGGGGAGACTCCAATGGAAATTTGAGTATCCAGAAGAATAAAAGGTATCTGTGAAAAGTGATCATAAAAAACATTTAAGTTTCTAAATAATTAGAAAAAATTTACATTACTCCAAAAGAGTAAATCTGGTAGCTTTGTCTTGACTTTACAGCTCAGGAGGGTCGGGCAGAACTTATTCTCAGTAATTCCAGGGTGACTTTAATTAGTATCTTCTGATTACAGGCAGTTCACTGGCAGCATTGTGAGGCAAGAGACAAAATTAAAATGACAAAGAACTGTGAATATTTCTGCCATAGCCTGGCATTCCCATTTGATGCCCAAGTGTCTCCAAGCTGGGTGTCCCTGCAGGACATGGGCACCTCTCTGTCAGAGCTGTGGCTGCAGTACCTGGAATTCCCTATCTGGAGACATCCAAGGGTGACTTGTACAGTGTCTCCCAGGATAAAAACAGAGGAGCCTCGGGTGTTTGGGCAGCTTCTTATCTTAGCATTTGAAGGATTTTTTCCCTTAGGTAAATCCCATTTTAAAAATGAGGTGTGAAAAGATGAAACGATTTGTCACCTGTGCCAAAAGCATTTAATCCTGTTCCTACAAGAACTGTCTTTAATGTCAGTCCCCCTGGACTGTTCAGGCTGGGGCCAGTTCCAGTTCTTCTCCAGGTGATCGAGTTGTAACCGTGCCTTCCCTAATCCACGACGGACTTCTGCTGAAAGTTTTTCCTTTTCCTTTCTTCCTTTCACCCATTTTGAACCAAAACTGTGATTTTTTTGGACTTAGGTTTGCGATGCTGCGACGTGAGAGAAGTGAAATGTGTCTTTGCAGTCTATCCAGCTTTTCAGTCACACAACTGAAGCTTTTATTTGTCTTTTCTTTGTGGTCAGGTTCACTTATTGCAGTAAGTTCATGTGAGAATGTGTGACAATGACAAATCTCTGAGCAGTGCACAGAGGAAATGCTGTTCCAGCAAACTGCTCTAATACTTTTTGTTCATACATCAGCCTGAATTTAACATATAGGTCCAGATATTTGTTAAGTTTGCCTCTCCAACTATGGAACTATATCATCTTTATATTATCTCCATTTTCTTTGATATCTTTTATTTAGACACGCCGTAGAAAAAAGAATTTATTGAATTTTATAAATAGTGAATGGAAATTCAAGCAGAAAAACATGCAATTAATTATATCCTTGATCCAAAATAAAGCACTGCGAGGGAGTATGAAAATCTTTTGTTTTCTTATGCTAGCTTATAAAGCACAGTAATTATCCTTAAAAACCCAGAGACATTTTAATTACTTCAAGAATTATATTTAGGAAATAGTAAACCTGAATGCTTTGATATTTTTGAGACCTTCAGGGTTTCCAAAGCAACAGGTTTGTCAAAATCAATGCACGGATGTGCTATTTTGGCACTATCAAATTTACATTTCTTGATTCAGAAATTATCAATAGGAAAATGTTCTCAGATTACTGTAAAGCCAATGCAGAGCATTATATGGGGCTCTTTTGTTAATGTAGCCAGTTATATGTTTGTATATATATACGTATTTATATGTACTGTTTGTGTCTTTATTTAGGATACCCAGCAGTTCCTTAAGCTTGAAGTCAAGAATAAAAAGAAATGTATCCAGGAACTGTGGGGGGAAAAAACAACAACAGAAGCAACTTAGATACAGAATTTCAACCAATCCAAGCACTTCAGATATGTATTTATGTTTTGGCAGACTGTATTTTTCACTAGAAATGCCAGAAAAAAAGAAGGAAATGTATGAATAATGTGCATTCTGTGAACTGTTTTCAGCTTTCTTTCTTAATGCATGAAATATAGAAGCAAGTTATTTCAAAAAAAATATAAGCCCAGTCCAAATCCTGATAAACTGTTTTAATTTTGTTCTCTCTAACAGTTTCCATCATATATAAATAATAAACCTAAAAACTGGAGCCATTTGCTTCACAATTTCTGGGAAGGAATTTTCCAGCTCACCTTTCTTTGCCTACAAGCCTGAAATCTTCTGCAGAGTCAACCTTTTACATCTCCCCTCAAACTTTCTCCTTGGTGCCTTGGCAAGGCAGCTCTGAGGAAACTCTCATTTCGTCAGCAAAAAATGGTATTGCCTCTCTGAGGAGAGAAGAACATTCTTAGAAACCCACCAGGGACTAATTTCTTTAATATATTATAATACATTTTTACATGCCACAGTATTACCCTGTTCTTTGATGTCCCAGCATGTAGCAAATGATTATAGTTTCATTGTGGCTGTTTGCAAGATGATGAGTGATAAGGTAAGCTGGGTGCTTTCAGCTTCTTTTGCTTCTGCTTCAGAGGCCTTTATAAATAATTCATGGAGCAAAATTACTGTCCCAGAAAAGTGCAGTCTGTTTCATCAGCCCTTTCACACTTTATTGATCAACACATATAATTTTTTAATGTGCAACATCGCTGGAGTTTTGAATAATAGTGAGTTTGTTTCTCCCTTTCACAGAATGCTCCAGCAAAGGCTTCAGCAAAAGTAGGGCAGCCATGCAAAGAGTCTTTTGGGCCACAGAAGAAGAATACACCCAGTAGGAGAAATGAAGCTATTGAGGATAAATTTTAAGTTTCACCGGGTAATAGAAGAACACAGGAAAAAATCACATGAAATGGGAAAAGAATGATAGAGAAGTAAATTGAGCTGTTTTGAAGAGTAAGTGCTAGATCTGTAGCTTGTGTAAGTCTTCACACTTTCCTTGCACTCAATGGCTTGATGCTGATTTTTGTTAGTTGTGTATTTGCCCAACTGATGTGCAAAAGGAGTGTTATCTGTGATGGAAACAGAGGGGAAATGTATAAAACATTTTGAAGTCCTGCATGTTAGCAAGACTTAAAAGGCATTTTAAGCTGCTGTTCTTAAAGGCCATTTTAAGGCAAAGTCCGAATAAACAATTAGTTTCTGAACCTTGCTCTTAAACTGGCCCCTTGAAGCTCTGCTATGTCTTTCTCCACAGTGTTGTTCAGCTTGTTTGAGGTTCTGTGTTCTAAAGAGGAAGTTTTATATGCAATTTTTAATTTATATCATAGAACCCCAGAATGGTTTGAGTTGGAAGGGATTTAAAGATCATCTCATCCCACCCCCTGCCATGGGCAGGGACACCTTCCACCAGCCCAGGTTGCTCCAACCTGGCCTTGGACACTCCCAGGGATCCAGGGGAAACCACAGCTTCTCTGAGCAACCTGTGCCAGGGCCTCCCCACCCTCACAGGGAAGAATTTCTTCCTAATATATTAATTTTTCATATTTACCAGGTGGATCTGTATTTCAGCTACTCCAGGGGATCAAATTCTTCTGTGGTCCCTCACCCCCCAAATCCTCCAGCCATCACCAGCAGATCCCCTCACGTGTCACCAAGTGCTGTTGGTTGTTGTTAAAGAAAGAAAACCAACTCCTCTGGGCTTCCTGTGATTGAGCATTGGGTAAGTTCTGAAAGAAAAAATAAATGTAACCCACTTTCAAATTGTTGCATTGTGTGAGAAATGATAGAAATTGTTCTCCTAGGTATTAATCTTACTACTACAGCGTTCTTTTTGATGTGGTAGTTAGAAAATGTTTGAAAGGAGATTTCAAATACTTCAGTGTGACAGTCAACAGATTAAGTGTAAAC
Source organism: Pseudopipra pipra (assembly GCF_036250125.1). NCBI lineage: Eukaryota > Metazoa > Chordata > Aves > Passeriformes > Pipridae > Pseudopipra > Pseudopipra pipra. The sequence continues at coordinate 3,173,656 of NC_087559.1, read as the reverse complement.
CTGGTTAGGGATGTTTCAGCCAAGAGAAAGAAATGGAATTTTTAAAGCCAGCATTCATTTTGTCAAATATGTAATGCAAAAATTAGAAATATGTTGAAAGTGTCAGAATAAATGTTTCTAGTATTCTGAAAATGAAAACAACCCATATCTGTTCTGGAACTGGTTTTATTTAAAATTCAAACCCATAATATTATGCTTTCTTCAAAAATAAGGTTGTCAAGAAAAATCTTGGAAGAGCTAAAATACTTTTCTCTGATCCCACACTAGTTTTGATTCTTTTTTGACGAACATTTTAGAATTTAATTTCAGTAGAAATACAATCATTCTAACATATGAACATTTTTTTACTAGTTACTAGAAACATTTCTCTCCGAATGTATAAACATGCTTGAATTTATGAAACCATTTTAACGTTCAGATTTTGACTTAGTAACGTTCAGAGTATGGATTATGACACTTCCTTTACCAAAATAAGTATGATGAGAGAAAAATTTAAAACCTGAGGTATTTTTATTTGTTCAAAATAGTATTTAAAGTGTGAATGGCTCAGTCTCTGTAACGATACCTTTGCTGCCCTGTGCTAATATCTCCATTATGGAATCACTGCTGTAAATCTTGACATCAGCTTCCAGTAAATGGGGAAAGAATGAAATTTTTATGATGGCTGGTGTAAAAGATCTATTACAGGAGCAATAATAGAATGGTCTTGGAAGTTGCTTCTGCTGAAAAAAGGGAAGGTGTTCCTCTCACTAATGTATTCCTTCTTGAAATGAGAAGGGATGAGATTAAAAATAAAGGCCACGGGCCTGAGGCCTAGTGCTGAGCAGTTAATGATTGGCCTCCAACTGCAGACCATATTTAATTTCGGGCAAGTTTTGGGCAGATAATGTCTTGGAACAGCTGGAAATAGTAATAATTGGCTAAGGAAGACTTGAGGTGAGACAGATGGTGCGTGTTGCCACTGTGTGTTTGGTGGGAGATACGGACAAGGGAGTTAATTCCTTCCAGCAGGAGCCCTTGGAAAGTGGCACCAGAATTAGGAAATTCCAATTATTCTGTGTCTTTCCCACCATGAACCAAGAATGATGGAATGGTCTGGGTTGGAAGGGACCTTAAAGATCATTTATTTCCAACCCTCTGCCATGGGCAGGGACACCTTCCACCAGCCCAGGTTGCTCCAAACCCCATCCAACCTGGCCTTGGACACTTCCAGGGATCCAGGGGCAGCCACAGCTTCTCTGGGCAACCTGTGCCAGGGCCTCCCCACCCTCCCAGGGAAGGATTTATTCCTAACACAGCAACACTAAATTGCCCTCTTTTTTCTTCCTCTTTTTTTTTTTTAACCACTAAAATAGTAAAAATTACATGTTATATGTGTATCATTCTCTGTATTTCAAAGCAGACAATGACCAAATTATAGTTTATTCTAGATGCATCTAGGCAAGGTTCTGGTTAGGTATTTATTTAGAAGAAAGACATTTTATTTACAAGGACTTCAGGATGTGTTCCACTTTGTAAAAAGAAATTAATGTAATTTTGAAGACTCGAGGAAATAGCTGTAATTGCACAGTGCATGTAATAGGATTCTTATGACAAAGCATCTGCCAGGTGATACATAACCCTGTAGAAATAGAGATTTTCTGAAATGGGTGGTTACATTTTGCTCCACCAGTTTTACTCAATTCACCAATTACAACCCAGTTCCAATCCTGCAAGAACAAGGAGTAGCACTTCTACATATACCTGATGTTGCATTTATGATTCTAGGATTATTTTTTTCCATGGTTTATGATTTTGGAAGCTGTGATCACATTCTACTCTGTTTCCCCCCATAAATGTTTTTTCTCCTGAACATTTAGACAGCTGTTGGATTTCTGGTTTAGTAATGGCAATTTATATTATCTATATTATCTATATTATCTACTTAGGTCTTCATTTGTTAGTTCAGTGATGTGAGGGGTCTTTAGTTTGTGTCTCTGGAGTTTTCTGCAGTAATTAATTTCTGCACTGCAAATTTATTTTTAATCATGTCAGGACAAGAAGCAGATTAATAGTCTTTGCTGGTGAACATCTGTATTCCATGGTTGGATTGGCAGGATCTACCCCCAGCAGCATCTCCATGCTGTTGTTTGCTAGAATGTGCTGCTTTTGTATTCTACCCTCTTTAAGTAACTCAGAGTTATAAACAATTCTGAAATGTTATGGTAACTTTGATTATCTTGCAATAACTAGAAGTGCTACAGAACTCGAGCAGGTCTTTGAAGAGCAGAAATTGGGTGCTGTGCACCACTTGTTTATTTTTTATTTTAACTTTGATCAGGCTCTAAAAGTATGATGGAACGAAACATAAATAAACCACGTTAAAATAATAAATATTCGACATTGTAGAGCTCAGGCTTGAAACATCTGGGAATTCTCTCAGCTTTCCCTCAGTGGGGAGGAGAGGCAGGATGGGTGCTCTGACCAGCAGATATCAGAATTCTGCACTATGTGATGCTGCCTTAATACCCTGCTCTGAATGAAGCCATAGCTCCAACTACCTATTTCGAGGATAATCTCATCTTAAAAATGAATTTTAATGGCATACATAATATTTGATCCAAAGTACAAATTTATTTTCTTTCACTGACCATTTGGCCAGCTCAGCTTATTAATGTAACAAGCTTTTATAATTTTCTTTAAAAAGCCCCAAAACCTAATATCTGGGATCCTTTGGTATTTCACTGAAAACTCAAATATCAGCTGATTTCTACCATTCATTTTATTGCAAGTGAGCAAGAATTTTCAGATCTTAAAAATGCTACTTCAACTCGGGCATGGAAACATAGAATTTTGTTTTTCTTCTAAGTTTTGTATTGCAATGACTGTAATATGTACCAGTAGGATTTTTGGTTCAAAGATGCTTCTACTTTAAATTTCAGATTTCTCTTGGGTTTAGTAAATGAATTTTTCCAAGGATTTGAAAAATTAGAAAGTGACTTAAAGATGGGAAGAGAACTGCTCTGGAACTGGCTCAGTGCGTTGCTTACATCTTCCTTTATTGGAAAATCAATGGAATAATTGAAATTATACACCGAGAAAGAAGACCTGATTGAAAACCAAATCTTGCACTCGGTCAAACCCGACCAAATAATAGAACCTGACCTAAAGCTGGCCAGAAATTTCTCTCATCATAATGAGTATTATGCTCAAGAGACTTCTTTTGAGGTTCAAGAAAATATAACAGATATTAAAACATAATAAAAAATGTCTATTTTATGAAGGGAAATTGTCCTGAACATCTTGGTTGGACACTAAAGCAGCCTGTTGTCCCAAATTGAGAGGGGATGTTAAATGTCTGTAGAAGATGATTTAAAGGCCTTGTAAATAGGTGGATTCTGAAGGAAAGTTTATGTGAGTGACTGGATTTTTTTCCCTCTTCGAGAGCCCTTTAATTTTTGTTTTGCTGTTCCTTTTTTTTCTTTATCTCAACACGATTTGACAAGACGAATTCTTATTTTGTAATTACGTCTATGCTAAATTCATTTTCCACTGATCAAAATCCTTTTGGGAAATCAACTGTGTCAGAAGGAGTTTTCTGGTTAACACATATAACTAGGGCTCATTTTGAAATGTGTGAAATGTTTCAGTCCAAAAACAAATTAAGTGCATTGTGATCACATATTCAAGTAACATATTTAGCATTACATTTCACGAAGAGTCCTAGTTTGAAATCTACTGTCACTTTCAAAAGGAGATATAAAAGAATAAGAAAACATCTTTGGCATCACACAGTTCTATTTAAATAACTAAATTTATCTTAAATACATGAAGATTATAGTTTACAATCTGTCATGGGCTCATGATGTAACTGAGGAACATATTTGGCTTCTGAAAAGCAACTCAATAGAAATATTATATTACAGCTGTTAACGACCTGCTTTTTCAGAACAACAATGCAGGAAGTTTTTCTGGTCTTAATCTCAACTTTGATCAACCAAGTCCTGGCCTTTTCTCACCAGAAACCTGGCAGAAAGTCTGTGACTTTGTCATCCTTCCCCTCAGTTTGTGTGACTTTCTGGACTTTCCTCTTCTCATCTTTTCTTCCAGAATCCCTTACTCTCATCTTTCACTGCTGGAGCCCTGCCCCAAAATCTAATTCTTAGGAAGGTTTATTTTATATATTGATTTATATATCGATGCTTATACATTAACTTAATTTTTTATCTGATAAAAATGGAAAAGGATTACATAAATTATATCTCTGATTTAATTTTCTCCTGCTACCCTACTCATTCTTGATGTTCTTCAGAACATGTCAAGCCAGCAAATGTAGCAGTTTTTTCTTGGGTCAGAAACATCTCTAGAGAAGCTTTGCCTGTAGCCCTGGATAAATGTTTCCTGTGTTTGTGAGTCCAGTGAGCAACGTTGGATCTGCCTCTTCCAGGGTGGGTTGGGGTGAAGGAAAGGCTCTCTGAGCCATTCCCAGGTCTGTTCCATCTCTCCATTGCTCTGTACACCTTCTCTCAATGCTGAAAATCTCCAGAGGTCTCTTGCCTTGAATTGGATGCAGTTTTTGGCAGTGTTTTATATCAGTTGTAAAGCACTCTGTAGTGACAATAACCTGCTCAGCTGTCAGGGAGCTGCTATTTCACACGGGTTTAAGATGACCATAACTGTTCATCCATAATTTATAAAATAGTGCTGGATATCAGTGCTGGTTATGCAGGTTATATATTGGCTCAGCATTTCTAGATAGGAGGCTGAGACAATAATACTTTAACCATGCAAAATTCCATGACAACCATCGTGATCCACTTAATTGTTTGCTAATCTTGTGAAATTTGGCATTTTTCATAAGTGGTAGCACTAACTTTATAGTTAAATCAACAGTCTAGAAAACCTCAGTTTTTCTTATTCCCAAAGTTATGATGAAGAGAAGTCAGTTCAAACTGGGAGGATTTTGTCAAGCAGACAGAAAACAAAGATTTTCAAAGAAACTGATGTCAAATTTCTTTGTGTTTTATAGTTTATCATAGCCCAAACTGAATTCTTTATGGCTGGTGGTGTGGTCATCAGGAATGCTGGGAGTTGAGGTAAATCCAGGTAAGCAGAGTGCACGTATTTCTAGGAAAGGTAACATAAATTGAAATACCTTGGAATGCTTGAAATACCAGATGGTTGGTTTAGACACATTTTATTTTTTGAAGGCTGCAGCTTACATATTTTCAGATCTACTGTTTCATCATTGTGTGAACCACAGAAGATTGTCAGTGTCTAGACTACATCTCTCACAAAATCGTGTCTCTCTTGATTAATGACTAAAATCTGCTGATGAATTGTTTGAATTTTGTCCTTGAAAACTGCGAGAGGAAAGTTGCCAGCAGGAAACGCTATTTCTTTCTGTTAGACATGTTACTTGGAAAAACTGATCTCCTGTAGCTACTGAAACAATATTTCTTTTGATTTTATTGCCCGTTTATGCCTTTTCCTTGAATAAATGTGTCCAGTTCCCATTTTTCAAGGAGAAGGCATAAATAGGTGTAGTAGCACTTTGAGTAACACCCACCCGAGGATGGCCCAGTCTCATCACTGGACCTTTCATGTGCTCACCTCAGCCAGGCAGAGTAATCAGGGCAGCTATCAAACCTAATGATTAGAACTTGGGACATAAACTTTCAAAAGACTCAAGATTTATTGAAGAATAAAATCCCTGAAGCTTCAACCATATTAGAAACTCGTGTGAAATGGCCAAAGATCGTGTTGCCATTCCCATCCCATAAATTATTGTGAGGAATAGACCCTTCCTTGCGAGTCTCAGTTAATCAGGATTTTTTTTTAACCATTGCTTTCTCAATATTCTAAGCTTTTTCAGGATGGATATAAATCATTCTTCCAATACAAACAGATTTCAGTTAAGTGTCATGTTTGGATGAATTATAATGATCAGTGAAAAAGTACTCAACAGAAAAGAAAGTCTGGAGAGGAAAATTCACATAATGAATTCGCATCAAGCTTGTGTTCTGAAATTAGATGACAAAGTAGGAAATATGAAAGTTAACCTGTTCTTTATGATGGAATAACTTCATTATCATGCCAGGAGACCACAGTGTAGAGGAGAAATAAAAACCCTGAACTTCTAAACTTTTATATACAAAGCAGGGATGTCTGTGTAATTCTGCCACTCCTGTTGTTAAGCAACACTCAGGAATGACTTGATTCAGCCTTTTCCTCGGAAAAGAACCAATTATAGTTGTTTACTTTGATAAAATTAACAGGCAGAGATGATAAGCTTGGCCACACTTGATTTTTGTGATTGCATAGCCTAAAACTCTTTCTGGATAAGAGATATTTCAGAGTACAAGTAGAAATACTCATCAGCTTTGACCAAAATTAATTCATAGCTCTTTACTTGCACTCTGATCATTTATCACTGAATTTTAAAGTTAAGAGTCTTGCAACTCATTGTATTGAACACCTTGAGCTGAAGGAAAAAATACCAGAGTTGACAGTTTCTATATGCAGATATGTTATATTTCTATATGAGAACAGCTCCTGGAAGATAATTGTAACATAAATGTGGTGTTTTCTCTTGCTGACTTCAGCTATGAACCGGTTGCAGTTATTTTTCCAGAGGTATTTGTTTTGAGTAATCTCATTGCTAACAAACACTGACAGAATGTTATTTGCTTGTTGATTCCAGTGAGAAAACATTGTCCCACATTTCAGACATGAATATTATATGTAAGACTAGAGATTTAATATATATTTGATAAAGGGGGGTCCAGACAGATTAACAGAGATGTTTTTACAGGTGCTTTGGTTTCAAATATGACTTAATATGAGACCCAGCATGAGCTACAATTCTACCATTGCTCTGCTCTAATTTATAGCCCCTTTATGGTATCAATTCCCACCCAGCAAACAGTAATAAAGCTCTCAGAGAGAAGATTAATGAGCATAATTCATGCACTGGTGGACTGGAAATATGACACAAGCCTGGCAGTTGGGCATTGCAATTATAGAAAGGAGAAGTTGTAAATGTTCTTATAAATGTTTTTGTCTGACAAACTTTTACCAGAGTTGTTGCTCTTTCCAAAAAAAAAAAAAAAAAAAAAATCCATTTTAAAATATATTAAGATTTCTTTTCATGATTACATAGATTTTAATTCTCTTAATTATACATGGGGTTTATGAGTGGGAATAAGTGGGGGCAGTTGTGCCTGTCAATTCATTCCCTTGAGCTCCAACCTTCCAGGACTGCTTGGCTCCCAATCAAACATTAATGAAGCAGGTCACTGCTCTGGAACTGCTGATCAGCTCTGCTTTCCACTATTTCAGATTCAAAATGGACCAGAAATGCATTTTCCATGCTTTTTAATGATGTTTTCCCTCATTGCTCCTTATTTAGAGTAAAAGTTAGAATTTTAATAATCTGCCATTTCGAGTTTTAAGGACAAAACGTTGAAAATGGGGATGTTTTCACCTTCACTCTGGTGAGTCACTGCTGTGAGAGCTCTGTTTTCACACACATCATGTGGCTGGCTGGCTGCATCCCTGCTCTCCTCTGCTTAGGTGGTCCTTTTCAGGGCCTTTCAGAAGCAGAACATACATTACTTGTTCCCAACCGTGGCTCCATAGGTTGTCCTGAACTGCTCTGCATCCAGGTGATTGATCTCCAGCATTCCCGGTGCCACTTCTGTGCCTGTAGCTCTTTCCAAAACCTCCTTTTTTTTCTCCTCACTGTCATAATTAACAACTAATTATCCTCTTAGATACCACTCATCTTTAAAAATATTCAAGTATATGGTTGAGCACGTTCAGAACTTCTTAAGCCTTTTTTTAGCATATCTGTGTGTGAGGAGGGAGAGAGAGAATAAATAGGGGGGAAAAAAACTCTTTCATTTAGGGCTTAAAAAATTTATATCTTATATTTAAAAAAACCCCTCTTTCCCCCTGATCCATTTGGGCACCTCTGGCTGTGCAGGGAACTTGTGAAAAGGCTGTACATGATCTGGGTTTCAGAGGCAGGAATTTACTGGTTGATTCCCAAAGCAGAGCTGGGAATAACGGGCTGCCAGGCTAAATCTTGAATCCTCACCACCTCTGGGAAGGCTGAAACATTTGTCCTTTATTCCATCACTTCTGTGGATCACATTCTGCATTGTGACAGCTTATTTTCTTCTGATTCTTTTTATAAATATTCTGTCAGAAATATTTAAGAATCTTATCAAGGCTCAGTGGGTTCCGTAAGCCCATTATAGCAGAATCATTACTTAGTAATAACCAGACAAGCAATAAAGAAATCAATAACTATTCCAAAAGCACGGTCTATGCTAAGAAAATATGCTTTTCCCTCTCGTAACACTAATAAGATTGGTGGGGCTTATTTTGGTAGCTTTGTCCTACACATCAATTATCAATTTCTGTGTTAAATAAGCCCTCCGTGAAGCTGCTCTGCAGTGGAAGGATGGGGAAGGTGAGTTGTGCTGGTTTAAACCTCTCCCTGTTTTATTTTAACAAACATTTGAATCTACTTGTTGGAAACCATCATGTTTTAAGGAGTACATAACTTTAACTCCTTAATAACAGAATAAAAATGCTGTAACTATTTGGTTAATTTTTTGTGTGAGTGTGTGTTGTTCTTAATCAAAATGATTTCTTGCTGGAAACTTTTAAGTTAATTTATGGTTAGTATTGATAAGGGATGAAGTCTTTTTCCCTTGTCAAAATAAAATCTTTCAAGTAATAATGAGATTGTCACTTTTCCTATTTTCCCTTTGTTTCCTCTTCTGTTGCTCCAAAATTAATGTTTTCTGATACTATTGTTAAATGCAAAATTGAACACACAGGGGAAAAAAAATCAATCTCATTAATTATACGACAGCTTTGTTTGGAACTCGTTAACATAATATCTTATTTTTCTTTGTGCATTTTACAGGGATTATTTGCATTCAAAAAGATTCATCAACAAGTGGTGGCTGAGGTGGGACACATAATAAAAGTGACTCTGACCTTGTCATAGATAACAGAATTCAGACACAGAAATGGTGAAGTAACCATATAATGACAAAACTGGTATCAGGCTCCCTGTTCCAAACTGGTGAGAGATCTATAAACAGAGTCTTTAGCTTTGTTACAGCATTCAAAGAGTCACTTAGAGACTCTTCTGAGAGATTAACTTCAGCAAAGAATAATCTCTTTTCGTTTATTGTTCTTGTTGAGTTTTTTTCGGTGTGGTTTTTTTATTTTTTTTTTTTTTTTGTTTGTTTGTTTTTTTGTGTGTGGTGTCCCGGTTGTTTGTGGGTTTGTTTTTTTTTTTTTTTTTTTTTTGTAGGCTCGTTTTTTCACTGTGATTCTGACCCTTCCTTTAAACGCACAGCATTTGAAAACTGTAATTAGTACTTTTGTGTCCTCGTTTGAACAGTGGTGTTAGAGGTTCCAGCCCGTTGTCCCAGGTGTCACAGCCAGCAGGAGAGGAACCAACAATGCAAATACGATCCAAAGTAAATCTCTCTCTCTCTCTTTTAGATCAGCACAGAGGTCAAAATGGGCAGTTCATGGCTGAATTTTGCTGTTTATAAGACTGAGGACTTTTCTCAAGGGTGTTCTTTCAGATTTTCTTAATCACTTTGGGGTTTTTTTAAATATTCAAGGCATTCTAAGTCAAAGACCTGTCTTGTGTTTGCTTCTCCTGTAATTCAGATGCCATTACACTGGATTTTGTATTTTTTCCCAGGGTCTTTTTTCTCCTTTTTTGCTGTTTCTTGATGTTTACATTCCGTCTCATGTCCTGTTTAAATTAATACATTTTAAATACTCTTTTTTTTTATTATGCTTAGACTTTTCCCAGATATTTCCACAGTTAAAATCCGGTGGGTGGATATATTTTAGGCTCAGTGGTAGTATGATTGTGACACAACTGTTATAGGTTCCAGCCTGTAGTATCTTCCCTCTTCAGAAAACAAACTCCACAGAAAAACAGTAAAAATGTGTTTGGTAGAGCCTTTTGCAAAACAGCTCCAGACACTACATCTGGTGCTCTTCCTTTAAACTCTTCCTAGGAGGACAAAATTCATACTTTATTGCAAAGATGAGGTTTTAGGTAATAATAACAGTCCCTGATAATGGTCACACGTGTCCTTTCTTAAAATTGTCTATTTGGATTTAGATGCCTTTAAGTTCTTTGATCTCCTGATTTACCCAACAGCGAGCAAGGTTAATGCTCAATAAAGTCAGATGCCCTTTTTATAATCACTTCATTAAAAGTGAGTAGCAAGAGGTACATTAAATTAAAGTGTTTGTGATATGGGATCAATTTTGTGGAATCCCAGAGGTCTCTCTTTGCCTCATAAAGAGCTCTCTACTTTGAACATATCTATAAATGACCCATTGAGAATTTCTGTTCTCTTTAATTTGAGAAATTTAAATTGCTTTTATTACCTGTAATGGTGTTAAGTACCAAATGAGGGATAAATTGTCCTGGAAAAGGAATTAGACTGCGGGTCTACAGCTTTAATAATTCATACCCTCACAGCATTTATAAAATAAACTACATGTTACTGGGAATAAAATTAATAGTGATATTCCTCAGAAAAAAAGTTTCCTTTCACCTTTTGTAAGTGTTGGGGTTTACAGGGAGTCTGCAGAGATATGAATGAGCATATTCTGGATTATCCATGAATTGAGGAGAAATATAGAAGTCCTGATTTCTCTGGCCACTCTGAGTCCTTACGCCCTTTTTGTCTTTAAACCCAAGTTCTGAAAGCTTTTAAGTGTCCTGCTGTTTGCTGAGCAGGCAGTTCTGTTGCCTTCAGATGTTCCAGTAGTTTTTCTACTTCTTAGGATGAAAAAAAAAAAACCAAAACCAACAGCACTTTACATGCCCAGGGTGATGTTGTGGCTGTTGGTGTGAGGTTTTTTTAAACAATCCAAGAATGGTTGCAAACATTTAAAAGAATCAGTGTCTGTCCTCATAGCTCTGTTCTCAATAAATATATGGGGTTTTGCCTTGCAGTTGGACCGTTTTTGGTACATGGAGCATTACAAGAGAAAGCTGAAGTCCAGTTTTGTGAACCAGGGAGTTCCTCAGCCAGGGTTTGACATTCACGTGCCTCGAGCATCGAGTGATACAGCAAGAGCTTGGGAACTCAGTGGCAAACAGAGGAGTGAAGTCACTCCACAGCTCCTCTCTCAGCTGCTTTATGAGCAAGTGCAATGGAGCATTTCAGGCTCTGCTATTCCCCAGCAAACACTCATTAATACCCTGCTGCAATTAGTGGTGTTAACCCCAGGGATAGTATAGTGTTCACAAAGGCAGAGGAATCCTTCTCTCCTGTTGTCACAGCATCACTGTACAACACTTCATCCCTACTTCTGTAATTAAAATGACTTCAGGTGCTGCCCAGTTTCCTTTGGATATTTATTATTGGAAGACTCAGATAAGTAGACCTTGCTTTGGCCTTTTATATTTTTCACTCACTCATTTTAGTTATGACTCTGAGGTGTAATTTATCAAATGCACAATGAGAGGTTATCAAACTCTTGTTTCAGTAAAAGAAAGAAGAACATTACCCTCAAGAGATAAATCTTTCATTAAACTTTACAAAGACCTTAAGCAGTTTCTACCCTATTTATCTTTTCCTGTCTCTCTTCTTCATGCACCAGCTGCCAGTGTTTAGAAAGCAGCACAGGGCACAAAGCCAAAATAAGAGCTGATTTCCCAGCCAAATGGAGAAATTTCCTCTTCCATAGCTAACATTTGACTTCACCTTAGGAAAATGTTTTTAAAATTGTTTAAGTTTCAGAATTTAATTTGTTTTTCTGTGTCATGACTAACTAAACTACTGGTCCTGTATAGGACCAATATTGTTAGGACAGAGAGAAGGTCAAAGAAAATATTTATTAGAAGAGTAAAGATGAATTTGGTGAGGAGAAACTCATCTGATTTCTTTTTTAATTTGTTTTTAAATTTGTTGTACTTGTCTGTCAGTGCTTTAGGAGCTTAATATCTTTTGCCATTTTTCACAGTAAATATTTTTGAAGGAATTTTGTCACTTGGATCATGTTGGAGAGGAATAACAGAGGCAACCTAAATAAGCATTGAAAATAAAAACCTTCTTACCTACTCAGCTTCTGTGAAAAGCCAGTTGCTTTTCTGTTATAGATGCTTTTTGAACTGCAATGCTTTTTTTCCCTTCCTTGTTTTTTAAAAGATGTTATTGAATATAAAGTGTAACTAACCCAGACAAAAGTAAGGATGGCAGAAGAAGCAAAATTATATTTTGACTTATCCAATGTCATGGTTGTGATTAAATACGAATTTGACTCTTTGCAGGAAAAAAAAAGACAAAATATTTGGGAAGTGCTGACTTGGGCAACACTAAAAAGTAAATTTTCTTTCAGATCTCTTAAGTTTCTTCTCATCCTATGCTTTTGGAGGAGGCTTTGACATCTTTTTATGTGGGAATTGAAGGATCTCTTTGCTGTTCTTTACACACTGGAAAGTTTTGGAGTCCACAACCTCCCTGGACAACCTGTGCCAGTGAGGAGCAGGTTAAAGTGATAGGAACAGGTTAAAGATATTTTCAGGAGAGAAACAAGCACAATATAAGCCAGATATAGGCTGAGATTGACTCTCTTCACTGACCACAACGACTGTTTTTTAATTCCCACCAGAAATAAGATTTTCTGTGCAGTTTTCCTGGTTCTCCTTTGCCTTTAATCCAAGGTGATGCTGTTGGTGGGAACTGCAGGGAGCACCTTCTCCTCTGCTGAGCTTCTACCGTGTCTAATTGGATACTTGATATGGACAATTCCCAAGCTAATGATCTTTCTTTGCAAAATTTATTTTCCGTACTCGTGCATAATGATGAAATATTTCATGGATCTGTATCTTCTGCCTCCTGTATGGGCTCTATAACAAGTGTCTGAAATTACAGTCAGCTGATTAATTGATTCTGTCAGGAAGTTGTATGGAATTAGGTTTCTTTTCAAAGTCTCCCCTTTTTCTCTGTTAAACAGTGATTTATTAAATGGCTATAATGTACTCCAGCAAAATCCATTTAACGTTGTAATATCTATATTGAAATTCTCTGATTTATATAGAAAAATAAAGGCACTCTCCCCTTTTCAAGAATGAGTCAGAAGACAAGTAGAGCTTGACCTCTGCTTCTGCACTGTCTTTACAAATATATAATAAATGATAGTATTTAAATTCAGAAACGTTTAGTTTTCATTTAAGAAAACATTGACTAATCCAGTAATGGTTTAAAAAGAATAACTGATATTAAGTAGTTTTCAGAACTGGTGCCTGAAATACCACCCTCATCTCACCAGGAATTCCAAGGGTCATAAGCATCAGTTCCTGAAAAATTAGTTTCAGGAACCTTTTAAAGTGAGGGCTGTTCAATGGGGTTTCCCTTATGGCAGCTATTTTCCCAAAATTTAATATATTCAAGTGATGAACTTGCAGGAACAGAAGATTTCTGTGTTTGAGCAGCACCAAGTGGCTGAGGTGCCCCAGGGATGATGGTGGCACGGTGTCCCTTTGCCACTGTTGAAGAAGCAGAAGCTCATTGTGCAAATTGGGTGGCATTTCCTGCTTCTTACTCTGGTGAGTATTTTGCCACTGACTTTACTCAGGAGTTGAGTCAGAGCTAAAAAGTGGGTTCTAAGTGGCACATTTTCAGTGGGAACAATGTGTGCTTTACCTTCAGGGTCGACTTCATGGTCCAGAGCCGTGGGACTGATAAAACAATTCCGAGTTTGTTTACAAGCAGCAGCTGCAAGAACTGTTGAGATGAAGTGTCTCACTTTTCCTTTCTTTTCTTTCTTTTTTTTTTGTTTTGTGAAGTGGCTTTTAATGCATTTTTAAACTGTCCTTACACTAAAATAACTTCCAAAATAGCATTTCTGCTCTGACTCTCTGCTCTCCCTGCACTTGTCAGAATATCTCTGAGCTGGAGGGGTTTTTTTGTGCCATTTAGATAAAAACACGTTATTGTGGGTTTCTTTTGTCTTCTCCTCTAGCTTCCCATGTTCACTGGACAATGCTTGTCTCCTGAATGGCACTGGAAAATCTTTTCTCTGGCAGTTGTTATTGTGAGTGTTCCAGAGATGCTCCCAGAACAAATGCAGATAGGAATGGAAGTTTATCTGCTGGTGCATCTGTTTGTGTGAGCTCACAGTGGCAGGTCCAGTGCTTTGGGTTTGGGAGCAGAGTCAGCAGTGCTATAATTTAAGATACATTCCTATAACATGGCTTCCATAGTCTCAGGAAGATATTTGAAATGGAAATGGAATTTCCATACCCTTCTAGATGGCATTTGAATTGTCATTACTGGGTTCTTTTGTTCTCAAGGAGTAAGAATGAGGTTCTATGTGCAGAATGAGGAAATCCCTGGAAAAAGAACATCATCTGAAGAAGGTTCTGTTTAATAACCCTGAGGAGTGCTGCTTGCTGTGCTGGCAAAGGATGCAACAGTCACAACATCCTGGGATCCTGTTTTCCACCCTAGGAGGGGAGGAAACCCTTCATGACAAACGTGCACCTCGAGCTCAGAGGAGAGAGCTCTGAGATCTGGCCTGTGGGGAAGGGAACACAGCTCTTGGCATCAGGGAATGGGGAATCTGGGATCTGGAGAGAGCTGCAGGGTCCCACAGAGCCTGGCAGTGGGGCTGTTAAATAAGGGGAATTCCCACAAATGGGGGGGGAAACCAATTCTGAAAGGTCACGGCTCTTTTACCCACAGAGGAGTTTGATTTCAAACTCTCACAATGGATCTAAGGCAGTGCAATTGGGATTGCAGAAAACACTAAGAAATTTCTGTTTGAATGCTTTTCCACTCTTTTCCTCTAGGAAATTAGTGGCAAAACAGCCCTGACTCCATCCAGGGCTATGTTTTTGAAGATTTTCCCCAAGGCAAGTGTAATTCATCAAAGGCAACTTTGTAGTTGGCCTTTGTGGATATTTTCCATACATTTTCAAGTGTGAATTAGGTAACAAGGAATAATGCTTTGGCTGGCAGTCATTTATGTAGCCACAACTCCTTTTCCTAATGAATCCCACATAGACACATTGAGTTAATTCAAAATCTAATGACATTAAGAAAAGTATTATAACAAGCTTCAGCGTGCTCTGAACCTTGTTCGGTGATGTTTTGCTTGAAAGTTTGTACTTGGAAATATTTTGACTTTGGAAAGGTAGGTATAAAAGCTTAATTTAAAGCAATAAGTCACCACTTTTCAAAATGAAGCCAACAAACTTTGTGAGTTGTTGGTTTCTTTTTCCTTTAACTGCAGGGAAGTTTTTTAACTTAAGTTCTTTTTCTCTTGATGCTGCTGCCAGTTGAGAACAGCCTTATTAATCTCTGATTAGACAGCCAGCTCTTTAGTTTGTACCAAAAAGGCTTAACAAGTGCAGGAAGGCAGCAAAAACCTCAGCTGAGTTCAGAGAACAAGTCAAATGCTTCCCATAATGAGCTGCTTAAATAATGTCACAGATTTTTCCATTGTCAAATTAGTCTTTTTTTTTTTTCCCCATGCCTTATTTCACTTGCAGGTATCTAAAATATTGAAGGTTTCACTTACTGAGTAGTTTTCATATTCTTTTTCTTAAAAATAGGGAGTGGATCTACCTAAAATAGGGTTAAAGGTCACTAGAAGTGGAAAGGTCACTGAAAGTTAAAGGCAATGCAGGGGGTTGGAACTTCATTTATATGAACTAAACCTTCCTGACCTTTGAAGTCACAACCATTCAACACATTTATAGCTGGTTTACTCCAACTCACAACCTGGTCATGTGTTTTATTAAATAACCATGTCTGTTGGGATTTCAGATTCAGGCTTTATTTGCCCTGGTTTAGTTGTCTGAAGTTTATATTTGCTTCAAGTGAGAAAAGGACAGGGATCAGTCATTCCTATTTATATGACTAGGTAGGAAGTGGAGGTAAAAACCCAAAATGACTCCACTTGGCTCTGAGCATCTTGGTTTAAACAGCCTCAACCCTGTTCTTTATTTTGGGTTTCCTGGATTATATCAACCTGCTACAGAGACGTGATGCTGCAAACATTGCAAATGTGGGGTTTGTTCTCCCTCTTGTGTTCATTCCCAACTCCTATTCCAGCTTGAGCAAGGAAGCTCATTTTTTGAAACTGAACTGTTACTCCCACTCTAATTAATTTCCAAATTCTTCTTGGCATGGGTGAGAAAAACAGGGTCAAATTCCTGGTGAGTTACTGGAATAAGTTTCCAAAACTGGATGTGGAAAACCCGAGGTAGGTTTCTATATTTCTGTATTTCTCTGCTGAAGGAAAATAATGGAGAGAGGAAAGGGGAAATCTCTCTCATATTAACAATCTGTTTTCACAAACACTTTCTGTCCATCCCTGTGTTTCTCACTTTGTTCCTGCACATCTGATGGTTTATGGAAGTGAGAATTTACACAGATGTTTTATTCACTGCAAAGTCAACGATCTGGTTTTGTTCTCTGAAAGTGTGTAGCTAAAAAAATATTTATTTTCATTTATTGTATTTGCCTTTTAACTGGTTTGTTTTGAGTTACCATTAACTTTCTCTTCATCCTCATTGCTTCCAGGTTCCATGTGGCCATCCCAAGAATCATCCTGCTCCTTGTGCACTGGCTCTGGAATGCTCCATTGAGCAATGTAGGATATCCAGCATTCTGGACAGTTAGAATTCTGCCAGATGGAATTATCTGCATTATTACAAGTTATTTCAAGTTTTCATTAATCATTTGGGATCTCTGAGAGTGTCACTTTACCCTCATGTTTTTCTTTCACAAAATCTGTCACTGTGCTGAATAATTATGGAAATGTGGCCTGATTGAAAAATGTACAGGAAGCAAAAAGAAGCATTTTTAATATTTAGAACGTTTTCTTAAGAGACATTATGTCTACCTAATAAATCACATAGTTTTGACTGGAAGAGTTAAATCTTTAAGCCTTAAAGAACATGAAAAATCTGCCTTCTTTCAAGTGTTGAAGTGAAAAAATACAGTCAAATTATTTCTGTGGTAACTAAGTTTTGGTTGGATCCAGCAAAATTCAAAAAGTAATACAAAAAACTAGAATTTTACCATTATCCATAATAGCAAGTAAATTCACCTTCCAGGAGTAAACCCTGGGAAATTTTGTTATTTGTTTTTTAAAGAAGGTGAAAGTTGCTGGTGACAAGGCCATTAAACTGAATTAACAGATGACCAACAGGGATTTAGTGCATGTCATAAAACCCTGTATCTGGGACCCACGACAAGGCCAATAATGCCACAGAAATGAGAGGCAATAAAGCTGGGCTTTAATTTATGATTTGCAAAACATCTGCTGGGATGAGAAGCATAAACCACAAGGCACAGGAGGAGTGTGTGTTGTGCAGGGGCACAATGAAAAGCTCAAATTCAGTGCCTTGGATCCGTGATATAAAATGGTGAACAACTCCTAATAATTCCATGCTCATTTCAGGTTGCTCGGGTTTGTATTGCAGTGCCAAGTGGGGTTCAGGTTTGGTTTATTTTTCTTTTTCTAGTGTTTCACTGGCTGGTAAACCTGGGTGTTTATTCTCATTCTGGGTGTTGATGTGATCACTCAGGCAAAGGACATTTTATCTGAAAAACAGCTTTGAGGAGTGAGTTTATAGGTTAACACATCAAGCCTCCTCCCACCAAAACCAGATCCAAGAGAGGATATGAATATTTTAAATTATTTGTGTGACAAAACTGGCATCCACAGCCGTGGGGATGCTCCCCACTGTCCTTTTTATTCCATTGGGAGCAAGGTGTGTCCCCCACAAAAAGAACCATGAGAAGATGCCTCCTGATTGAGGTACACGAGATATTTCATCACCAAACCATGAATTTGGATGGGATTTCAGGAAAATTTCTTATCTGGGCACACATTACCCCACCTGGAACTGCACAGACCCACAGGAAATGTACTTAGAGATTTCACTTTTGTATAACTCCTGTAGCCCTCAGCCCCAGATATACCTGCAGACAACTCAGAACACCACTGGTACTGCCTGAATAATGGAGAAAACCCCAGACATAAATGGGATTTCAGAGCAGAATCTGTGTCAGGTGGTTTCCTGGTTTCCATAGATGTATTTTACATTCATGGACTGGATGTGTTCTTCCAGAGTCAGGTAAATGTCACTGCAAACATAATCTGCATTTGAAAAGTAAAAAAAATAAACAACAAACAAACAAAAACAAACCACAAACAGAAAAGGGAAAAATATATTCTTCTGCTGAAACACCTGAAAAAGCTGTTTGTAATGTAGAATTAGAGAGAATACGAAAATTTTTAGGTGAGAACTAGTTTTATTCCCCAGATGTTGGCTGATGAGTCTAAATACTGAATTTAGAAGAAATACCTTTCAAAGTTCTGTGAAAGGAGGTTTCCTACCATTGATTTTCATGTTCAGCTTTGGGGGATCACATGTTAAGGAGATATTTCTTATTTCCTTTTTCCCCATCTTTACCACTCATTTCTGTGTGTTTATTAGACTGATGAACACAGTGCAGTGAAGGGAGAGAATGATCAAGAATTGTGAAGTTCACCTTAGGAGAATAATCAGTATGACAGTAATTGCTCAGTTTGTGTCTGGAATGGGAATGTTTTGAGAGTTTCATCATCATCATGTTTTTCCTCATTCTCTGCTTGCCAGAGCCTCTGAAGTTCCAATTTTTAGGGACATGCTCCAGGAATCACCCCCCAGCCTGAGGGGGAGCAGTGCAGACCTGCTTTTAACTCTTTTTTCTGCCTTTTAACTCCCAACCCTTATTTATGTTCTGTAGCAAACAAAGGCCCCCATAACTGCTGCCATTTCCACCCCATGAAGGTTTTTAGGTGCTGCTTCCAAACCACTGAGTTCCTTTGCTGATAAATGAACAAGACTGAACGTCCTCAGTGTTTCCCTGGGACGTATTTTTCACGTCGTTAAATAAGACAGATATTAATGTTGAAGGTGGTAGTTGCTGAATGGATGAATGACAGTTTAAAATTCAGAGAAGCAGGAGGGCACCCAAAATGTTGATAGGAAATGACCCAAAATGCCCCCAGTACCTATGAAAAAGAGCTTAGTTCACTGTATTAAAATGAAATACAGCTCAAACTGAGCAGTGTCTTGTTGTACAAACAATTTACTGACTTCAGCATGTGAAATACTGTGAAGTCATTTAGGATCTCAGCTGGTTGCCCTGTGCTCTTTCCTCTTGTCTGTACATAAAGTTCTGCAGATACAGTCACATATCTGTTGCTTTTACAAGTCTTGAAAGATAATTATCTAAATAATGCTGCTCCTATCAGAAGTGACAGGTGGTTTTACCCTGTACCCAACATGCTGGGTGATTTTTCTGTAGTGTGTGTGCTCGTTCTTATATCTGCAGTCTTGCACCTCTCAGTGCTGTATTTTATGCTGCAGGCACCTAAAGCAGAAGCAGCTGTATTTCCAGAAGATAATTGGGTGTTAAGATGCGGAGGTGAACTTGTCTGCAGCTCTGAGAAGTCCCAGCTGGTGCTTATCTGCATTCCTTCTGCTCTTAAACACTTTGAAAACCTTAGTCCGTAGTAAATTGTACTGAAAGGATGGAAAAATCCAGCAGTGAAAGTCACAGAAGGGCAAGGAGGGATATTTAAAAAACCAGCCAGGTCATCAAGTTTTTATTAATTAATTTTTTTTCAGGAAAGATTTGCCCTCCTGAAATAAAGAGATATTTGATAAGCGTAGTGTATTCTGCATTTATGAGGTTATTCTTACTCCTGAACTTTGCAGAGGGGGATAATTAATGGCTCTGCTTTATTAGTGGTCTCCATCAGGAGTTCAGTGGTGAGTCTGCCTGGTCTGATAGGGGACTGGAGAGCATTTTCCTGTTCAGTGCCCTTCATGGAATCATGGAATGGTTTGGGTTCAGAGGGACCTTAAAGCCCATCTTATCCCACCCCCTTCCATGGGCAGGGACACCTTCCACCAGCCCAGGTTGCTCCAAGCCCTGTCCAACCTGGCCTGGGACATTCCAGGGATGGGGCAGCCACAGCTTCTCTGGGTAACCTCTGCCAGGGCCTCCCTACCCTCACAGGGAAGAGTTTATTCCCAATGTCCCCTCTAACCCTGCCCTCTGGCAGTTTGAAGCCATTTTAAACGACCTCTTGGTTTCCTGTGTTCCCTCCCCCCAGGTTGTCAGAAGTTGCTGTCAGCGCCTGGACCAGCAGTGTCCTGATGTCCAGGAAAAAAGGCAGTTTCTCTGTTTTCTCTTGATTCCAGCTGGTGTGATCCAGGTAATTCAGCTCCTCTTCACTTCCAGTGTGTTGGAAAAGAAGCCACAGGAGGGAAATTTTAAAATCCACTGATTCCTGAAGGTTGTTTTGGCTCATTACATGAGCTTTGAGGTGCAATTTAGAGCAGCCTTCAGGCAGCACTGTGAGGCACTGGAGCACCAAAACAAGCTAAACACATGCAAATGAGCAAATTATTTTTCTGCTATTTCCATCTAATTTAAATCCCACACCAGAAAAAAAGCCTATTATTGATTTTTTAATTTTTTTTTTTTTTTTTTGCAAACTGATGAGCTATTGGCTTGATTTGAAAAATAAAGGTTTGCTAGTTTTGAAGCATTGAATTATTTTGCTGTTATCTTCGATCTGTCATTCTCCTCATCAGCTCAGATTTTGAAGGGAAAGGTTGCTTCGAAATGGCAAATCATATTTTAATATTGAATTCATCAAAATAAGATATTCTGATAATTTTGCCAACTGAAGAAAAACTCAGAGTTCTACAACTTACTGAAATTGGTCTTTTAATGCAGTTTTGGTGTTGAGGACTAGTAATTTTCCATAAAAAGGATTTTTTAAAAACTGATTTCCAGACAGGTGACTTTTGTTTTCCTGCTGAAGTGACACACTGTGATGTTTTAGTGAAGGATCTCAAATACTGTGTTTTAAAATCAAGTGGACTTCAGGGTTTTATCAGAGTCCAACTTCAGAACAAGCCACTCTCTTCACAAATTTTTCTTATAATTTCCATGTAGTTGTCTGGTTTTCTTTGTTCTCAAACATTCAATGAACTTTTCTCTTCCAGCTCCCAGCAACTCTCATCAAAATGCTTTGCAAAAAGAGCTGAAGAATGTACAGAATTATTTTAGGAAAAAGAAACACTTTCTCTAATTAGTGCTGCTACAGAAGGACCCAGGTTTATTAGCATATGAGTGCATTTGGGAAGGCTGAAGTGCCCTTTTAATTGGGAACAAATTTGACAAAGAGGAAGACAGACACATTAGCTAAATTAAGAAGTCTGATTTAAAAAAAAAAAAAGTAAATATAGCAAAACCAAAGTCCTGGTGGTGTTTAAATTCAGTAGGAAATATACTGATAACCATCTCAGGATATTTCAAAGCACAGGTACTGCTGTGAGGCACCAGCTGCATCACAGAATATTCTATATCACAGCTGCACATCTGCTCAGAACAAATAGTGTGTTTCCCAGAATACAGAGGCTTCATAAATTTTATTTTGCAAAATAAAATGTGCTTGAGCACCATTGCTATCAAACATCGACTCCTCTGGCTGCATAACAGGCACAATATGGATCTGTCCTCCCACTGCTGAAATCATTGAAGTTGTTACTGTGGGACTTACCCCAGGACCTCTCCCACCACAGGGGTGCAGTGGGCATGGGCTCCCTATGGAGAATATCCTATGGAATGAGTCACAGCTAGAGAAAAATGCCCCCAGGGCTGGTATAAATCAATTGTGAACCTGTTGCAATCAATAGGGTAATACTAATGGAAAAATGGTGAGACAAGCTCTGAAATTAAACTGTGTGGCCAAGATAAATGTGCCTGGAAACCTTGGGCTTCTGCCAGCTGGAGGCTGAAGGATACTGTAGAGTTATCCTGCCCATCCAGAAAGATGGAATACCTGAATATTTTCCCTGTAGAACAGCATCCCCCTGAATGCTCTCCACTCCAATTTGTCATCATCTTAAATCCAGGTAAACCATCTCCACCATGGGCTTTTGTGGAAAGGTCTCCTTCTGTTCCTGAGCTATGATAGCTGAGGAGATGTATATGAAATATATCCTCTCTTATGTACATTTATGTGTGTAGGGGTGTGTTAAGGAAAACTCAGAGAGTGATTGAACTCCTCTGGTTTTGTCATTCTTCCCATTGGTAAACACAGCACAGAGAAACGGAGTGTTTCCTTTTAATATTCAAGTTAAGTGGGTTTTGCTCACATTAATATTCTAAATGTTTGTTTTCCAGGCATTCAAGAAATCAATTATTAGTGACATAATGGTGAGAAGCAAAATTCAGACTAGTCCATAGGACTGTGGGTGAAATGTAGAGCAAGATTCAGGGTCTTTCAGGCAAACTCAGTCTGAGGTTGCCTTTGAATCCAGTAATTCAGTGGCTTGTGCCATGTATGGAACTGGAGGGTGTAACCACACTTTTCTTTTCTGTTTTTAAGACTCTCTGTGTTTCTGAGACATGTTTTTCTCACATGAGGCTTCCTGAGTGCTGATCATCCCTTTGTTTGCTCAGGAGGATGAGTGAGCCGCTTTTCTTAGCCCTGATCCAGATCTTATGGGAAGAATTTTTAATTTTGGTGTATTTAAGTGACTTAATTTTAAAAAGTTAGCTTTCTGTGTCCAAAAAAAAGTCTCTAATAGTAAAAAATAATTGCTTTCTGCCTTTCTAGTTCCTGATTCATTAAAAGAATTGATTGACTTTGAGTGGCTGCAAAGCTGACAGCGAGGAGTCTCTTAATGGATTCACTCTGAAAAGGTCCTGCCCTCCCTTAAATAACTACTGCTGCCACTTAATGGGACCTGTGGCCATGTCACTGGGGGCAAAAAGAGACCCTGGCAGAACAAATGTCAAGTCAGGTCAGCAATGTGGTCTGCAAGTTCAGTTATTGCTTATAAATAGTGCAGGCTCAACATGCCAGGATCTGCCTGTTGCTGCATTCATGGCACCAGTGGGGATCATTCCATGGACTTGTGCTGTTGGAGTTTTTGTGTGATGTCTTGATTCAGTAAAGAATAAGAAAATATAATAATTTAGAAAGGTAATCCCATGACTGATTGACAGGGGATAGGAAAGGGTTTTTTCCACCATAAGATCTTCAAAAAGGACTTTAAAAAGTGGCTCAAATGCCTTCCTTCAAAACAGGGGATTGAGGTGGGGGTTGGTCTTTTCTGCCAGTGAGAAAAGGAGAGGAAATGGTCTTAAATTGTACCAGGGTGGGTTCAGATTAGAGATTAGAAAACAATGTTCCCTGAATACTGGTCAGGCACTGGAATAAGTTGTCCAGGGAGGTGGTGGAGTCACCATCACTGGAGATGTTCAAGAGGCATCTGGATGTGGCACTGGGGGCATGGCTTAGGGGTGATTATGGTGGTTGATGGTTGGACTCGATGATCTTGAAGGTCTCTTCCAGCCTTGATGATTCTCTGATTGCTGCTCACTGTGAGTTTGGAAGCCCAGTCTTGGAAAATATCCTTAAATAAAGCTGCATCAACAATACTCCTGCAAGTGCCATTAATGCAGAGCAGCAGGAGTGGTTAGAGCTACAAGGAATTAGCATAACAATCCTCTTTGCTTTGTCTTATTTCCTGTTATTTTCAGAAAAGAAAGGTTAAAAATCTTCCAGATCTTGCAAATTTTGGGAAGAATCCAAACAGACACAGAATGCTTTGAACTTCCATATAAGAAGGCTGTTAAAGTCAGTCTCTGTTATAAATTTATTCTGCTGTGGTGGCTGTGAATGTCCAAAGCCAGACTTGGACTAGATTTATGTGTAGTCATACATTATGTATCAACTATAAAAAAAAAATAAATTAAAAAAAAAAAAAGAAAGAAAGAAAAGGCTTTATGATTTAGCACTAAATTTTTAGAAAATAAAAATTCTGCTGAAAAAGGAGCTGTGCAACATTAAAAATGCCAGGCTTGTGATCAACACCTCCTCCTCCTCTCAGCTGTCTTTGATGCATTTCTGTTTAGCCTCATGCTAGTAGGGGTTGTTAAATTTACATTTCATGTTGGAGTCAAAAGTCAACTCCATTTGTGAGTTGGCATTTAATTATGAAACAGTTAGAAAAATCAAGAGAAGAAGGATTTCAGTCTTAGTAAGATGAAAGACTGGATTTAGTTATTTGGGAAAGGTTGATTCTTTGGACTCCATTGGAAAGGTATCCAGCACTTAGAATTTTCCACTCCATGAACATCCAGGAAGGAGATGAGAGGGCTGGAGCAGCTCTGCTGTGGAGAAAGGCTGAGAGAGTTGGGATTGTTCAGCCTGGAGAAGAGAAGCTTCAGGGTGAGCTAATTGTGACCTTCCAGGGCCTGAAATAAGACTGCAAGAAAGCTGGAGAGAGACTATTTCTGAGGGACAGGATAAGGGGAATGGCTTCAAACTGCCAGAGGACAGGATTAGATGGGATATTGGGAAGGAATCCTTCCCTGGGAGGGTGGGGAGGCCCTGGCACAGGTTGCCCAGGGAAGCTGTGGCTGCCCCTGGATCCCTGGAAGTGTCCAAGGCCAGGTTGGACAGGGCTTGGAGCAACCTGGGATAGTGGAAGGTGTCCCTGCCCATGGCAGGGGGTGGGATGAGATGAGCTTTAAGGTCCCTCCCAACCTAAACCATTCTCTGATCTTTGGTACTTGTGTGTCTTTTCTTACAAAGATTTTAAAATGTTATCAAACATTTATTTTAAATCAAATTTTACTTATTGATAATGCCATTAAAATACTTTCCTAAACAAGGACATTTGAAGATGATCCATACCTGGATCAGGTATTTCTTTAAGTACATATAAAACCAAGACTAGTCAGTTTGAGCTTTAGGGTAGAACTGGAAGCTGTAATGAGGTTTTGCAAGGGAAAAATGGCTCTACTGCTGGAGGTTTCACTTTGACTTAGAGTACCTAGAAATAAATCAGTGCTATAGGTCAAGTTTGACAGCACTAAAATTTAATTAAATTGTGTAATTTTCATTTCAAATTATGAAAAAGGGCCATAAATTGGGTAATTATACAACATTTCCACCATGCTGATTAGAAATCTGAATACCCAAAGGGATTTATGTTAAGCTAAAAGCAGAAAACTAGAGAATGGTGGCAGGACAGCAAAAGTGAAACGTGTGCTTAGGACTAAGATGTGTTACACCAGTGTGTAGTGTGGCTCTTGTGCACTGGCATCAGCATTCCCAGTGTCTTGAATCTGCTTGGCAAATCTGGGTAAAAATAGTCTTACTGTAAATGGCATAACCTGGTGTGAGAGCATGAAAAAAGTTCAGTATTATCCTGCAAATAGGCACCAAACCTCCAGGTTTTGCTTTGTCTCCACAAACACATCACCTGGAATCGTCTGGGCACCGCTGCACTGTCCATGAAGGACATCAGCCACAGGCCTGGGGAGTGTTTTATAGATCATTTCTGCATATTTGCTTCTCTGGATGACCAAGAAATACATGTTTGAGCTGGGTCAGGCAGGAGAGTGCCACTGTGTTCCTTGCAGGCTGGCACAGGACAGAACCCAGCCTTGCACTTCTACAAAGGTATGAAAATGAGCTGCCTGCTCTATGACTATCAACTATACCATGAAAAAGTTGATTATTTTTCTTTGTGGAGAACTGGACCCAAAGATCAGCTCTTTATATCATCTTGTTTTGATGATTTAGGTTCGGTGCTAAAGCCTAAATCCAATTTTATGGACTCATCAGCCTCAGCCTGAGTGTCTGGTGACATCCAGATGCCTCAAACTGAGAACTGCCAGTGCTGTTTCATCCTTAATTTTCAGGGAAGCCCAAAAGAAAGGATGATAAGCTGGCTGGAAGGTATTTTAGTGTTGTTCATCCGTTCTGCATTGTAATTCTTACGCTGTGCATGAGACCTGGGCACTTCAGGGGGTAGAAAATAGTTCAAAGGCTCTGATGAGCATCTGCACTTCAGACTTCCTCTGAAATTCATCTTTCTTTCTAAGCACTGGCTTTTGTCTCTCTGGCATTAAAAGGACATGATCTTGCCATCTTCTTGTGGCGTATTTAAGGTTTATGCTACTTTTGGGTCAATTCAAATCAAATGAAGTGGGTTTATTAGACCAATTTTTCCACATGTGACAACAGACACACGTCAATAACACTGAGAAGGTTCAAAGCACTGCTTGGGTTTGTGTTCCACCAATTTTTAATATGAGTAATATTTGTATGTTAAAATCAAGGACAGTTCAAGCAGTTTACTGTGGGAATGCCATGAGAAAAGGATGGAAGAAAACAACCTTATGGTTTTGTACTTGGAAGCAGCTTTTCATTGAAAAGGTCTAGGAATTTTCTCTGCTCTGTGTTTTACGTAAAGGAAAATCATGTCAGATTTGTGATCGTCTAGAAACTTAAACTAATGAAAATGAAACTGTAAAAAATTATGTGTCTCATATGTACTTACTGGAAACCTCAACTAATTTCCTGTAGTTGTTGAAAAAATTATGGAGAGAGCAATTACTACATAGTTTAATGCTTGGTTCTAATTAATTTGTAAAAAATATTGCTTTCTCAGCCTTTTTATTGGTGTGACAAATTCACATTGCTTTTTTTGTGTCCTGTATATTGCAGCTCACATAATTACTGTTCCTCCTGCTGAGCAATTAGTGGGAAGGAGTCCCAAAATTAAACTAAACAGAGCTCTAGAGTTGCTCATGAATCCTGCCAGGTTTCTGCAGTGGATATTAAGAGATGCCTTTCATGAAGACATACTTTATATCAAACCTGTGGGCTTGATTTTTAGAGTTCTATTAATATATTTTTAAAGCCTTATGAATTATTAGGACTTTACACATAGGTCATGTTTATTCCTTCTGTATCTCCACTGTGCAGTTTCATGTTGTTGTGGTTGTTATTTATCACCTTAGGTTTGCCTTTCATTCTCAACCTGATTCAACTTGATTTGACTCAAATCAACAACGTGCTGTCCCTGAATAAAAATTTGTAACATGTTTGGAGTTATAAGAATGAGTATATAGAGAAAAAAACCCAAGCACATAAGGCTGGATATCTAAATGTGTAAATCTGGAAAATATTTTGCCATCTGAAACAACAAGTTGTGCAATTTGTCACTTATTAGCATTTCTTAAACAATATTGGAGAGTCAAATCACTGCATTTTGTTTTACTGTCCAGAGATTTTGTATGAGCATCTTGGATTGTTTTTACATCCTGTTCCGTGCAAAAATAAATGCACTTATTAGATGGGTAAAAATAGATATAGAATTTCATTTTAATGTGTCTCCTTAAAAAGTTTGTATAATCTCATGTTTACCTTGTAGCTTTATGGTTCTGTTTTCTGCATTTAGCTGTCTGATGCTTCACTGAACATCTCGTGGAAAGAATTTTATGGATACATAAAAGCAAAACTTGACTATTTCACTTGAGCTGGTTATCTAAATAGGAGCTGGTACGTCCTGAGAAATTTCAAAATCTTCCATTTAAAAACACATCTGTGAATCTCTTTGTAAAATTTATTCTCTTCTTGTGTGCCATCAGCTTCCTGATGTGTGGAGAAATGCAGGTTTTCTTTTGTTTCATCTTGTCATTCAATTTTCCACCTGAAAGCCTGATCCCCATTTGTGATATTTAGTTTCCACGATGACATCCCAGATGGGGAATAATTTGGAGGCAAAGTGTACATTTTGAAGAAAGATGAACTCCACAGTCGAAACTTGATTTTTCAGTTGTTTCAGCATAAAAAGACATATTAAAACCCCAGAATATTTTAAGGTAGTAGTTAGAGCTGCCAAACTTTTCCTGGCTTCCTATAAAGACTTCTGCAGCTCTGTCTATAATCAACCCATCCTGGGTATAAACTTCAAGGGCACTTTGAACTTTGTGAAAGCCAAATTATTATTTTAAAATTAAAGTTGCTGAATTATTCTTAAATATCTATTAAAAATACCACCTTTATTTCAGTGAAAAGCTACGTATGAAAGTACATTTATAAGGTTTAATATTTCAGTGATAGTCACTGACATTGGATTTTGCTTTATCTGAGTGCCAAGATTCAGGAATATCCACCCACAGGGGGAAGTGGCTGTTACAGAAATTTGGTGTAAGGACCAATATGTTGATTAAAACCTGTTGTAGATGTTTTTTGCTTCTTTTCCCTTGATTTAGCTCCGACTCTGGAGTTTGCAGCCTCAGGGATGAGCACACAACTATTCTCCTGCCTCAGAAGGGTTTTTCTTTGTGGTGCTGGGTTGTCTACCTTCTACAATAAAAAATTCATTATTCTGGCTCAGAGGGCTCATTAGTGATCACTCCAAAACAGCACACAAGTGTCTCAATCAGTGATTAGAAGAAATGTTCATATTTCCATTTGATGCCCCTTGGAGACACCGGGGAAATTCAGATTTATCCCCTTCACAGGGAAATATTTGGGAACCTTAAATGCAGCAGTCAGTCCAACATGTAGGGATATTAAAAATATCTATATATCCCAAGCCAAATATTCTTCTTGCTATTGGATAGGAGTGCAGAGGGACACAGATCCAAAAACTGGAGCCACCTTGCCTGTTGGCCTGAGCTGTGGATGCTCTGGGCAGTGAGTGCTGGTTGTCAAACAGAGCCCTGAATTACCTAAAGACAACTCCTTTGAAATTGCCTTATTAGAACAGGAAATTGCCCTGTTATTTCACCAATTTGCTCTGACAAACTACTTTGTCTGATGGAAAGGATGTGCTTTCTCAGTTACAAGGAAAGTATTAATAACTTTAATTGCCTCTTATTAGCAATTTTACAAGATGCTGAGCACATAAGTACACTTTCTAGCAGTCTATAAAAGAGAGCAGCATTAAGGATAATACCATCACTGCTAATCGTTTTCTGGCTGGAAAACAAGATTTTTCCAGAAATATTTGAACGTGTCACATGTGGTTGTTCTGTGCTGCTGAATGACATCGACAGCATTGGTATTTTCAGGACAGGAGGTGAGAGGAGTCCTCTGGTATAACTAAAAATTCACCCATTTGAGTACTTTGCATCCTCACATGATTCAAAATCAGGACTTGAACTCTGCTGGAATATAAACCTGCTCTTCTTGAAAGAAACAGTTGTACAGCCCTAAACTGCAGGTAGATGAGATATGACCTTTTAAAAGCATTTTGGCATACATTTTGCACTAGCATTTCTGCAGGGTAATCCCTTCAAGAGTGTTTCTTGTTATTTGGGGATATTCTGGTTTTATTTTGCACTGCCAGGTTCCAGATTCTTAATGACAATTCTGTAATGTGGCTTTGCATCCAAAATTTATTTTTTTTCAAAAATATGTTATGGATTGGATAAGAATTGCCCTTTTAAAAGTCCAAATATCTAGTTTTTAATAAAATTATGCTTTTGCATTGGAAAAATGGGATATACTAATGGGATGTGTGTGTGTGTATGTATGTACAGATAATCATGGAATAATTCAGGTTGGAAAAGACCTGTAAGATAATTGAGTCCAACTGTTATCCCAGCTCTGCCAAGGCCACCAGTAACCCATGTCCCCAAGTGCCACATCTACATGGCTTTAAATCTCTCCAGGGATGGGGACTCCACCACTGCCCTGGGCAGCTCTGACAGGGCTGGACCACCTTTTCCCTGGGGAAATTTGCCCACTATCCAATCTAAACCTCTCCTGGCACAGCTGGAGGCTGTTCCCTCTCCTCCTGTCCCTTGTTCCCTGGGAGCAGAGCCCGACCCCCCCCAGCTCCCCCTCCTGTCAGGGGGTTGCAGAGCCAGAAGGTCCCCCCTGAGCCTCCTTTGCTCCAGGCTGAGCCCCCCCAGCTCCCTCAGCTGCTCCTGCTGCTCCAGCCCCTTCCCCAGTTCCGTTCCCTTCCCTGGGCACACTCCAGCCCCTCAGTATCCTTATTGTTCTGAGGGGCCCAAAACTGATCCCAGGATTTGATGTGTGGGCTCACTGGTGCTGATGGCGGGACAATCCCTGATCCACTGTATTCATTTATCCATCTCAAAATAGCAAACTCTACAGACCAATGTCCTCAATTGATGAATAGTTTCTGATATAGATCTCTCACAAATGGATTTGCCTTTGCAGGAACAGCAGGCATGGAAAATTTCTCTAGAAAGTTACGAGCAGGGAAAAGAAAGTGTTGTAACAGCCACTAAACACCAACGAAGGTTGTTTATCTCCTGTTATGATCCACGATGGTTCAGACCCCTCCATTTATCCCCTATGGGCCATCAAACACAGCATTTCTGTACACAAAGTTTTGTGGGCCTTGGATCTGATAAAGCACTTTGTTACCTCCCCGAGCCGTGCGGGAAGAATCGTTTCATTCGGAGCGTTTTTGAACGGAGCCCGTAAGCACCATCCTTTATGGTCCTTGAGAACTGATAATGTGGGGAAGGATACTTCGTGTCAAAATGTTATGGCTGTGTTATTATTATTACAGAAAAAATATATTTCCCAACACTCGTTCAAGTCGCAGAACGTTTCAGGAAACATTCTCACTCAATCAGCTGAATAATTTATTTCGTGCTGCCGGTGCCGCGTTAACGTCGGGAGTTTCGAAGGGGCATCAAGGAGGGAGGAAATCAGGCAGTGAGAGCTGAGTGCCTAATGAATTTAGCCATTCAAATGTCCAGAAGTATCTAAATGGATTACTTATGAAAATCAGCAGTGCTGCTTGTACAGATTGGTAATAAATTCTGTTTCACTGCGGAGACTGGGATTTTAAGGTTTAAAACGAAGACTGATTAAATCAAGTGAAATACGCACGTAAATTGTCATTATGTGGATGGATGCACCTTACTATATTGAAATTGGATTTTAGATTTGCTCCACACTTTATTTTGCAGCTCATTTTTGATGACAGTTCATTCCTTCCAGATCACGTTGTAAATTCTGCTGTATTTTAGCTTTGGATGTAATGGGGGGGGGGTGTTAAACTTTGTTTCTCTTTTTTTCCTATTTTCCTGTGTCAGTATTTTATACAAGGTCAATAACAAGCTTCAGTGTGTTTACAATTACCAAGAGGATGGGATTTGTTATTGTGCCCAGACAAATGTGCTGATGCTTCCATTATTTATGGGTAGGAGATAAAAATTGTGCGACGTACTGAGACAAAAGTAAGGTGTGTGGTTTATATCTGTATTTTTGATGAGTTCTCTTAATAGGCATTGGCCAATGCATGGATCTGTGACCATGGGATGTAAATTTTTCTTTGTAGTAAAGCTGTCAAAGCTTTGTGGGTTTTTTTATGACTCGCATTTACGCAACTTGGAAAAAAAAATATTCTCCCTTCCAATGGTATTTAAAACCAGGAGTGATTGGTTTGAAGTGCCTGACGTCCGAAGGGGGATGTAAAAATAGGACAAACTTATTTGCTTAATACTGAGGACATTCTTAGGGAAGTTCTGCTGTGAGAATCAAATGTTCTTTTTTTTTAAAAAAGGCACAATTCAATTTAAAAAGTCCCTGAAACGTCCTTAACATCCTTATTTCTGTGGTCCTTGGTTCAGCTGGTATTGCTGAATTATATAATGAGCATTTGGGATGAGTCCTGTGGAGAGGAGCAGAATCCAGCACTGGGCAAAAGTTTGGAGCATTCACCCCAGAAAGGCTGTGACACAGCTGCCACTTGGGTCTCCATCACCTCCTTTTCCTGCTGGGACAGAGTGGGATCAGGATCTCCTCAGCAGATTCCTGTTATTTGGGGTTTCAGGAGTCTGTATCCATTAATGTGTCTGTTGGGTAATCCCAGTGTCCAGTGATAAAACAGGAAAACCCTGATTTCTACTGTTTAGAAGTGGGGTTTATTCTGACCCAATTGGAGCAATATCCATGCAACAGCCCTTTTCCTTGCCTTGGTCCATCCCACAGGATGTTAGCAGGTCTATTTTCTGCTCCTTAACCCACCAATGCCCTTGTTTTCAGCTGAGTGGTGAATTGGTGACAGCTCTGTCTCATCTCTTCCACCTGGAAATGCCACTGCACCAGGGGGACTCACCTCCTGTTTGTGGGGTCTTTGTATCTAAAGCTCACTGAAAGTCATTATAGGAAACAATCCTTTTTAATTGGTGGAATGAAAGGGATTTTTGCAGGAGAAACTCAGAGCACCTGTCTTAGATTTACATTTTAAATTGCACCTGGGAGTGTTTCCCTCCCTTTTTCTGTGAACTCAGGGAGAGCAGAGAGTGCCTCGTCTCCTCTACGTCCCTGTGGCCAGAATTTTGGATTTTGGATCTCCTTCTGTGTGAGGAACAACTCTCCTTTCATCTGCAGCTTGCAAAGTAGGTAAGAGTAAATTTGTTCTGCTGCAATTGGCTGATGTTACTTGAATGCAGCTCTTTCCCAGGCCCAAGGATTTGGTGCTTTATCTCCCTCCAGCTCTTACCACAAATTGCTGACCTAGATCCAAGCAATGCTATTCTTTTTGTCTTTATAACGAGATGTAAAAGAACCAAAATTGTTTCAAATGTTTCTTGAGAGAATTGATTTTGTCCTGTGCATTAACAACTTGGTACAGATGAAAAATGTTTGAAAGTGAAATTTTATTGAGTTTTGCTTTGTGCTACATTCTTACTGCGTTCATTCTCTAGCTAACCTGGATAGTGAAAACTAGACTGGCTGCCAGAATGGCACAAAATCTGTATTAGGCTGGAAGCCATTCCTGGATGTTATATCCCATAGTGAAAGGTGGAAAAGGAAGCAAATATCTTTGTTAAAACAGAGAGAAAAATTCTATAATTGAGTATGGACCTTTATTGAGGGATGAATGTGTTTTCTGTGGAGTTATTTTAAAGGTGTTGAGAGCAGCAGCTTTTTTATAATTGAGTGATAACTGTGCATATTGTCTAGAACCACCTGTTTATACACCTTTTTATTTTCTTCGGTACCACTGCTATGCACACCCAGTAATTATATTTATTTTAATACTGCTAAGCTATTTAAATCTGAACTTTCACTCCTCTCATATGTGCTTCAGATCCACCTCAACTGCTAAATATATAATGCAGGAGGGATAACATAATTTCCTGCTCAAATACTCAGAATTGTATGAACATAGAAATGGTTCCTGGAAGCATTTTTGATTATGTACTGTTCCTTTCCAGACCAGAAAACAATGAACATTTAAATACCTTATTAATAATTTCTGTGCTGTTCTGATATGTGTTTGATTATAGTGGAGATATGATGGGAATTCTTGAGCCATGTTCCCCTCACAACAACCTCAGAAAAAAAAAATGGTTATTAGGGGTTGTAAACCTTTATTTCCAGTAAAATTTCTATATTAATCTTGGTGCATCTGGGATAGAGATATAATTGTATAAGGGGAGAAAGCTATACCTGTTTCAGCTTTGGGTGAGAGGATGAAATTTCCCTGGTGTGAATACAAGCATAGTGAGGCTTCTGAAGAGTCCTTAGTTGTTTGGTTTAATTCCATGGTCTGATGGGATCAGACTATCCCAGGTTGCTCCAAGCCCTGTCCAACCTGGCCTTGGACACTTCCAGGGATGAAGCTTTGCAAGTCTTTGGTAGTGCAGCTCTTGAACCAGTCAGCTAAAATATTCATGTGTTTTGTGATGATGGTCTTGAGATGGAGAGTAGAAAATACGTGAGCATTTTTAGCTTGATTTATATAAAATTAGATTTGGGTTAGAGCTTCTAAGGTAAGGTTCAATCTCCTTTTTTGGTGCAGTTTCCTAAAGGGAAGGTTAATTTTAGTCAGTTTGCTTTAAAGCCCTGAATCTTTAATTTTTAAAAGCTCAACAGGCAACTAATATTTGGCATATTCATTCAGCTTGTGCTGTCTGGACTCATTAGAGGAGACATATGAAGAATGGAGTTATTCTTCTTGAGATCCACTATATCCAGACAGAAGATTAGATTTGCACCAGATCTCTGGTACCTAAGTTTCACTAATAATTTATTGAGCTACATGTAACAACTGTAGAAAATATTCACTCCAATAAAATATCAAGCAGTGACATGTAAAATCAGTGTTCATCTTGGAATTAGTGGTTTATTATATTTCAGTTTAAGTTATAATATGGGGATGGAATACTTCAAATGGAATAAAATCTGGTCTGATTATTGCTTCTTACTAATATATTCAGTGCATTATTCACAGGTTTAACTTCCTGACTACCGTGTAGCCATTATATTTTGGTTTTTGTAATTACATATGACTGTAATCTACTCTGTAAAATGGGTGCACTCAGTAATTACTTCAAATCTGCCTTTGGATAAATAATAAGGGATGTAATAATGATGGGAAGAACATCAGTTGCAGCTTAAGTTTTACAATTTGTTCCTCTTCTGTTATTTTTCCTGTAATGGCACAGGGTAATTTTTCCCTGGCTCTCTGCAGCCCCAGGAATTGGGAAGGCCCTGCCATCCTACAAAGGCACTTGAACGTATAATTTTCTGCCTGAATTTCCGTGGTATGGGGGAATAGGAATTTATTTGGTCTCTTCTTCCTTCTCCAACCCACTTTTCCTTCATCTCCATCCAGAGATTTTCCTGGTCCTCTGCAGCCTTCACTGGTCTGCAGGAATAAATCTGTTTTCAGGGCTTGCTGTGTTTGGAGTCATCTTGATCAAAATGGTTGTCAAAATGTCAGTTGAGATGAGAAAACGTAACAAAAAGGCCAAACACAGAAATTCTATGTTTCTTTTTCAGAAATCAGTGTGATGGCATTAAATTTTCAATGGGCTTCAAGGCTTCTGAACTTAAAGCAGAAAATGGAGGAAAGCAACAAGGGGAGGGGAAAAGAACCAGAGATTTTATAGGTGGCCTGAAGCTTAAAAAGTAATAATAATATTTATATATATGTGTGTGTGTAAAACTCACTTCTGGAGGGCTCTTTATCAATTTGGATAAGTGGTCAAACCTTTTCACATGCTGCTATATTTTGGACATTGCCTTAGAAAAATATACATTTCCCTAAGATAAGTCTGTCCATTAACACACAAATTTCAGGTAGGTACTTGGACAAAATTCCAGAAGAATAATTTAAATGTGATAGCTTAATTTTGGCTTTGTTTGTTGTTTTTTGGGTTTTTTTTGCCTCTCTCAGTTCTGATTTGAGCCCAAAGTTCAAGTTTCACTCATTTATAATGAATGTGCTGTAAAAACCTACAAAATTAATATTTTGGCCCTGTTACTAGAACATATTTTTGCTTAATTTTTCATGGCAGAAACAAGCCCTTGGTACTGGAAGTTTTTTCTTTCATGTCAATCATTTTTCCTTATTTATTTGTTAAGTAAATGTACTATAAGACAGATTATTTTTGCATAATGAGGTGATGGAAATCAGTGGGATGTAGAGAGCAACCTTCTTTTTTACAGAACTTTAAAGAATTTGTCTCCCAAACATTTTTGTGAGTTATAAGCACATTCTCAAACTGTCAGCTGGGCTGGGTATCTGTGTCATATTAAGACTTAAATCCACCGTTCACTTTAAATACTGAGGGTATTTTCATTAACTTTAATGGGTTTAAATTGAGACACCCGCTGGCAAATCCCTTGTCTGCAGCCTGTGCCTGGCTGTTGCTTCTTAAACCCAATTCTCCTCTTGTCTGTCCTCTCTCCAGAATTACAATTAATGCCAGAAAACCCATTAAGTTATTTTCCCTCCCTGACAGAGCTTTGACTATGGCATCAACCCTCGTATAGTCACAGATTATTGATGGAATACCTGAGAAAAGCAGCAAAATACAGGTCATTTCAGGTGCTGGAGTTCTCAAAAATCATTTTACCAGCTCATCTTTTCTTCTGTTGGGTTTGGAGTGATTTTTTTTATCAGATTGAATTTGCAATCAGCCCTCAGACCTAGCGAATTATTTCGGTGCAGCTTGTATTTGTCAGGGTGATTACTGTAAAATTTAGCCAGCTGGGGGAGCATTCACTGGGACCTTTAGCCATATGTTCTATATATATTGTATGTGCGTGTGTGTATATATATATGTATTTATATATATCTCTACATTAATATATCTAAACCAGGCCAGCATCTCTTCAGAAAATGAATATGATTTTTCATAATTTTTTCACAGTAACTTTAGAGAATCAGAGAATAGTTTGGGTTGGAACGGACCTTAAAGCTCATCTCATTCCACCCTCTTCCACAATCCCAGGTTGCTCCAAGCCCCATCCAACCTGGCCTTGGACACTTCCAGGGATCCAGGGACAGCCACAGTTTCTCTGGGCAACCTGTGCCAGGGCCTCCCCACCCTCACAGCCAGGAATTCCTTCCCAATATCCCATCTATCCCTGCCCTTTACTCATTCTTTATTAGCTTTCTCCCTGATAGAAATGCTTTGTTGTGGTCAAAACTCTGCTGTTGGTCTTTACAAAAGGTTTTGGGCAGCACTAGAGATGCCAAAGCAGTTTGATAACTAGAAAAGAGATGTTTTAAACCATTCTTGCTTTTCCTTTTAATCCAATGAGTGTTTGGTTGAAGGGTGAAGGTCAAGCTGAATTAAGCAGCAATCAATGACAGTGCAAAACAGATATACCTGTAATTAACTTAAATAATCAGGATAACAAGCAAAACCCTTTTGACTTGTTAACAGCTCTGCTTAATGTTTAAAGAAAACAAACAGTCAAAAGTCAGAAAAAAATCTGCAAGTTACTCTTCACTTTACAACTTGCCACCCAAATTCTACTTTTGCTGAGCAGGGATGGGAAGGGCTCTTCAAGGACTGACACAATTTTTATGTCTTTCACTCTAGAAAATGCTATTTATTATTAAAAGTCTCTTTTCTATTAGCATTGTAGCAAAAAGGAAATAATCTTCTTTGGAAAGCAAATATAAACTTTAATAAAGATCATTACAACATATATAGAAAGGTTAGTGACAAAGTGCAGGAGGTTTTAAATATCTGCTTATAAATATTTTTAAAAATTTAGTCGTTCAAGCATTTCCTTGTCCTAAGCAAAGCAAACTCTTTTTAAATTTAGCAAAGCAATTCCTGTAATAAAATGATGGGTTTTGCTGGTGATTTCTCAGGGCTGTCACTTTGTGCTGACTCAGACTGTTCAATGTTGCTGCTGCAGAGACACAAATTCCTTGGGCTGGCTGATGGAATGACAGTCTGGTCTCATTCCAGGGAGAAAGAACATTTGCAATGCATATTCCTCTGTCCTGGGCAAGAAGAGACTGTGTGGGACTGGAAATTAGGGGGTTTATCCTCTGCTTTGTTGTGATTTTGTTGTGATTTTGTTGCAAGCCCTGCAAATCCCAGGGAGCCTCCTCAATCCCAAGGGTAGCAAATAGTTTGATGCTTCAGTGAGTGAAGTGGAATAACAATTTTGAAGAGAAAAATAATTTCTTAATTTTTTTTCTGCACCTTTATTACTGTATTGAAGTTTATGTGGCTTCAGGAAAACAGGGAATTTACCTATTGATCTAAAAAGTGGATTGAAAGAATCAAGAATTCTGCTACATTTTACTCCTCAGCAAATCCATGGGGGCACTTATTCCAGCCCAGGGCTCACCACATCTGTATTAACAACAGCCACTATATTATTGTTCAGAAAACATACTTCTATTTCAGATCCCCATTCTTTTTTTTTTTTTTTTTTTTTTTTTGGTGTTTGTTTAATTTCTCTGTTATAAATTCACATACAGGCATGGTGGGGGGTTCCTTTTTCCCTCTCTACTGCAATGGAACCTCTGCTGTGGGGTGTATAAATAGGAAATAGTTATAGGAAAGATTTAATATCTGTTTGCCAAGCTTGGAAAGGACAGGACTGGTAAAACAAGGGAGGATAAAAGGTAAAATATAACATATTTGTTTTCCCAAGTCTAATGAAAGTAGAGGAAAACTGTGTCTTCAGCTCGAAGAGACTCTAGTGAGCTGCTTCTAAATGGTAAAAATGGAAATTCTTGGTAAATACAGGAACGAAATGCACACAGAAGATAAGATCTATGAAAAAAGGGGATCTTATTAGAAAAAAAAAAAGTGTCTGCCAGTTCGGTATCCAGGCAGGAAGGCAGCTGGAGCTGTTCCCTCCTGGCATCACGAGAGGGCACTCGGCAATTGCGTTTCTCTCCTCTGCCATCCATTTCAGAGCCATTCCACGCCTCCCTTCTTCCAAGGAAAAGACAACACGCGATGAAATACAGAGGTTTGTCAGGCGTCACAACAGGATTTATTGCTGATAAATAATTCTCAGCAGAAATGTAAAAATAAATGTTGTGTAGAAACGGTGCTGTAATACGGCCCTTCGGGGAGCGAAGGAAGTTTTAATTCCAAATAACAGGTATTTATTTATGTCTGACGAGGGACGGGATGCTCCCGACTCATCCTTGCGTGGTGATGCCTCCCAAACACGCTGACAGCTGAGCAGGGCAGAGGCAGCTCCGAGCAGGATAGTCTTTGAGCAGAAAAATGCTGGCAGAAAAGAGGTTTTTCATCTCTTTTTAGCCTTGGAAATGTGCAAGATGAGGTGGGAGAAGCAGCTTCAGTGCTCTGTGCCAGGGAGACCTGCTCCCAAACACCAGCTCGTGCACCAGCCCTTCCCCTGCAGTTAAATAAAAACTGGATAATAAGTGCAAAATTCTCTCCAAATGTCAGCTGTGCTCGTTTCCCCCTAAACTCAAGAATCTTGGAATCACAGGATCAATAAGCTTAGAAAAGACCATCATTGAATCCAACCAAAATGAAAGAAAGGTGGGACCAAAGTTGTCTGGACACAGGCTTGGATTTTGTGGTGTGGCAGGAACTGTGTGTGACTTAATTTTTGGTGAGGGGACAGTTCTACTGCCCAACACTCCCAGCTTCCAGGAAATCCAGGAGAGGTTAATAAAGGGCAGGACAGAGGCACCACAGGACACTGGAGCATCACTCTGCTGAGGCAGCTGCCAGAAATTCTGTGGCAGGACTTTGCCCAGACTAATCAATAAATTGTTGGGATGAATAAATTAATCTGACTGAGTCATTGCAGGTATTTTTTTTCCCCAAGTATATTATTTATTGCAAGCACAGGCTGAGGTAGAGCCTTGCCTGAGCCCTGCTGTCCTCACAGCTCTCAACACTGAGCTGGGCTCCAAGCAAGTCCACTTTCAGGTTTTTCATAAGTCCACATCCATTTTCCAGCTAAGGAATTGAGACTGAAGCTTTTGGAGCTTCTCTTATCCCTGTTTCCATGTGCCATAAGCTTAGGGGTGAGCTCTGTTGCTTTAATTAAGCCCTTCTGCTTTCACCAGAGGCTTTTCTGGTGTGAGACACTGTCCTGGCATCCCCTGCCAGCCTCCTTGGAAGGGAAGTCCTGAGCAATTTGGTGTCATCCAAGTGGTCCTTTTCTTCTCTGTTATCTTCAAAAAGCAGATAAAGGGTTGTGAAATTGTCTTGACTATTCCAGCCTGTGGCCAAGACCTAAAGCCAGACAAAGCCAAACTCTTACCTGCCCCTGAACTTGGCTTAGAATCCTTACAGAGATGGCTGGTTGAGCCACAGTGCTTTAAAGCAAAGTTGAAGTCATAAACCCAACATTTTCTGTACTTACAGGGATGTTTTCTTCTTTTGTTAAAAGTCTGTCATTTGGCCATCACCAAAATGGAATCTATGCCTTTTTTCACAGGAAGCCTATTTTAAGAGAAGTACATTTATTCAGATGAGTGCATTCTAAAAGGACAGATATTCTGTGCAATCTTCAGCTAGTACTAAAAAGATGTGCCCTGACCCTAGAAAAGACCATTGCTGTTTTCCTTCCTATGCTATTCCTTTTGGTTTCATATCAAGTGTAGTAAAAAAAGGATGTGGTTTCTCTTTTCAGGAAAGAAAAGGGAACTCGAAGCTCATTTGTATTGAATCATTTTAACGACAAAGAACATTTTATGTCCTTAAATGCTCTAAAGTATTCTAAATCTGAGTCAGAGCAGCAATATTGTTTGAGGTCTCAAATTTCTATTACAATCTTCTTTCATCTTGTGCCATCCTAAAACCCACAGGACTTTGTTCTGTGCAGCTGTGACACCACAGATGGGTGAATACACAAAAGATGCTGGAGCTATAAGTTCATGAACCAAAAATTTGCTCAACAAGAGTGCACAGAACAGTGGCTCCTCTTCAGATCAAAAATCCTGTGGTTACAGCCTGGAAATGCCAGTGGTGTGATGAGTTTAGTCAAGTGAGATCGCTTTATGCTGACAGAGGATCAGGAAGAGAGCAAAAGGTCAGCCAAATGTTTGGGGGTGAAAAAAACAATTCCAAGTGCTGAGTCATTTTCTGTTATTTCTGAGGGCAAAGAGATTCTGTCCTGGGTTTGTAGGTTTTGAATGAAGATCAAACACACCACGCTAAAGGACAGAACAAATGAAAACACAAAGGTAAAGAA
Source organism: Pseudopipra pipra (assembly GCF_036250125.1). Lineage (NCBI taxonomy): Eukaryota > Metazoa > Chordata > Aves > Passeriformes > Pipridae > Pseudopipra > Pseudopipra pipra. The sequence continues at coordinate 3,133,327 of NC_087559.1, read as the reverse complement.
ATCAGGTGGAGAGCTGGCAGGGAAAGTCTCTTCCTTTTAAACCCACACTTCTATGACTGAGTTTTGCTGGGACTTTGAACACAATGAGAAATAAAAGCCAAGCATCTGAACTGGCCAGAGCAGCACTGCAGAATGGGGCTGGCAGGGGGGGCTTCTGGAGTTTGTGGAAGAGATTTCTCTTTGTAACCCACCTACACGGGCGGGTTGGGGAAATTCATTCAGGCAGTCGTGGTTTTCCTGAGGAAGGGTTCAGTAAGACATTGAAGGTGGCAAAGTAAGGAGAAAGAAAAAAATTAATTTGGAGGTTTTCCCCCAAAATTGCATCCCTTGGTGTGTCTCCATGTTGGAGAGGTCTTGTATGTTCAACATGAAAAGTCTTTAAAATTCACATTAGCCATTTCACCCGTGCCCTGTAGCCCTCAAAAGGAAATTTCCCTCTTCCATGGCAACCAGTAAAGCTCAACTCTGTCCAGTTACACCTTATCCAAAGCTGTTTTTCCAGCCTGCTACTGCTAATAATCAATAAAGGAGGACAAGAACACTGATTTGGGAAAATGCTTTATGGAAAAAATTTTATTTAGGCATTTGTGCCTGTCTCTCCTCTGTGGGCTGTGGCTGCTAAAAAGAACAAGGCAGAAAACTAATGATATCAAACACTAATGAAGTTTTCTTTAGCTTTCCTAGGGATCTTGCTCAGGAGTAATATATTTTCAAATTTGACTTCTGCTGACACAATTATACGTTGAGGTCTCATAAGTGCTTTGCTCACAGCACTTGTTACATCAGGAATTACATCAGGAATTACCTGGGTGCCTGATGATGCCACTTGACAACCTTGGGCAGAGCTGTGGGAGCTGATGGAGCCTGGACAAGGTAGACACCCAAAAGGGAGACACACAAAAGACCTTCCTACTCAAAATACTGACAGATAACAGAGTGTTAAATTGATTTAATAATTGCTGCTGGAAACTCAGCTGTCCTGCTGCTTTCAATACAACCTGAGCGTGTTTAATGCCTTCAATAATCACATTTTTTTGACTGTGGTACCTTCTGGAGGTTGTAAGAACTGGCTGTAGGTGTGCAGGCTCCAAGGCTTTGGCAGCTTCAGATGAGTAATGGTGGATAATTTAAATGAATATTTGCCACTGCTGTAATCCTCTCATTATATTGTGTTTTACATTGCCACAGCAACAAATTCCAGTGTGACTGCAGTGCAAGCAGCAATGAACTAGCTCAGAGTAACATCTCCTAATAAAAATCAGGGAAATGAAGAAGGCAATTGCTTCCCATTTTTTCTGCATTCTGGCATGATGTGAAAATTCATAATTTCCCTGCATGGAAATCTAATTAATCAATACATTTGAAATGCAGTTGCAGCAGCTACTAAAGCAGGTTTCAAGATTAATTTTTTCATCCCTGAGATTCAAACAGCCTCTCTCCTTAATGGTGTTACGTATTTCAGCAGGCAAAGTGCTGGATCTAAATGGAAACCAGATTATTTAATTATTCAAGTTAATTAAGGTGGGTAATTAAATGCTATAACTAATGTGTTATGTATTTTACATTTTCTTTCCCTTAAAAGTGATTTTTAAGTACAAACTAAATGGATTATTTTAGATTCCAAATCAGCTTTCCTAACTCTTTTTTTCTGAGTTGCCTGATTCCCCTCACCAATATTTCCAACTTTGAAACAAGAACAAGCACTTATGGAAACCACTGCAAGTTCACAAATTTGCAGTTCCTTATTTCAGTAACAGTGTTTTAATCTGGAATTAATCTGCCATTTTAGTTCCACCTTTTCCATTTGCCTAACCCACAGCAATTTCCCCATATTTTCTAATTCCTCCCATAATCATCTTTTAATATAGAAATGATTTCTGTTTGGGGGGGGGGGGTTGGTTGTTGGTTATGCTTTTTCTGCTTCAGTGTCTGGTTTCAGAATAGGACAGTGGCAGCATCCAAGGCCAACCTGGTCTCGTGGAAGGTGTCCCTGGCCATGGCAGGGGGTAGGACTGGATGGGCTTTAAGGTCCCTCCAAACCCAAACCATTCTGGGATTCAGAACAGGGTAGTTACCTGATTTTAGCAATTACGTGATTTTAGCAATTACCTGATTTTTCTAAGTTTTTGAGAGTGTTACAACTCCTCTCTGAGAAAGGAATGGGCCACGTCTAGCCCAAGCCTAACTCCTTCTTTACTCAAAACATAAACTCTGTACGAATATTACTTAATATTATTTAACATGAAGAAGTCAGATGGGGAAAGTTCTACTGTTGCAAGCTTTTTGGGGCTTCCTCTGCCTCACTGTGACACTGAATCACAGAATGGTTTGGGTTGGAAGGGACCTTAAAGCCCATCCAGTTCCACCCCCTGCCATGGGCAGGGACACCTTCCACTAGCCCAGGTTGCTCCAACCTGGCCTTGGACACTTCCAGGGATCCAGGGGCAGCCACAGCTTCTCTGGGCAACCTGTGCCAGGGCCTCCCCACCCTCCCAGAACTGTCATTGTTGGGTCAGACAAGTAAACAAACTGAAAGATGAGATGTGCTCTCAAAGTAGCACTTTTTTATGCTCCACAACTCCAACAGACACTCCCTGCGATGATGTGATGGTGAGATATTTGTCAATAAGGAGCTGGAGAATTGTCCCCCAGAGTGTGAGCCCACGTCAGAACAGGGACAGGGACCATGTGTGTCTGTGTGTGTCCTTGTTTCCAGGCAGCATTGGAGTGAGGGAGTGTGAAATCCCAGTGACAAGGTGATGGTGAAGTGCAAATCTCTCCCCTTGGGAACAACGTCTAGTGTTGGGTTCATCTGCTTCTTGATGTCTTTTCTCTCTCTCAGCTGCTTTAGCAAGGCACCAGGCTGGAAGGGGAAAGTTTCAGAGGGGCTTCTGCATCTGGCTGCCCTCTGGCACTTACTAACAACTAGTTAAAGTCCAGGAACTTCCAGCCAGGCCCCAGGTCTCCATGGCTACCAGAGGCTCAAGTTGTTTTCTAGAAACAGCACAAAATTGGAATGTTAAAATATTGCAGAGATGCCTCGTGTTGTGTCTTGCACGCAGGACAGTGAAATCCCTCCGCTACAGAAATCAGCATTTATAAAAAAACACTTATGGAAACCCAGGAGGAGCAAAGTTAGGCTGGGAGGAGGGAGAACATTACAAGAGATGATGAACACTGCCTGGATCTGTTGTGATAGCATCACCATCTCCTGGCATTTTCTCCTAGGATTTTCCTGCTTTATCCCACAGCTGTTTGTTTTCCTTGCTGATCATTATACAGCTGCCAGTGAACTGGTCTTTGGCACAAGGAATTTCTGATCTATTTTGGGAAGGACATAGGAAGCTGGATGCTTTAATAGAAGGAGTCTTTGTAGATGCTGTCAGACAGGTTTCAGTGCATCCCAGCAAACTCTCTCCCTGTTCCCAGTGAGGATGTTTGCTCTGCATTGTACAGCCATCACCCCCTTGGCTGGCAGGAGCCCTGGTGACAGTATGGTCCCTATCCAAGTTTTAAGGCTGGAAAGTAAGGCTGATCTCTTGTGCGTGAATTGGGTTTCTGTTTGAATTTTGGCCCTCTGAGAAGTTGGCTACTCATTTGCTAAAGCAAACCCAGAATACTAAACAGGTAATTAATTTGTTCTTTGCCAGGAGTTAAAAGGCAGCGTTCACCAGGCAATGATTTTTATGAAATTGAGCATTTAAAAAATATATGACTAATATATTGCTAGAATTTGTATGCAAATGATGTGTGCAAGTATCACTGGTGTTCAAATTTTATTTTATTAGTGCCTATGTTTTCCTATTTACTCACTTAAAATGCTCTCTGTGGGTGCAGCTGTGTTTGTTAACAGGCTACAAAGCACTCTAATGAGGTTGGGGTGTCTGGATCACTCGTGCTAGAGCAGTTTCTTGTTGGCAAGTGGAAGGGAATGAGCCGAGAAGGATTAGGAGAAGGCACTGCCTTCAAGGCTGTAATGAGACCTGTGTGTTTTCCTATGAGCAACAACAACAAGATAAACTAAATAATTCCAGAATGCCCAAAAAAACCCTTCATGATCTACTTTTGGCTATTTGGTCTTGGCTGTATTTTTCTGTTGGGAATCTGGTGAAGGAGAAAAGAGAGGAAAGGGTCTCTGGCCAAGCAGCTCTTTGGAGAAGGGCTCCTGTTCTCTGTGGGGCTGCTCAGAAGATCATGAAAGAAGGTGAAGCACTGCCAGTCAAAAAGAGAGAGACTTCTTGAAGAGATCCAGGCAGGCTGGGCAGTAGGAGAATCCCTTGGGAGCAGCCCAGGAATGCTTGAGCTACCTGAGGGGGGAAATCTCAGGCTGAGTCAGGCCAGTGCTTTGAGCTGAGAAGTTATTTGCTATTCCAAGCAAAAGAGTGAAGAGGTGCAAATGAAGATAAATGACCTTGTCACATGGCCAGAATTTGTATATTAAGGACTCCAGTCCTCTGAAATGGTAAATTAAAGATTCCAGGCTGAGGGAGGGCTCCTTGTCCAACACAACACTGAAAAGGTAATTAGGTGATTTCATGGAGAGGAGCTCAGCCACTTGGTCTGATTCCTCCCTGAACTGTTTATTTCCAATAAAGTATCCCAAACATCTGCTGGTTTCTCACCATCTGAGCTGTTAGAAAGCCACCAGGCATGTGGGATTTAAAAGGATAAAGGAGATTTGGAAGCCCTAGATCTGCATGTGCCCAACTTTCTGTAATATTTTTCTTAGCTGAGAGAGAGGAGCTGACAAGATAAAGCCTCTTGGAAGCACAAATCATCCAAGAGAGTCTGTAAAACAAGCAGTTTTTACAGAAAAAGTCAAAACTAAGAGAAGTCCTACTTATTTTGCTTCTTAATTTAGATTCCAGGCTGCTGTTTCTCGAGGATGTGTTTCCATGTGCTTAACACTCGGGATGGTTTTGACATTCTCCAAGTGTAGCAGTGTATTTTTAGGACTGTATTTTAACCAAAAAAACCCACTATGGCTGTAGTAGACATCTGTAGGCACCCTGGCAAAAACTCCAGCCAAAAGAGAAGGCAAAGGAGATGCTAACAAAGCAGAAAGGTGGGAGGAATCCAACCCAATGTGTTCAGGAAGCTCAGCAGAATTTAAGCCAAACCCAACTTGTCTCCCAACATTTTAAATTACTGAATGTCGAGAGAACTTGGCAACTGTCAATAGAAAGAGTTTTCTATTTCACATTGGTCGTTCTCTGAACTGTATGTGCACTAAATTATTTATTAATTTGCCTTAATAAAAAGAAAATTGTCGTCTTAAAACCCCACTTAATATCTGATGGAATATCTGATGGAATACATGAACTGAATTATGCCCTGTATTGATCTGATCTTGTGTGTATATACTGATTTCCAGTCACTTAAAACTCATATAATTGACTATATAAGTGCCAAACCCCTTCCTGGAAGGCAGATTAATGATCTGATGAAGTGATCAAGCACTTAGTGGCTTTTGGCTGATAAATCATTTCAGCTCCTTCATACGTAGGGCATTTAATTATGGTCATTTAAACCACTGTTGTGCCATTCTATAAACCAGAGCAATCAAAACATTAACTCCAGTGTGTAGCAGAGAGTTATTGTATCCACAGCCTTTTAGCTCCTGTTAAATTGGGACAAATTTGTCTTTTTGGAGCAGTTTCAAATTCTGCACAGAGCTTCTCATTTTTTATTTGGCTGTTGGTTTTGGGGGGTTACTAAACATTTTACCTATATCTCTGCATACAGAACAGCCTTCCTGTTGCAGGTTTATGTAAAAATACTCAGGCTGCCTAGGGAAGTTTGGGAATCACAATCCCTGGAAGTGTTCAAAGAAAGACATTTGGCTGTGGCACTTGGGGACATGATTTAATGGTGGGTTTGGCCATGGTTGGACTTGATGGTCTTAGAGAGGTTTTTCAACCTTAAGGATTCTATGATTCTGTGAAAAGAGGAATGGGATAAATGCATCCTGCTCCCACTGGAGCAGCTGGAAGGAATGGCTTCCCTGGAGAGCTGCAGCCCCTGCAGCTGCACAGGTATCCCACATCAGATCTCCTGGAAGTGCAGCTAAACCAGTTGCTGTCTGTCTACTCAGGTACAAATTTGGGAGTATTCTTCTAATATTCTTCTTCTGTGGACTGAGAAGCCTTGCAGTGGAACCACTAAACTAATCACTTTTAGCCCAGAAATACTAATTTATACTCAAAACCCTAAACAAAATTCTTTTCTTCCCGCTGGAAATCACTTTTATCTCCCGAGCAGAGAAGAGCTGGCAGCAGGTTTGGCTCTTCCCCAGGGAGAACCTGCCTGTGCTGGAGATAGAAAATCCTCCTTCCTCTCTCATTCCTGCATTCAGAGCTGGGAAAATTGCCCGCCTGCTTCATTTCACTCTTTTCTCTCTGCTAAGCTCTGCCTTGTAAGAACTTGTAAAGGGGCTTGGAGGAATGACAGAGGTTTATTCCAGCAGCCTAAACCAAACAGATTCTGGGTTTTGGTATTGTCTTAATGTAAATGAGATTAAATATGGCTGGTGGTGAAGAGGCAGAGGCAGCTTGGGGTGCTCCTGTTGTCACAGAACAGCAGCTCTGTATGACAGCACCTGAACACCCTTCTGGGGGTTTATTTGCCTGGTTTGACCAACCTTTGCTCAGGGAATCTGCTGGTCAGTTATGGGATGGGGCTTGGAGAAACCTGGTCTAGTGAAGGTGTCCCTGCCCATGGCAAGGGGTGGCCTTTAAGGTCTCTTCAAACCCAAACCATTTAGGGTTTTTAGAACCTGAAAACCTTTTAAGCTTTTAGAAGGAGAATGAGAGGAATTGCTGAGGCCAAGTGATGCTTTTCCACCCCCAAACTTCCCCAGTGCTGCTGAAGTCCCCTTCAAAGCAAGCAAGCCTTACATAACTCTCCTGGCATTTTGGGGAGGAGGGGTTGGTTTGTTTGTTTTTATGGGGTAACCAAGCTGCCAGTGCAGCCAGTGGGGGGCTTTTTCCACTGACTTAATTCCCTGTCACAGCAGGGCTGGGAGATTCTCCTCCCTCAGTCCAGGACTTCCTGATGGCTCCTGGTATCTCCATACAGCCGCTGCCAGGGGCTGTCGGTGCCCCAGGGCCCTTTGTCTCTGTGCAGTGGCCTTGGGTGACCCACTGTGGTGGCACTGGGCTGTCCCTCACTGTCACACAGAGGCAGGAGATGGGCTGTTCCTCCACCATCCCTCTGGGTCTTTGCCATTGGCAGGGAATGTGCTTGTTGAGCTCCTCTCCACAGGCAACAAGGGAACACAAACTCTGAGCTCCTGCAGCGAGTCTATCAACTTCTACAGGGGTTAATTTCCTATTTTCGTGTTCTTTTTTAGGTGAATAAATATAAATACATACACAAGTAAGCAAAAGAGGCAATGCCATCAAGAACTCTTTAGGCTTGTGAGTCTAAAGCTGCTGAAGTTGGCCGTGAGGTTTGGAGGGCACCAAGGAGGGAGGCTGGGGTTGAGGAGGGGTCTGGCAGCGAGGCCTCAAGCTGGGGTTATCTGGTGATGTCTTACACATAAAATCATGGATTTCTTTGCACAACCTTCTGCTGAATGTGGTTTTATACCACTTATGGCAGAGATGTGCACTCAGCACTTCAGCCCTGGTGATATCAACCTGATTTTTATCCCTTTTCAGATCCACACAGAGACACCTTCCTGAGCACTCCTGTTGGAGTTCATGTGCTGAACTAAAAGTTACAAATTACAATTGAACACTTGATGAAGGGGGGGAAAAAATCTTCTCAAATATTCGGGTGGATTAAAATAAAGAAGGCCAGATAGAAATGAGGGGCTGTGCCTCCTTTTCTGTTGCTTAGGGTCAGTCTTTTATGGCTTCTCCTAAATGGACCCTGAATTCCTGCTGGAAGCAGGGGGAGGAGCTGTAAAGAGCTTGACTTTTGCTAAAATGTCATTGCAAGCTGTTAGTGGAGGAGGACTGAGGGGAAACAACGGTGTGGTGTGCGAGGCACGGCGATGCCTTTGTTCTGTGCCAGCCCAGCTCCCAGAGCCCGAGCAGGATCTCAACCCTGCTGCAGTGACATTTGTAAATGAGAACATGGCAGGGCCCTGCGTTTGGCCAGGATAAAATGCTCTTTTTAAGGATGGGGGGGGGGGGAAAAAAGAATGAGTCTGGCTTAATGAAAAAGAAGAGTCAGTCCAGGGGAAAAAAAAAATAAAAAGGTTTAAGAAGCAAAACAGAATTTAGAAAAGAGCACAGAGCTCGCTGCCAAAAATGGAGAGGAATCATACAGGAGAAAGGGTCTTGTAGAGGCAGAATGAGAAGGGCTGGGAGGGAAAGGACAGGGAGAGGGGTAAACAGCTTCTGGAATGGCACAGGGGCTTAGAAAGCTAAAATGAAAACAAAAGGCCAAGGGGGAACATTCAAATGGATGTAAGGAAGAATGAATGGCTGCAAGGCATCTGAAGAATGCCTGTTACAGTCACTGAACTGAGGATCTTTTTAAATTTGTTTGTTATGAATTTTATCCTATGTTCTGTTTTTCTATTTGGTACGAGACTGTTATGTGGAAAATACAACCCCCATTTCAGGGAGCTGACACTGTTCCCTTGGATTTCATGGATCTGTAACACTGCTTAATGTCTCCTTTCATTTCACTGAGGGAGTGACAGATTGATTGGGGGTATCTTTGACCCCCTGTTTGTGCACAAGGTCACTCTGTGCTATAAGTGCAAACTGTAAAAGGTATAAGGAAATTTTTTAAAATGACATTTGGGGACCAAGAGGAGCAGTTGCCCTGTCCCAGCAGCTGGTCAGGACTGGGAGCAGAGCTGGGCTATCACCTTTGTCTTTCCCTTTCCACCTCTTGCTGCCTCTTGCCTAATGAGGCACCAGCTATTTGTGAGCACAAAACTGCTCAGGCAGAGCTTGAAGTCTGCTGAGGACTGACTCCTGTACATAAGGATTGTCAGCAGGGCGTGGAGAGGAATGCCAGCACATCCATCCCCGAGGCCTGGGTAAAACTAACCCATTAGAAACACACCCTGAGCTCCACTGGGTTCCACTCCAAGGGGAGAAACACCTGAGGCTTCATTTATCTCTGCTCTCAGAGGGGGTTTGCATCCTAGTTCAGCCTGTTCCTGTCAGTGGAGCTGCCAGATGAGGGGCTGGCCCTGTGGGCACAGGGAAAAGGGACCATTTAACTGCTAGGAAATGATGGAGAGAGTCTCACTGAGGTTTTCTGCTCCAGCCACTCCTGGGTAACCCCAGTCCTTTGGTCCCACCCTGCTGATGGGCTGTGGCACACGACTTCTCCAACCCTGCAGGCAGGTTTCCCAAGGTGGAGGCTGGAAATTAGGGTAGAAAGAGAGTTCTTGGCATTTTTCTGTCTTAGAGGGGATTAGAGAGCATGTCTTCTAACACCAAACTCTAAAAACAAAGGCTTTGAGTGTCAGTATAATTACAGCCTGCATTGACTATTAAGTTATTGCATTTTTGTCATTTATGTTTGATGTTTGGTTACAAGAGTTGAATGTGCCAATGGCCTGCACTGATTTTGTAACAAGTTTTTGCAGTTCTGCTTCAGAGATTTACATATTCACCCAGTAATGCAATGATTTCATTAAATACAGGGTTTAAGCAAACCTCCAAACTAAAATTCGTCTGCTCTGACATTAGATGCGTGCAAAAATGAGACACATGGAAAACAGTGGATGAGAGTGGGCTATTAAGAATAATTAATACTGAATTTAATTGACAATTACTTAGCAAGAGTGATATTTGGCTTTAAAAGGCCATCCACATTTATGGTGCTACATAGTACAATAAAAAAAAGCAATCTGTTTTAGGGAGATGAGCACAAAGGAGGGAGAAATGCAAATGTTGTCTCCTTTTATCCACAGGCAGTGCAGGGAGGGAAGGCTGGAACACGAGTTAATCACAACTTCAGAAGGTGTCTTCTAATTGTTTCTACTTCAGCACAGGCTGGATTTTAATCCTTCTGGGAAAGGAGGAGGTAGCTCTAGCTCTTAGCCTTGGTGTTATTTACATATAAAGGATTCATCTGTTGGTGTTTGGGCTGTGTAACGTGATCTCTTACCCACGGGCAGGTGACTCACATAAAATGTGTATAAATAGACTCGAGTATTCTTCCCCTGTTACTTTGTGATGCCTGTGAGTATTTTCTGTGTTCTGTGGATAGTTTAAACACTGATCTACAATCTCCTTTGTTCTCACGTTCACAATATCTCTCCTGATCCATCACATCATCCCTCCAGCACATCACTTCCTTACCCACTGGGCTTTTCCCCCCTTTTTGTGAAGCCTTTAGATATGGGTATAAAGAAAAGGAGACAGAAATGAACAAATTAGCTGAAGAATATGTAATGGAATGAATTTAAAAACCCAGCAACACAAGGAATCAGTAACTAATGAGTAGGAAGTACCATACAGTATGTCATTCATTTAGCCCCCTCTGAACAGGGTGGGACCAGATGGTGCCCTGAGGGACTTGGATGTTCCCATCCATGCTCGAACACTACTAAAGAGGTGAGATGAGGGAAGGAGATGAGATAGATAGCACCAATCAGCCCAGCAGAAAAATGATTATGATTACACAACTAATGACCCAGGGAATTAGACAATATCAAAAATAGGAAGGATGCCAATTTGTGCCATGACACGTTTGAGCAGCAAAAGCAATATAAGGGTGGCATAGTAGGAGTTTTATTGTTAAGAAAAAGAGGGGGGGTTCCTCATAAAGCCTTCAAAATATTCTGCTCATTTGACAGCAATTTCTCCAGATGCTGAGAAAACTCCACTTCTGAGTATTATTGCAATAATCCTAAATAGGATGTGCACTTACATGTTCTCTTTTTGCTGTATTTAGCCCAGCTGGAAACTTGTTAGAATCTGATTTTCCTCCAGTTTTGTTAAACAGCTTCCCTGTGAACGCAGGGGTAAGAGGATTGAGACCTCAGCAGTGCAGCTGAGGAGCAGCAGCCTGTGCTTTGTCTGTACAAGGACTGTCAAAGTGGTTCTTACTCTGCTGGATGGTACCAGGTAGTGCTGGGGCTCCTGCTCCCCCAGGCTCCATGGAATCAGGGAACAGCTGAAGGACTCTGGTGTGTCTGGTGTAGGATTAGGCAGAGGTCTTAGTCACAGACCTTAGAAAAGGATGGTGTCATGGCCCCACAGGCAACTGAAACATTCTACACCAAAATTACTCTGTGAAAGGAATACTGGATGAAATTTTAAGTTACTCAGAAAAAGGCTCTGTTTAACCAATCTCCCTCCCCCAGTCCCGATCTATTTTTTTCTGATTTATTGATTTTAATGTTGGAAAGAGATCGCAAACTCTTCCTATATCTCCTCTAGCATCCTGGTGTTGGTTTTAAATACATATCTACCAGCTCTTCTGGTTTCTGAAGCTGACTGTGGTGTGCAGCCCCACAGCTCAGAGGCCTTGGCTGTAAAAAACATGGAGCAGCCCAAAATGATAGAAAATGCAGCTTTTTACCATCTGCTGGAAAATGTTAACGAGCTGATGATCTCATCCTGTGTTTTAGACAGGTGTCCACATCCCCAAAAATGTGACTAGAAATGACATCTTTGTTGACAGTCTCATCAGATTAATTGGACTTCAGGAGTGAGCTAATTCTCACATCAAGAGGCTCGAGAACATACTGTCGGAGCTGTGTGAAGAACCTTGAACTCCTGTTTCTTGTGCTGTCGCCAGATCATAACAGCTTTGATGGACTGGATTAGGAAATCAATATACACACATTGACATGCTAATCCCTTCAGGGACACTCATTAAATAACATTCAGATAAAGGGGCCTTAACAGTATGGGGAGAAAAATCAAGAGCTGCAGCAGAGTGTCAGATTTTGTTTGGTTTTGTTCTTTTAAAAAATGTGATACTGGAGTGTGTAAAACACTAAAAAAATATGTATTAAGCTCCCAAACCCGTGAATTTTGGCATTGAGTTGAACCTAAAGCATTAAAAGCATGAGAAAGGGTCAGGTCATGATTGGACACACACATTGATGTGAAGAAACTCCCAGGAATGAATAGGATCAGCTGGGTCACGAGTTCAGTTCTCTGCTGTAGGAGATATCCAAGCCATGGAATACCTTCCATGAACCCATCAAGTGCCATTTTAAAACTAATGAGAATTTTTCTCCTCTTGGGACTCTGCTCTGTAACCTTTCCCCAATAAAGGGTAGAGACTGCCATCTGATTTCAGACTAAATTTATTCCTGGCTAATTTATATTAATCCTTTTTTACCTCTTTCTTTAACCTACAAATCCTTCCCTCCTCCTTGTTGTTCCCGTGGTGTGTTCACAAACAGGGGTATTTACTTTCTAAGCAGATGGAGACTTTGCTCTCTAAAGCTGAATTTTCCAACTTGGTGAATATTGTCTCATTAAAGGTCCTTGCTCATCCCTGCAGTGCTTTTTGCACCTATTGCTGTAGGGTTTTTGTCTTTCTGAGCATCAGAGTGACGTTCTTTCTGTGCCCCATGTGCCACATCACCGTCATTCACCAACTTCCACTTCTTGCCTTGCACAAACCTTCCAATCTTTTTGGGACAGCAGATGTTTCTCCAAGGAGCCAGCTGGGGAGGTGCTGAAATCCTGCCAGGACAAGGGTTTCAGTGGTGCTACATTTGCCTGAGGGAAAGTGGGGGAAAAATTAACATGAATAATTAAAAGAAAATCGCTGAAATATCCTGAGCAAACTGATTTATGTTTTGTTCTTTGGACTTGATTTTCTCAATCCATTAGAAGTTGCTGACCCTGTAATTAAATAAATAAAACTATCTTGGTTTGGTACCATTGTGGAATTTGCAGCAGGAATTCAAGTAATTGCTAATATCTAAATATTTTGTAAAGAAGAATCTTTTCAGATGTGATATTTTAACCCCTTGAAACACAGGTTTTTCCCCAACCCACTTATATGGAAATAATAGTGTCATTGATAGTGAATGTATTTGGCTAACTCCATGAATTACTCATAATTGGTGAGGTTTTTTAAAGTATTTCCATGGAGAAATTACAGTTCACCTGAAGTACTCAAAGTATCCAAATGCGGTGATTTGTAATTTTTAAAGACTATTGATCAAAAAGCTCCAGTGGGGCTGCTGTTATCTCTGCTTAATGCTTTATCTAGTTAATAAATTAAATTAATGGGGTAATGGCTATTAGCAATCCCAGCTGAATGAAAAAAATAGGATTTGAGTTGTTTAAGCAGAATAGGGAAGGGCAACAAAAAGATTTGGATGTCTTCTTTCTAGCTCTTTAGCAGGTCTCACGCTCATGATTATTATTATTATTTAAATACATGGTCAGCCAACAAAAGTCCTGTGACAGTTATTTTTTTTATTCATTTTTTTTATTGTTTGTAGAGAGATTTTTTTTCTGTATGTTGATCACAAAGACTTAATGAGTAACTATTGTAATTAGTTTTAAAAAAATCAGATTCTCTCACCTATTTAGCAAGAAGGCAGGCTGCCCCAACACCAAAAAAAAAAACCACCAAACCCCAGATGTAAAGCGAAATGGAATAATAACATTTATTTTGAGTTGTGTGTGCAAAGGAGCCTCACTGTTCTTTGTAACTGGCTTCCATGGGCTGCACAAAATTAGATTTTCCTGAATTTCCAAGAGGAAGGAAAGGCAAGGCTACTTTAATTCTTTTCTTCCTCAATGGCTGACATAACCTTGTTTTACAGCATCGTGAGTCCTTGCAGTTTTCACAAGCAAAAGGGCTGCTGTGTTCCTTTTTTTTTTCCTGTATAACCCCTTTTTTCAGCCTCCCAGATCACTGAAGCCAGAACTGAGGGTCACATCCAGTCCCACACTTTGAATGAAGCACGGGAAGGTTTTCTCCAGCAGGAGAGGATCATCCTCATCCCTCCAGGATGCTGATTGTCCCTGTTTCATGGCATTATGTTATCAGCTTGGACTTCAAATAAACATCTTACAGAGTTTTCCTCACTGTAAATTATGATTTTTTTCCCCTTCATTTGATCTCTCTTCTCCTCCTTGATCCTCAAAGGAGGCATCTCATGGCTCCGTTTAATTGATTATTTGGCTGCTATCTGTTTCATCTTGCATTATTAGCAAGTGCTTTCTTGGCTGGTTTTGGAAGGTTTGTTAACAGAGGGATCCCTGGATCAATAGCACATAACAGAGATGTTAATTGCTTTGTCTGCAGCTATGTTAACTTTTGATCCTCCTTGCCAATCCTGCACGTCACTGAGGCCTGAACTCTTGATAGACTCTCCCAACGTGCTGCATATTTTAATTCACTTTGTTGTTATGGAAGATTTAATGTTTATTGATGCATCCCTTAGAGTTTTGTTGAAAATCTCTAGTTTCTAGGCTCTTTTCTGGTGTAACTAAGAGATCTGATCTGTTTTGTTGCTGCTGTCTTGTATTATTGAAGCGTTGGCAGAATGTTGTATTGGAAATAGGTGACTCATCTTGTTCCCTGTAGTTCTGCCCATTCTATTTATACAGGTTACTCAAAATTGCTTTTGTAGGGTCAGTGTAGTTAAATAATTCCTGATGGCTATGGATATCATCCTAGTCTGGGTTTGAAGTGACTTATTTTAATAAGTAGAGTCTTGCCCTTGTTTTCAACCTGATTTAAAGTGAAATACCAGAACCTTTGGGAAAGCCCTCTTGATTTGCAGATAGGTTAGAAGCTGGAGGTTTAGACTGGATATTAGGGAGGAATTCTTGCCTGTGAGGGTGGGGAGGCCCTGGCACAGGTTGCCCAGAGAAGCTGTGGCTGCCCCTGGATCCCTGGAAGTGTCCAAGGCCAGGTTGGATGGGGCTTGGAGCAACCTGGGATAGTGGAAGGTGTCCCTGCCCATGGCAAGGGGTGGAACTGGATGATCTTTAAGGTTCCTTCCAACCCAAACCATTCTATCATTCTATGGCTCTGTAACCTTCCTGCACAAATTATGTTTGAGTCATTTTTTAAAGTATATTTTATATATCATTGACGTAAGGTGGGGGAGGAAAATTGCCTATAAAGTTTCCAGCAAGCTGCCATGTAAATCATAACAGTTTACAGTTATCACTGGTGAGGAGCATTCATTTATGAAAGAGATTATTTTATTTATTTTATATTTTATAGGGAGATACTTGTATGTGGTGAGATAGAATCATTGGTAAAGGAAAACAGCAAATTATTTTAGGTGCAGGTGACAGGATGACAGATGATACAGAGGAAGATGGGTAAATATTAATGCAGAAGCAGGGAAAGGAATAGGAAAAGTTGAAGGGAGAGTGTGGAGGAAGAAGAACAGACACATGGGCCAGGTCAAGAGCATGGCAGCTTTTAGTGCAGTGACAGACATTTTTAATGTGTTGAATAGTCAGTCACTGCTGAAATCAAAGAAGAGGTGATGGAGCCATAGGAGAAGAACATGGCTGGTTTGTCAGCTCAGGGGTTTTGATTAATTCTCTTTTTATCTATTTCTCTCCTTTCACTCTAGTTGCAAACTCAGCAGAAAGGAATTTAATTCTGAAGAGAGAGAAGTATTTTGTTATATTAAAAAGGTTGGATCAACAGATTATAATAATAATAATCTCATAACTCTATTTTAACTAGAAATATTTCAATATGATCTCAATATCCTTTGAGACAGTAGCTTTGATTATTAAATGCCTACACTTTTATCTTGCCTTTTCCTAACAAACCTGGGATCACTGAGGAAATATGAACACAGGGAACACACTCTTTGTCTTGTTTAGTTTGTGATGAGTTTAACCAACTTCTTTGTCTCAATACACAACAAGAATGAGCTTTTAAAGAGGGCAAAGTGCCTGCATTAGCTTTCCTCTCTTCTCCCATTTTCTCAAGCCTCAGGTTTGAATAGAAATGTGTAAATAATTGGTCAATGAAAAGGAGGAGGCACTCACTGACAATCATGTGCAAGCTGCCTTTCAAGGTCAGATCTGGAGAGCAACCAGAGAGATCTCCTGTAAGGTTTGATATCTATCTCTTCCAGTATTGTTCTCTCTACCCATTTTTCCTGCTGTAGGAAGATAAAAATCCTGATCTGATATAGAATATATATATATGTGTTTGTATCTCGGTGTATTTGTGTAGCACAGAGGTTGTGCATGTGCACACTGGAGACAGCATTGAAGGCAAGGATCACTGATAGACTGTGACAAAACACATCTAAAACACTCCTTGTTCTTGTAAATGATAATTGTTCCTTTTTTTTTTTTTAATCTATCCTGAATAAATTGCACAGACACAAAGTGTCATTAAATGCCCCTCTTTTACAGCTTGCCATTTTGCCATGTCCAGATTTCAATATTAACATTGTATTCCTTTGTGAATCGAGCTTTTATTCATTACATTCCTTTTTAGACTAATAGTTATTATTATGCTGCTCATACTTTAGCTTCAGAGCTAATTATAGTCTTTGGCCGTCTCCTTCTGGAATATGGATACTGATATATATTAATAACACATACCTTGCTCTCCAGCCAGCACTTATTTCACAGGGATGCTGTGATTTTGTCCTCTTACACTGACTAAAACACCCCAATTTTTTTTTTTTGCATTATCATTTTGCCAGGCTGAAAAGCATCATCATCTAGTAGAAATCTCTGCAAAGAGAGATCCCAGCCCCTCCTTCCCTCCCTCCCCCATCATTGGAAATCCCTTAATACAACCATGTACTGTCAACTCACACATAATGAAAATGTCAATAGAGCTCAGATTGGAGCAGTTTAAGGTACTGGAACAGATGTAGCTCAACACACCATAAATCTATTGAGCAGAGGAAGGGGGAGATGGCTTGGTCACACAGTCATTAAAAAAATAACAATAAAACCCACCCTCAAACCTAAATTAGCCATGAAAATCCTGCTAGCACCATTACAAATAATGCACTGATAAACTCTGGCCCAGAAGAGTCGTGTGTAGGTTCCAGAAGGATCCATAGGGATCAAAGGGAATGAGATTGCAGTGCCTGCTCCCTGCTGATGGGATGGTAAACCTTGCAATCCCTATTTCATTCCTCAGCTCTCCTGGCCAGAATATAACACGTAATTATAATTTTGTTCAACCTTCACCTCTCTAAATCCTTTCCAGGCAGAACAGAAGTTAGAGAGAGAAGTTCTGGTCCACGTGCTAATCACAGACACAGTTCTAGTAGAGCAGCTGTGAAATGCTTAGATGGAATTATTGACTCTGTGGGTACCACTTTTCTGGCTGTGCATCCTTGAACCATGAGCAGGAAAGCCTGAGCTTGGCCTTTCATTTGGCACTCTTCTTTTTGGATGAGCTTTTGCAAATTAAGGTGGTTACCAATCAAGTGACAAGGCCCACGTGGTAACCTGCTTGGGAAAATTAATATCCTTTAAAGAACACTTTAAATTTTCATTTTTTTCCCCTCTCAGGTCTTTATAGAGCAATATGAGTAATACACAGTTGGTTAATACCTGCAAAAGAGTCACAAAATTACCCGAAAACTACTGTTTAATAATTAGTGCAGAAATAGCTCCCATTACAGTGAGTGACCAAAAGGTCACACACATCCCAGCATTTATGGGCAGGGTAGTATTTGCACAATTTTTGCAATTTAGGAATGTCAGGGAGTACAGGGAAGACTCAGAGAATGGTGAAGTGGTTGGAAAATTTGTCTGTCAGTGGGAGACTGCAGGTGCAAAGAGAATATGAACAATTCACCAAATCAGCTTCTGCTTTTCCCTGTGAGAACCCAAATCTGGATAATCAGCTACTTCAAAAGTTACTGTAAGATGCTTGTCAGGAGAAAAAAAAGAGACATAGTCTTAGCAGGCAATTAACCATTTCAACAGCTGAGCAGGTTTTTTGGGTTTTCTCTCAACTGCAATTTTCTTACAGAAAATTATTCCACCTCCTGTAAGATCTACTTTAGCTCTGGCAAGGATTCATTCAAAAAGCTTCCAGGACCAGTGGGGTAAAATGAATGACTAGTGCAGATATCATCAAGGTTTCTAAACTACTCGTAGTCCTATAGAATGTAGCAGTGCTGCTGAATATTTTTCAGCTCTTTCTGGAAAGACCTCCTTCAAATTCATTAGGACCCAAATAATGCCGTGGTAGAGGCACTGCTTGTGCATGTTTTTACAGCACTTGTGTTTTTTACTTGACAGAACATAGCTGTGATCAGCAAGGATCTTCTAAAACAAATGTATCCCAGTCTCACATCTTGGCATGTCCTTAAAAGGAAAAGGGAACACTAGTCCCATTTTTCCACACATTCATCGTTCCCTCGCTTGCCTTGTCTGTGCACTTACACTGAGATCATGATTTTCCTCAACATTTCCTCTCTGAAATGCTGAAATCTATAAACTGTTTGTATTTACCTTCTCAGTGACTTACTCTATGTTGCATACTATATTTATTTATCATTGAAATTACTTTTAATTCAAAATCCTGATAATTCTATTTAAGTTTTGTTTTCCTACATGTGGTGGTGTTATTCTGCAAGAATGTCTAGGAAGGACACAGGCAGTATCTCAATTAACATGAGGTAATCTTATTAATGACTGAAAAACAACTCAGTCTGTTGCTCAAAAGATAACAATTAAAAGAGAAATAATACCATAAGGAAACATAGTGACACTGGGGGGGGTGTTTCCTTGTTCTCTGGAAATTCTCATCTCTTTAAAGAGTATTTACAGGACTTCTGGATAGCAGGAAGATTAAATGCCTGTGCCACCCCATATTTCAGCCCTGTGGATGGTGTGTGTTCCTCCTGAGCAACGTGGTTGTAAATTAGTCTTTGCCAGATGCTTTGTCTTGGGCCCTAAATTGCTGTAAAGCCCATTAAGATATATTATGCACATAAAAGGGACAGAGGAGTTGCAGAATCGTTGTGATAAGGGATTATGTGTTCCTTGATTGTTATCCATTAAACAAGAGGAATTTCATCATCCCACTTGAATCTTGCTTTAGATGCTTGTGTTTGAATCCATAATGAAGATTAAAGGCTGTAGCTGCAATCTGCCACTGGAATTCCTCCTCTCTTATAATAGAGTTCATTAAATACCAGTTATTTCTTTGTGTTTCCATAAAAAGGTAGCAGGGAAGCCTTGAGGTGTCTGCACTGATATTCTAAATCACACCAGGCAGCTGTTGGGGAAGGGGTCCCTGCCCTGGCTGTGCCCCTGACCCCCAGACCCCATCCTTGCCCCTGCCATCATCCCCCAGTGACACACACTCCAGGCTAACCAGGACAGAGCTTATTTATTAGCAGAGCAAAATGATGTATTTACTTTGGGATTCAAGGCTCCAGCCTGGCAGACATCATGGGGCTGTTTCAGGATTGCAAGCACTTGGTTGCAGGCTGATGTGGGCTGGAATTACTGAGAAATTACTGGGATTTAGGCATTGTCCCAAGAGCTGAGTCAGACATCACTGCTAACCCTGGGTGTGTGCACCACAAAGGTGTAACCCAGCAAAAGTCTGATCTTAGCACATGCACCCATTATTTTATTATAGTGGAGTTTGTTTACTATTTATGCTATTTTTTTAATTTATCTACTTGGTATAGATTGCAATAATAAAAAAAAAAATTAGGAGTAACTTTCAAAACTATTTCCCAGTCTAATTTCTGTGGATATTGGCATTCTTCTCTGAAAATCCATGCTTAATACCTCCAATTATGTTATGTTTTGAGTTTTAGTTCAGGGTTAAAAACCTCAATGAATCTAAAAGAAAATGAGAGAGTTTAACCTACTGAGGATCCATTAGCCTCAGTTTTCCTTCCACTGGTTCATTTTCACTTGAAGATCTGCAGTTTCTGTCCTTAAAATGTTGGCAGTGTGGTTGTTTAGCTCTGAGGAATGGCTCAGGGAATTTTATTTTTATTCATAATTTTATTCATAATTGCTGAACATTTAACCAGGTAATTCTGGGTTGCCTCCACGTGTGCTGAGCTCCCACAGATGGTGGTGGCCAAGGAGGTGAAGGTCTGGCCCTTTTCAGGCTGTTTCTGCTTTAGGCAGGTCACCTCTTTTGGTCAAAAAGAGCTTCTGAGAGCTGACAGGCTCAGATTTAACTTGTTCTGCAGACTCCCTGCTTCTCCTCTACTCCTGTGAGAGTGGAGAGCTGCATGTCCTTGTCTCTGAAGGGTGGTTGAGCTCTCCTAAACTCAGAGTGAGGGGGTCTGGCTCCAGCAGTTGGGACTGGAGTGCTGTTAGATGATTCAAGTGAGGAGGATTCAGTTTGACTGAAAGCTGCATGGTCAGATATCTGATCACATCACCCTGCCACAAGTGGTTGTTTTTGCACCCTTTTTCCTCCCAAAAAACTGCTCTGGTTGGGCTGGCTCTGTAGTGAGGCGTCTGAAGGACATGAAATCTGCCTCTTCCTTTCTCTGTGGTTCAATTTTCTATGATAAACCTTCCTTCTCTCTACATTTTTAATAGAAAAATGGTAACCATGCCCTCCTTGGGGCACCAACCAGGTCTGTGCCAGTGTCACGTGTGAGTCCTTGGTACTGCTGGCACATCAGCAAGTACTGATGTGATGCTCTTGTGTCACTGAAAACGGTAAGAAAATGTTTTGAAGAGAATGTAGATTGAGCCACTTCCCTGCCTTTTCAGGTAGACAAAGCAGAAAATACCTCAGGGCTTTATTGTTATTCTGTTTTTCTAAAAGGGAATACAAGGGAACATCTGCATCTGCTGCAACCCTCCTCCTCTCCAGCTCAGTTTCTTTGGGGAGACAACAAGAGTGTGGGGGTTGCTTTTAATATTAATTTATAATCCCAATGTGGTTTCTTTTCAAACAGAAAATTGCTCCCTATGCTGAATGATGCTAATGCAGAGCTCAGAAAACAGGCTGGTGTCTTGTTTAGGCTGGGAACTGGAAAAATTGTGAGCTATGATGACTGTGTAGATTTTCTGATTCTTTCTGTCATGTAAGTCCCTTAGAAGATGAGATGTCGGAGTGATTTCATGCTGTGTAATATCATGTCATTGGCAAGGTTTCTTTGGTAATAGAATTCAGATTTTTCAGAGTACAGAGGCTGTTAAATCAGCCAAAGCCAGGGTTTAGGGCTTGTAATTGTGACACTTCAATGAGCAGCTTAAAAACTGATGTTAAAGGTAGTGCTGCTGCTTGGGAGTGTCTCTCAGGTTACAAACGAGTAGGATAGAATGGCCAACAGAGGAAAATAAAATCTGGCTACTTTGTATCTAAACCTACTCCATCTGTAAGCAGCAGGACAAGATATTTCACTCCACCTGAAAAATCAGGAGGAAAAAAGGGTGGATGCTCTTTGTTTTGTTTTGCTGCCTATTAAAAATCTTCTTTTTAATACAAACATAACCTTCCTCGACTAATCTTTTATGGGCTTTTAACAGAAGCATATTTTAAGCCAGTATTTGGGTACTTTACAATAAGTCCCATTTTAGGGCAAAATATATTTCATTTCAATTGAATTTTCAAAAATGTTGGGAATTTATTGAACATGGATCCGTACTTTAGATTTTCCCCCAGGACTTTTCTCCCCAGGGAGGTTAATGGCACTTTGATTGAAGCAGTGGTGGGATTGTTACAGTTTTTCATTATTATTTTTAGTTGCATCCTGATAAATCCCAGAATAGTTTGGGTTGGAAGGCACCTTAAAGCTCACCCAGTGCCACCTCCTGCCATGGGCAGGGACTCCTTCTACCAGCCCAGGTTGCTCCAAGCCCTGTCCAACCTGGCCTTGGACGCTTCCAGGGATGGAGATTAAAGGCAAAGACAAGCTGTTACTAAAACAACTAAAAAAACCAAACCAAACCGAACCAAAACCCCCTCAATTTTTAGGAATTTTTCCTTTAAATAGTATTTTGCAAGGCTTGTGAATGATGAGCTGAGGGCATTCCTGTGTGTGCTGGGAATGCACTGATTAGAGATCCTGAATGTGGCTCCAGTTAAAAGAGAAAGAAAATTTGACCAAGAAAATGTTTGTTTCTACCATTTGAATGGATGTGGGGTTTAGTCACCTTCTCTTACTGAAAGAAAAAAAGCTCCAGGCTGAATAGGACAGGGTTTGGAATGTTCTAGAGATGAAACAGTGGTGGGATATCCCTGGACAGCACTTGTGGTAGGTCCATGGTGTTCTTTAACCCCACTGTGTGTGGCAGAAGTGGCCCTTCATGTCCCTGCTGTTCACGTACCTGAAGCTTCTAAACCCTGCATGTCCAGATTTTATACATTTGGATTTAGGTTCTGCGTGTTTGTTCTTGGGATAAATATTTGTTATGGATCCCCAAGGCCTCAGCCTTCTGTTTTATGCACACAGAAACTCTGTCTCTCCCTAGCAAACCATGTGGTCTGGGTTTGCATTGTTGTGCTGGTGCTGTCCAGCTCCACATCACCCCTGTTCATGTTGCTTCCTTGCTCAGCCCGGGCTGCTCAGTGCCCCCACTCCTGCTCCCACTCTGAGCTCAGCACCACTGCCCACAGCCAGGGCTACACAAGGCATTTGTGCTGCCAGTGGTACCCGTTTTCATGCCCCTGCTTGGACTCCCCAGCAGGACTCCTCACAGACAGCAGTGCAGGAGATTGCCGTACCCAGGAATTTGATTTTCATGGGATGTCGCTCAGGTTTAACCTGAAGCAGGTCTGTGGCTCTTTCTAGTGATGCATGGCTTTTCCCTGAAGGCTGTTTGCCTTTTAATTTTTTATCATGTCCAGCAGATGGTCGTCTGGGCTTTCAGGGGGATGGTCCAGGTGTTCTCCTGCATTCATGCAGAGCATCCACACTGAGCTGGTTATTGCCCTACACAGCAACTGTGTGTGACTGCACTTATTTTTACACTCTGCAAATAAAACCATTGACATTATTTGGACTGGTTGTTTAGGTTGAAATCCTTCATGAATCCTTGAACTGGTGCTTAAATATTTATGTAGAGGGCTGAAATAGAGGTTTTCTAGCACATAAAATAACACTTAAGGAATGATGGCACACAGCCTTTGCTTTCCCAGGAGCAGACAAGTGAAAGAGGGAGGTAAAAAATCTGACATACAGAATAATTCTTCTGACTTTGTAAAAAATATGTTGGCTATGGCAATAATAGGGTGGTCACAGCTTCTCACACAGGATTCTCCTTAGCTGGCCTGGACTGGGGACACATGGAAAGGGGACAGAGCTTGGGCACTTTTCCCTTCAGGAGGTCTGAGAACAGATAAGAGCAGAGCGAGGGCAGGTTTGGGTGATAAAGAAAAAACCACTAAAATACTTGAGTTTCCTCTTTCCTCCAAGACTGCCCGTCCTTTTCCATAACAATTTCTGCAGGACTCGGTTGGCTCAGGAGATGAACTTTGTGCTCTGTCTTAGAGCCTTTCCAGCCGTTTGCTGGGAAGGGAGGGGGGATGAGAACTGAGGGAGACTGTGGTTCATTTGAGGTGCCCTCAATGGGCACTCACAATTAACAACTGAATGCATCAGTTGCTTTAAATAGCCTGACTACGGTCATTCAGCGGAGCGACAAAAGGCGGCGGCCTGATTAACATTTGGGGGAGTTTGAATGTTGAACTTTTTCCACGTTTCTAAGGCTGAGTTGGGAAGTCTTTCTCTCTCCCACACACACGTGTGTTTGCACGTTGGGCTTGGCTCTTTAGGGGGAGTGACACCAGATTTGGCCCGGTCTGCTCAGTCCAATGAGCTTTTTGAGTGCTTTAACTGCTTTTGTTTGTCGCTGAATTATCAAAGCGAGACGAGCAGGAAGCAGCAGTGAGCTGGAGTTGGGGACTCGCTGGTTATTCCTGGGATAACATCAGTGTGAGGGAGCTGGCCCATACTCCAGCTGCTGGGGCACATCATTGAACAAGGTACAGTGAACGGAAATCTCCATTTTAAATGACTTCACACAAGACAGAAAGGTTTAATTTAGTGGAAGAATGTGGATAACAAACTTGCCCTATTCACTGGCGTTGCAATCTGTGGATTAGATGGATTTCACGTGTGACTAAATATTCATGTATGAATGCTAATGGTCTAAAATCAGAATCCTGCCCAACGTGGAACTACATCTGAGCCCTCCCTTCAAATTTGAATTAAGTAGGAAATGCAGGCATGCACTTAGGGCATGTACTCGTTAACAAATCAAACTGAACTTTAAAAAATTAAATAAACGTTAAAAACGAGGTTTTTATGAGAAAGCCCCTTTAACAAGGTCTGTGAAGGATTTTGAGAGTTCTGTTTTTATGTTTCCTGCAGAGAAAATGTCCATGAACTGAGGCAATTTTTGAGCATCACCGTTTATTTCAAATGAATGGATTAAAAAAGCTTTAGGAAAGCAGAAGGTGCGGGTTTAAATGCAGAATGTCAGAATTGCTGCTGTGAAATCTATAATTCAATCTTGGTTTATCATCCTAAGCAAAAGATGGATTTCTAGTAATGGATTGTCAGTTTTAAACTGTGCTGTAGCTTTTTGTAATAAGCACAAGTAGATTCTTGTCAACTCGACATGTAATATTTTTCCACATAAATGTATTTCCTTGTAATATTCAGTCCTGGTCCCTGCATTTTTTAACAAGAGACCACACTTTGTGAGGATATTTGCTCACGCCGTCCAACATGAGAAGTGAGGCACTGAAAATAAAATGCTTTGGCAATTAAAAGTATCCAGATTCAGTTGAAATCGTCCTTATTTATGCAGGGCAGAAGCTTATCATAATTTATTCAGTGATTTCGCTTTCTTTTGTACCTGAAGACAGGCCTTGCAAGTCAGAGGTTATAACCCTGGTAAAGGAAGCCAGTAATTACACCTGCCAGCATCTCCCCGTGGCCACTGGCACAATCACCCATCAAGGATAATTGACAACTAGTTAATAGGATAAGCTTTTGTTTCTTTGGGTTGTTTTTATGTGTTTTCCCCCTGCTTGACAAGGGAAAGTCTATTAACTGGTGAGGCTCCACCAGGAATGTGCTGGTGGGCAAACCAGGAGGGTTCTTTGAGCAACCCAAAAGGAACAAACATCTTTAAGGGGCCGGGACGGAGGAAGAAATAGATGTCTTTCATCTCATCTTTGACATCTGAATTCCCAAATCCCTGGCTGCTGTAGCTCAGCACGTGCCTGGAGCTGTCCCCAGAGGAGCAGCAGCCATATGGCCTCCACCTGAGCCATGGGCTGAGGTGGGCAACAGGTTTTCTGTGGCGGCAGCTCAACAAGCCACAGCTCCGGCGTTTTCATCCGAGGTGCCAATGAAGCAGCTGTAGGTGTACAATGGCACCATGGTGGGCAGGGTGAGACCCCCTGACCTCTGGGCTCCATATCCTGAGAGCTGAGGGGTGAAGGGGAGCATCCATCACCTTTTTTTTTTCCCCCAGCAGTGATCTGTTCACAGCTTGGTCAGAACAAACAGCGCTCACCGCTCACGGTTGTCACAGCAAAGGTTGCAAGTCCCGAGGCCAGAAAAAGGGAGGAAGTTGGAAGGAGAGAATAAATCCCAGCTCAAGGTGCCCACTGGGATGTGGGGAATCTGGATACCCAGCTCCAGATTGCTGACTGGGGTTGTGGTTCACATCCCATCCCTGACTGGAGATGCTGCTCCCGTGTGTGTCAGGTCCTTGCCAGACAGCAGAGGAAAGGGAACAAGGATGCTCCACCTCCAGAGGCCAGATCCAGAGCAACTTCCCTGCATTTCAGTCAACCCCTGGAGATGGAACTGAACTCAAAATTGCAAAGGGAAGGGACACCTTTCCAGGTCAGAGAGCAATATGAGTGTGGCCTGAGATCATTTTTGCTGATGGCCGACTCCAAAGCCATCCCTTGATCAGCCTGTGGATGTTTTTAATGGATTTTGCCAAATATCTGATTTCCTTCCTGCATTTTCACTTCTAGAGTTACCTCTGGCAGCTGGCAATGCACTGAGAATGTCAATATCTTTCATCTACCCCCAGCTACATTTCTTGGAGTGCAGTGGTGCTCTCTGGATCTAATTCATGGCTCTCCAAACTGGCGCATTCCTCCTGTCCCTGTTCCCTGGAGATTACAGATTTATTCCATTGCAATCTTTCCTGCACAGGTAGGTGTCTGCGTCTCAAGGTTTCAATATCTGAAGGGATGTTGTTAACACATATTATTTGTGTTTAAAATACGCAAAACCATTAAGTCGAATTACTTACTGGTTTCCTGCTGAATTTCGTTTTCAGACCAAATCCTGTTACCTTTGAAAGAGCACAAATATTGGGTTCTAAATAGCTCCTGTTAGGAAAAAAAATCCAAACTATGAATAAGGATCTTTTAAACTCTTCAAACCATCTGCATGCTGCCAGCTTACCTATTGTGCCTTTAATTTAAAAGGAATGCTAAAATGAGTGCAAACACTGAAAATTATGGCTCTCTGTGGAATACTAATCCGTAATATTTGCATATTTCTGACATTTTAAAATTCCCCAGACTCTCATTCTTCCGTGCTCCCGTTAGGGCAGTTGTGAGGACATTTTGTAGTTATAAGTAAGGAAGGAAAGCTAAGAGGATCTCATCAGGGCTGCTCTGTGGGACTTGGAGAACCTCCTGTAATTTTGAGATTTGTCAGATTAAAATCAATACTCCATTCCCTGACATGAAGGGAGGCTGTAAGAACCATTATTCTACCAGGAAAAGCAGTATTTTCTTTAATTCTTCTCTTTCTGTGTCCTGATTCACATCAGCAATGAAAAGGACATTTATTCCACAGCCAATTCCTAAAACCAGAGACAAACATGATTCTTTCGGATTTGGATATCAGAACTTGTTGTTAACATTTTCCCACACAAATGAGAACCAAGTGCATCCCTCTCTGTGCCCAGGGAGGGCACTGGGAAGAGAAGCCAAAAGGGAGCACACCTTCATGCCCCTTGTTAGGTGACTGATGTGCTTTGGAGTCGGGAAGAAGAAAAGTCAGGATCAGGCTGTTTATAAAATGCCTGGATAGCTTTGTCTGGAGACCACAGGGTGAGAATTTTCAGAACAACTTGGGACTTGTATTTGAGGCTGGATTTTCCACAGTTTCCTCTGCCTCAGGTGACTGTTGGCCACAGTGCTCTTTTCTAGGTACCCCAGAAATCAGGGGTTTTCTAAGTGTTTGGTGTGGACAGAGCCTTCATAAAACTGGTGCCTCAAAAACCACCTCCTGAAGTCAGGTGCCAAAACCAATCTCTTTAGATTGTGAATATCAACTTCCCACATCCTATCTATGGTGTGTAGGTAGGCAAGGACCTTGGTTGCTTGGCCTCACTCTGAGGTACAGGGCATAGATTTGCACAGCTGGTTTTCTGAGGAATCCAGGATGTGTCCTGGAACAGGATTACATCATCATTCTGCTGCTCACCTGTGACTGTGCTTTGAGGTGTATTTCTGTAATATGAAACTAAAACTGGTCCTGGGACTGCTGGGAACTGTGTTCTGTGCAGGAACCAGTTATGAGAACAGTAAAGTGGTACCAAATCATGTTTAGTTTTTAGGTTGGCCCTTCTTGGTTGAACTGAAGTGTCTTTCCTAAACCCAGCTTCCAAGTTGCAATAGAAATGTCTATACCAGCCCTCACTTGGAATAGATGCAAACACTGACAAAAACCAGAGGCAGAACATGCTCACTGTTTGGGAACTCATTCTAAACACTAAGTCCACGCTGCTGCAAATATTCCTCATTTTACCCATTTATTTTCACTGCAGGATAACCAAGGGCTAAAATTCTGCTGTCTGGGAAGACTTTTTATTAGGCCTTATCTGCATCATCCTCTCCACTAGTTCAGAAGGATGTGACTGGAAGCAATTAACATTTTGATGCACTTCACCACGCAATTGCCAGCCTTTATTTTCTTCCCATTAAAATCACTGGCTCAGTTTACAGCTGGCTTGTTTTTTTAATCTGGTTTTTTCTATTCCTATCCTAATGGAATCCATTCAATTAACACTGTGTTGGGTGGAGGGGAATATCAATCACCAAGAAATGCCTATTTTCCTTGGCCAGACATGGAAGGGGGTTTATTTTCTGCTCTGTCAGGGACAAAAATTTCAAAATTTGATGTTATTAGGACTTTATTTTATGAGGAATCCAGGTAATTGTTGTGCTTTGGACACTTGAGTTCAAAAGAAATGGCTTGGCTTTGGGTTTGTACGTGGTTGTTTGGGTTTGTGTTGGGTTTTTTGGGGGAGGTGGAGAGGAGGAGTGTTTTGGGTTTTTTGTTTGTTTGGTGGTGATTTTTTGTTTCTTTTTGATTTTTGGTGGGGTTTTGGTGTTATGTTTTGCGGTTTTTTTGCTTATTTGTTTAAATGTATGTTGAAAGAAGCCTTGAGAAAATGTGTTTGAATTCTGCAGTTCTCCACTGTGAGAAAATGAATAGCAGGAAAGAAAAGCACAGAAACCAGTGAACCTGAGGTGGACTTGAACTTTCTGGAATTCTTTTGTTGAGGATTTCCTTTCATTCCCAGGGAAGGCATCTTCCTGTTGGCGTGTGCTCCTGCAGTCACAATAACCACCCTCAACAGGCCCTGTCACAGCATTTGGGGGGAATCAGACCTTTGTTAACACTGGAAGCAAAATATTCATAGAATTTGACAAGAATAAGGAATATTCCTTCCAAAAGTGAAGGAAATTAAGGAGGGGAGTGCCAGCCCTGGTATATTCTTGGCATTAGGGCACAATTATTTAGGAATTCACTGAGTATCCCTCACCACTGCCACCCAACAGGTCTTCTCTGGCTGTCTCCACATCCTGTTTTTTTCTTCCCAATCAGTTCAGAAAGGATGAATATCATGGAAAATGTCCTCTTCTTATGTTTAATAGTTCACATTTGCAGGGAAAGCAGATCTGGGGGCTCAGTTATTCTGGTATGTATTCAGTCAGAACTTAGACTTGATGATCTTGGAGGTCTTTTCCAACCTTAATGATCCTATGATTCTATGAAAACAGTAGTACAGTGGATAGGAATAAATTTGCCCTGAATCCTATTTGAAATCATGCTATGATCTACTGTTTTAGTAATTCCATGGAAATTATGATATTTTTCCCGGGGAAGAAGAAAACAACAAACTAATTAAGAAAACTGACAGTGTAACGTACAAAGTAAAATATAGTTTGTGTTTAAAAGTCCTGTTCTAGCAAATCTCAATGCATAATTCAGAATAGTTTCACACTCAGACCAATTACACAACTGGTGTGTGTTTTAAGAGGAAAACACACCAAATGGCTCTTATTTGTAAATCTCACTAAAATCTGGGGTGAACATGAGCTGCTTTTCAGTTTTGCCATAAAAGAGGAGACCCCACACTCACACGGTGTTGAAATTTTTTTGGTTGGAATGTTTCATTGCCAGAGGGGAAAAAAGAAAGCTAAACAGCCTGTTCAGTTAAAATCAGTGGAAATTCTCCCAGTGGCTTCAATGAAACCCAGAATGGGCACAAGATCTGTGCAGATGACTGGAAATGGTCCGTGGAGAATTTCAAGGCAGCTTTGAACTGGGTATGGAATAAAGGGGAAACCAAGTGTGAGTGGCTGCCAGTGGGGCTGTGAGAAACCCATGTGCAAACACTTCCTCTGATAGCACTGGAATTCCCTGCAATTAAGTATGGTTTTGATGAGGAACAAGTTGCATTTCCAGTTCATCACAGTAAGAAAAGCTGCAGCAAACTCTTTATGAGTTTCTGCAGGCGCCTCCTGAGGTCGGTGAGCTGGTGTGTGTGTACAAAGTTCATGGAAAATCCAAGTTTCCAACAGTGGGAAGAAACTGGGACACCCCATGGCAGTGTCTGTAAGTTCAGAGCATGTTGTTCTGCCCCACTTCACACAAGGGAGCCCTGGGGTTATGCAGATGTTCCCACCCCACCATCTCTGATACTTGTCTTACTAAAACTTTCTGAAGGCTTTAGAAAACTCAAGGAACACCCCTAAAGAAGGCATTTGGTTTTATCAGTCCTGCTGCACATATCCTTTCCCCCTCCACCTGTTATTCTGGAAGTGGAAAATGGCAGCTCAGGAGAGCAGCTCCTTTGCTACAGGCTTGGACTGAGATTTTTGCTGAAAATGAGTTTAATGAGAAACTTAAAAGGGAGGAGGCACCAAAACCTCTGTGAAAAACAGGAAGAAAGGAGAAATGTGGAGGGCTGCAGATGAAAGTGGGGTGTTCCAAGCCATCATCTCTCTGTTTGCAGGGCAATCCCTGAGCTCACCGTTGTCTGTTATACAGTTAGTTTTGGAATTATGCTCTGGTTCACTTAGTGGAAAAGTCTAGGTTAAAATTTAGGTAGGTAGGTAGTTGCTGGAGCATTTCCATGCACCACAAGGCTGTGAATATACCAAAAGAAAAATATTTTCATATTTTTTCTCGCCATCACTTCGTTTCTTCTCTTTCACGTCTCTTTGTTATTTTGGGGTAGGTGAGATGATGTTTTACCACACTGGCATAAAAACTGCTCTGTTTGCATGTTTCTGCTTCTGCAGTGCCTGACTTAGGGAATAGCATGGATCCCTTTAGGAATTCACTAAAAGGTAACCTTAATTAATGTTACAGCTGTATGGAAATGTGCCTGCCCCTGGCGATGGGGGGGATGATGCTGAGTGGTGACAACATTGTCCTGCAGCTCCAGAGCACAATAATTCTTGATCTTTCCTATTTCAGCACGTGGAGGTGCTGAGCTGTCTCCTGATGTAACTACAGGTAGCACTGGCTCACCCACATAAATGATACCTGTGCAGCCCATTTTCTCAGTAACTGTGCTTTAGGAAAAGGCAAAGCACATGTGCTTTATAACTGACTCTAGACCAGAAGGGATCACCAAAGGTGTCCTGATTTTTAGAAAGTCTCACAGAAAGTAACAGGTAGAATTTCACCTAAATTAGAGCAGCTGAAATGTGCAGTATGACTGTGTCCAGGACTGGCAGGGCAGCTTATCAGCACAGGTGAGGAATAGCAGGGGCAGCTTCTCCAGCTGCTCTAACTTATTTCTGCCCTCAAGGTACTTGTCAGAAAATATTGTCAGCTGGCTGCACTTTGCACTGACAGGATTTGTCTTCATTCCCCTAAATAATGTCCTGTGTGGACGTGTGTGTTTTAAAACGGGATAGAGAAAACTGTGTTTTATCTCACAAGTGGTAGTTTAGTTCATTGTCAGGGGTTTTTTTGGATGGAGATTGCAATAAAAATGGTGTTGCCTAAGGCCAGACTATTCCCTTAGACTTCAGGTATTTTGGAGCTGGGCTGTGACCACACATCAGCTGAGTTTGGGTTCAATGAACCCGCTGGCATCTCTTGATGTCCTGTGGTACCATCAGCTCTCCACTCTCTCTGCTGCTGAGACAAACCTTTTCATGTGTTGTGGTGCTTTTATTCATTTGTTCATTCATATTTTTGTTGGGAGTATTTGCTGTTTTACACCTCTGTTTCTTTTTCTTTGCCTTTTCTACACATCATAGTGCCTTTCCCTCGCTTCTGTTGTGTTATGGAGTGAGCTCTGCTGCTGATTAGACTGAGGTTGATGCAGAATTCCCTCACCATTAGCACAGTTTTGTGTGTGGACAATTTGTATTTTTTGTTTTTTAGCTTCAGTGCTTCTGCAGTTCAAACTATTCCACTTATTGCAGTCATGGTCTTCAAGGACTCTGTGTAAGGTTTAATTCCATGAACAACACAAGTGCTGAGGAATTTGGATATTGGGTATCATCGATATGTGTGGACACGGGTAAATCTGCATGTCTGTGCAGGCAAAAACCTTCCTGTGGATGCAGCTATTCTTTAGTAGAACCTAATTTAGGCAGCTAAATCTACCTGAACTGAATTATTTGCCATGTGTGTGCTATGAAGGTGTTTAACCATGGTTTTGTATTTCAGACATAAAAATGATGATTTAATACCATCACCAGAATTTCATGCCTTCATGCACACGATTTAATCAAGAATTTATGGTCTCATCCCAAACCTGCAGCTGCTACAGTGAGAAAACCTTTGCTCCTACCTTTGGCAGGTTCAGGAATTGCTTGATGCCTCCCTTTTGTAACTCATCAGCGTGAAAACCCTCACCAGTGGGGAATGTTTCCTCTATAAACAGCTGGACAGCAGCGTGGTCACCACATGGAGACTCAGTGGTGGCTCTTATTTCCCCTCTGCAGGAAGGAAGGGAAGCAGGACCACTCATCCTGTGCATCTGTCTGCAGGGATACAGCATTTCCAGGAGCTATGGCAAAGCCCTTACAACGGGAGAGGCTCATGGAGGGTCCTCAGTGGAGATATCCAGGAGCATTATAACAAAATGCCTTCCAGGGACACGTAATGAGGAGCTTGATCCCACTGCTCTGATCCAGGGAGGTTACTCAGGTGAGTAAGAGCTTCGAGGTTCAACTTTCTTGCTTTTCAGTGACAATGTAATTATGTGTGTTTTAGCAGGAGGGATATTTAAAACAGAAGTTTTTTTTCTAGAGTGAAATAATAATAAAAAAAGTTCCCCAAACAGAAAAGTAGCAAATGCTGACACCCTCAAATTAAAACCCACACATTTTCTGACAAATTTCTAAGCCATGCAAGGTAGCTCTTTCCTGAGAGAGATTCAGCATGAATGCCTTGTCAGAAAACTGAGTTTTCTCAGGAAATGTGGATTGCCTTTTGAAAACAGTCTTTTCAAAGTGTCTGAGATGAGGTCACCCATTAAAATTGGCAGGCTGGCATGTAATTACAATGCACACCATGCATGCCTTGCTCCTCAGACATGTATCACTCAGTCTTTCCCAGGAGGGAAAGAGTGACTCCAAGGCAGGCAGGAGGCTCATCCCTGTCTCCCAGCAGTGCGGGAGTACATGGGCTGTGCTGCTGGGATGGTTTTGGACACTACTTTTCCAGGGCAGGATAAATTACAGGTCTAATTAATGGGGTTGTGCCAACAGGAAAAAGGTACAGTGGCCACTTTCTGAAGATGGATGTTAAATCATAGAATTATAGAATGGTTTGGGTGAGAAAGGACCTCAAAGCCCATCCAGTTCCACCCAGCCCACTGTGATGGGCAGGGACACCTTCCACTAGCCCAGGTTGCTCCAAACCCCATCCAACCTGGCCTTGGACACTTCCAGGGATGGGGCAGCCACAGCTTCTCTGGGCAACCTGTGCCAGGGCCTCCCCACCCTCCCAGAGAGGGATTTCTGCCTCATACCTAATCTAAATCTACCATCTGAATATTTGTGCCTTCCTTCTTCCACTGGCAACATTGTGTAGGATCATGTTCAGAGTTAGGGCTCCTTTTAATGAGTTGGGATGAGGAGCTGGGTCTGGTGTGGAGAGGACAATCAGCCTTTCTCAGAGAGGGAGAACACTGCAGGAGTTTCTTACACTTTACTCCCCATGAAAGATCACAATTTAATTCAAAGTTGCTGAGCAATTTATGCCCAACCCCCCCAGACTAAAACATCTGATGGCCTGGGGATGAGAAGAGGCTGAGTGTGTGCAAGGCAAAATCACAGCACTACACAGGCAGACTTTACCAGTGCAGCACTTTTTGATTTGTTTAGCATGAGATTATTATGAAAACACTTTTAAAGAGGGAAGATCAGCTGGTTGCAAAGCCTGAGCATTTGGCACTGCAACAATTTGTATTGATAGCTTCAGGCTAACTATATTTTTTCTTGACAATTCATGCTACTCAACTCAAACTATGAGATAATTTGTTTCTGGAATCATGGACAGAATGAAAAGTTGGCTTCCAACTAGATCCCAGGGCTTCACAGAAGGAAGTGGTCTGGTGCAATGCTTTTCATTTATTAGCAGATCTGAGCTGTGAAACTCTTGGTTATAAGAGGCATTACTTAAATTCCATTTTCAGTGTTGTTTATTGTGATTTCTAATGCTATTATTTGATGCCTAGCACTATTCTTTAGACAGTCAGCAATTCTAAAAACCACTGTAATGTCTGAGCATGAAAATGTGAACATGCAAATTGTTTGTATCTGGCACTGAATATGTATGTTTGAAACAAAACTCTGCTACTCGTGAATAATCATTACCCTGAGCTCTAAAATCTCCAACTGTTTAAAAGACAAAGTTCATTAAGTTAATTACAATTTCTTGATGGCAACTCATCTTGTTGGCAAAGTCAATCTCTATGGGAAACCAAAACAGCTGAAATGTAATCAGATGCTGCTACAGAAAGTGGTTTAAAAAGGCAAAATGTTTGAAGTTAGTTAATTTTTAAACTCAAGGCAGAGGCATTTTGTGCCAATCCCAGATTCTCTCTGTCTTTCCTTTTGTCAAACAATTGATTTTTGTGTATTGTTTTTAAGTCAGCCATACAATAGGTAATTCATCATCACTGGGAGATATAAACTCAAGCAGTCTCCAAAAATAATTGAATTTTTCAGAAATTCTCTAAGGGGGTGAAAAATCCATAACAGCCATTAAATTCTGCTCTTTGTAGAAGGAATATGAAATATTACAATTATGATCAAGAAGGAAAAAACCCTCTTTAATTCCACTTGCTGAATCTAGCAGGAATAATTCAGTGTTTTGTTATGCTCTTCTGCTGTTTCAATGGAATTTGTATGAAAAAATGTGATAACACGTATCAAAAGATGTCATTTACAACGGGAAGGAGGAAGCTGTTTAGGAATTCCAGCCTGACAAATGCAGGAGATTATAGCCTTGATCTGGAGCTGTGCTCATCTCTGCACCCAAATTGGAGAACAGCTTGTTGCTGCATAAATTAGGAGGCATTTGGTGCCTGCCCTATTATGGCATTTCTGTGGGATCTTCATTTTTGGAGCGTCTCCAGATCTCCTTTAAACCCCAGCTGTGGTTCCCAGGACCAATCCCTTCACTGCATGACTTCAGGCCATGGGAAAGAGTCCCATCCATCCTGGAAAACCCACCTGCTCTTGGCAACCTCCTGGTACAGGAGTGGCACAGAGAGCACGAGTGGGAGCTGGGGTTGAGCTCTTTAGCAAGCAGACATTTCAAGGGTAGAGCAGCATTGTCAAGAAGTTTCCAAAACCTATGAGGGAATTAGAACTGTTTCTTCCAGGGGTTTTGTTCCTTTCCTGGTATCTGTAGGGTCTGACTTGCTCATCATCTTCCAAAATGGATCAGGGTTCTTGCTATTGTGCACCAGTAAGACTTAAGGTCTAGTGGTCATACACCAAATATTTGCTATCCAGGAGAGATATCCCAAATCCTGTGGTCTGTGCTGATAAAGAGCTCCCAAAGATTAGCAAAAGGACCCATGCATTTGGAAAAGGACTTACATTGGCATGGGTTAAATGGAAAGGAAGGAGATACTGAAAAGTAAATAGATGCTGTGATAATTTATTGCAAGCTATTTTTTTCTATCTCCGTAATAGTGTGCTGTAAACTAATAGATCATCTGAGATGAAACCAGAGCATGACAAGATGGATCATTTAAGATATTAAATGATGCTTTTCTGTGTACTGTTGTTATCCAAAGTATATTAAAAAAAGTATCAGACAGTATATTTTTTCCAATCACTCTCATATGTTTAGACCTGGTTTTGTAAATCTACTGCATCATTAGCCCCTGCCTGAGCTCAGCTTTTAGAACAGTTTACAGTCCTGAAATGATTTGGTTGTAAATTGTCATTTTATTGGTGTGAAAAGCCATTTGGGAACAAGGGAAAGAAGTGACCATGCTGTTTAATAGGATCCATACCCAGATCTAGTGGGAAAATAGTGTTGTTTGAGTTTACACAGAGATACTATTTTGTGTTGGTTCTTGAGGTGCTTCCCTTGCTGCTCTGAGGGTTTTCTTTCCCCCATCTCTCCAAGAGGGTAGAAAACCCAAGCTGTGTGTGAGGCAGGGTGGTGGCACAAAGCAGGAGCCCTGCCAGGGGGTGTGTGCCCCACACCAGGATGGGCAGTCCCTTCTGGTGTCCTCTGACCATGCTCCAGGTGCATTTCTCAGAGTGAACACATTTTTAAAAGCAACAAATCTCAGAATGATTTGGGTTGGAGGCCACCTTGAAGCTCATCCCATTCCACCCCTCCCACGGGCAGGGACACCTTCCACTAGACAAGGTTTCTCCAACCTGGCCTTGGACACTTCCAGGGGTGGGGCCAGAATGTGCCAAGATATTTAATTTAATTTAAACCCACTCTTATTTCTGTGGTAGCTAAGACAATATTCCCTAGGTTTGATATTTTCTTCCCAACCTGCCCCTCACAGTGACTCTCAGGGCTGTTTTGGAGGGACTGTCACAAAGGGAGGGTCACTGGCTTGCCCTCCTTGCTACCCCCCCCAGAGAAGGGGAATAGTGAGTGCCAGTAATACCACTGGCTTTATGAAGTGGAAACATCTTTATTCACAAAGGGCAGTGTGACCATAAATTTTAGGCAACGTTGATGGGGAGATGAGTGGTAACCTGAGGGGAGAAAGCACCTCATTCTTCCAGCTACCCAACACCCAGCTGAGCTTGGTTCTAAGGCAGTGAATCTCTTCTCTTTGTTAAAGCTATGTGCTCTTATTTTTGGCCTTTTCCAATTTTTTCCAAGGACTGTCTTGCCCTTTATTTTCCTGCTCCTCCTGTTTTACAGCATTTTGTGTCTCTGAGTTGCATTATGAGGGGTGGGTTTGTCTTCCACCGAAGAATTAACTACTAGCCAGGGTTGAAAGAAGGATATAGGATTTCATGGACCAGTGAACTAATGCAATGTGAAATCCTATTTTCCTATCTTCCAAGTGTCTACAGAATTCCAAGTTAATGTACTTTATATTATATGGTTGCCACCTGTTTATATTATCAGTAGTTTGAATATTTAAGCATGACACACTCCATTTCCTACCAATTTGTCTGTATTTCAAGAATGGATCCTCCTAGTGTTTCCATACTTCATTTTTTTCTCCTTTTTTCACTCCAAAATGAATATTGTCGCCTAGCAAGACTACAATTAAATTTTCATTAGAAAATTATATAGTTCACAGCACAGATTTAATTGATCACACTCTTACCTGGTGTAAATCAACACAGCAGCATTAATTCTAACAAGATTTCTCACCAGCTGAGGATCTGCTTCTGTGGATTTTTTGTGTTGTTCTCAAAGCCCAGAAGAGCAAATCTTCAAAAAAATGTCTTTGAAGCTGGCTCACTTTTAACAGTTCAAAATCACATTTCGCTGTCATACGCACATTTGAGGAACACCATAAATCTCACGTAAGCAGCCCATGGTTTCAGTGCATATATTTAAATATATGATGATCCAAGGGCCTATTGCTGAGCACAGACGTGTGGGTGGGTGCTTTACACCGACTCATAAGGGGTCGTTGGATCGTTTCTGCATCTGGACTAATAAATGGCAACTGCAGCTAATGGAGAACAATGAATCTTGGAACAAAGGGAAAAACCAGCGCATCTGCTGAAGGAAAGATGTGTCGAATACTGATTAGCAAAGAGATCTGGGAGTTGTTGGAGAAAATCTCCAAAGCATTCAGCTTAATGTGCAACTGCAGCGAAAAGGGCGAGCAGAACGCTGGCTTGTACTGCTGGGGGAAGGCAATATAAATCAAAGCAACTGGCTTTGTTACCATCAGGCATTGTTTTGACATCACCCAAAGAGCTGAACTTTGTTTGCTATTGGTCACTGCAGCTTCAGAAGAATGTATTTCTGACTGGAGGGGATTTTCTGTACACTAAACTAAATTACCATCTTCTGCATTTTAAGATAACGCAGAGGAAGAAACAGAACAAAAAATCAGCTCATTAAGAAGTAAAGCGGCCGCTCTGATTGGGGCAATTGTTGGCAGCAAGGAGCAGCCTCCAACTTGACCTGAGGTTCAGTTTCAGGAGGGAAAAAAAAAATAAAAAAGGATGTGGAAGTATTACCTGAAACATGGTGAATTCAGATTGGAAAATAAATGTTTTGTTGAAAATCTCATTTCGTGACAACTCTAAAATGATGGGAGTTATCACTACAAAGGCAGCAAACGACAGAGAGAAATGGAACTGCTGGGGAATGAAAAGCTCTGCCATAATGAGCTCGGTGCTCTTATCTGCTTATGAGCATTTGGATTTGGTCAGGTTTTAATTTGACAAGATTCTCAGACCAAAGGAGGGCTGATGCTTAATACAAAACTTAGAGCACAACCTGTGGCAGCTTTCAGGGGTCGTTCTCTGTCAGAATTGCCACCCCAGTTCCTCGCATGCAGAAGTTGTCGATTCAGCCATAAATAATCACTGCTGGTTGGAACCCTGGTGTGCAAAATTCTAGCTCGAGTTCAGCCACAGAGGCTGTGAAATGAAACATGAAGGGGGTGTTTTAAGCAAGAAAAAACTGTCACTTCTCTTTCATTCAATGGGAATATGTGAACCTAACAAAACGTTTTGTTATGGCCTCAAGTCGTAGCAGTGGAGATTTAGGTTGGATATTAGGAAAAATTTCTGCACTGAAAGGGTGGTCAGGTGTTGGGACAGGCTGCCTGGGGCAGCAGTGGAATCAACATCCCTGGAGGGATTTAAGAAACACGTAGATGTGGCACTTAGGGAGATGGTTTAGTGGTGGCCTCGGAAGGGCCAGGGGAGCAGTTGGACTTGATGACCCTAGAGGGCTTTTCCAGCCTTAATTATTCTATGATTTTTAATGGATTGGAAAAAAGATCTAGAACTTTTGTGAACTTTTCTTCTTTGTACACTTGGAACTCTAATTCCTTCCCATAGGATTGTTAAAAAATCACTCTGCTTTCTCCACAACCTTCTCCATATAAAGAAAAACAAAGTCATGTCAGGGGTGCAACACCTCTGAGCCCCCTGTGTGCTTGGGTGTGTTTGCAGTGGAGTCGTGACAACTTCCAGGGCAGTTCCCTGATCCCTGGTTAACTTTTCAGGCAATCACAGAATCATTAAGGTTGGAAAAGCCCTCCCAGCCCATGGACTCCCCCCTGTGCCCCATTCCCACCTTGTCCCCCAGCCCAGAGCACTCAGTGCCACGGCCAGGCCTTCCTTGGGCACCTCCAGGGGTGGGGACTCCAAACCTCCCTGGGCAGCCCCTGCCAGTGCCTGACCACCCTTTCCAGGGAGAAATTCTTCCTGATGTCCAACCTGAGCCTCCCTTGGAAGAGCTTGAGGCAGTTCCCTCTCCTCC
The DNA here is from genome assembly GCF_036250125.1 of Pseudopipra pipra. NCBI lineage: Eukaryota > Metazoa > Chordata > Aves > Passeriformes > Pipridae > Pseudopipra > Pseudopipra pipra. Next base: position 3,094,275 of record NC_087559.1, on the reverse strand, counting down.
TGTCCCTTGTTCCCTGGGAGCAGAGCCCGACCCCCCCCGGCTCCCCCCTCCTGTCAGGGGGTTACAGAGCCAGAAGGTCCCCCCTGAGCCTCCTTTTCCCACTGGCCATTTCTAACCAGCTCCAAAACACTCTCAGAACAACTCAATATCCCCTTCTCACCTTCCTGACTATCCATCCTGTGTCTCAGTTTCTCCACTCAGATGTATTATTTTTCAGTTATGTTGCAGCTGAAGTCAAACAACAAGAATAAATTAGGGAGAAGTGTGGTGAGCTGAGCAGTTTTCACTTTAACAGTATTTTAATAATCAGGAAAGTCACCCATGTATAGTAATGATAAATTGCTTTGCTACGGGGTAATATAAACTTTACAAGTATAATAAATATTTCTGCTTGGCCAAGAAAACTGAAATACTGGAAACTGTTTAAATATGTGCATCAGAATGAATGAAGATGAAAAACTGGTGAATATTTTAAAAATACCTTATTTTTTTGTAAATTAAATCTCAACCTGTCTTTCTAGAAATGGGGATTTAGGTCATTGATGTGCTTAAGGTCTAGCTGGAATCAAGGAGATTTTGGTGTCACATAGGTACAAAAATTAGATTTATTTCTCTTCATGTTGCTGTTAGTAAGATGGGATTAAAACATTCAAGGTTATTGAAAAGAAATACGTTCATTTTAAATTTTTAAGCTAGAGATTTGTTTGTGTTACACTACGTAGTTCAGTAAAAAAAAAAACACTTTTTTCATAGGAAAACTCCTTCTAGAGAGTTACAGATATGATCCATATCAAAGACAGTATTTATTAGTGATACTGAGACAGAATGAGATTTTTATAACAGCCCTGCAAAGTTACTTTCCCACTTTCCACCAGCAGCCAAGAGAATGAGGAAACTTAATATAGTGGTACTGTGAGCCAGAAAAAGCTTGAAAATACAGGTAATACCCCCAGGAAAATGGAATAACTTTATTAGGTCCTTTAATCCCATTTATGGTTGGTGGGAAGTTAACAGGGTCCGGAAGAGGAGCTTTGTACCACTTGAAAACTAAGGTTTCAAGCTTGTTTCCAGCTTTGTTGTCAGTGCTTGTGATGCCAGCCTTTCACTCATCCTGCAGAGGACATTTTCTAGCTTTATTCAATTTTCTTTCCAAAGTTATTACATTTCTCTCCTGCTAAGAAACATCTAACTTCAGTCAGAGCATCCAGCTGCAACAGCCTGGTTTTCATCTGCCTTTTCTCCCCATGGATATTGTCAGTCACTTCAATCTCAGCAATCCTTTATGTCAGACTTTTTTTATCCAGGGTTTCTCAATATTTTGGAGAGAGATACAGTTTTTAATGTGACTTTGGTATAAATTCCTGGGCGTTCCTGCATCTCTCTGTGCATATTTCCCACGTGTTTTTCCTTTTGCTCACTCCTATTGATTTTTCCTGTGCACCTTTTGTTTTGCTTTGTCGGTAGAAGTGGTAGACGGGGGGAAAAAAGGCTTCCAATTTCTGCTTCTATTTTTATTTTTGCATTACCTTTTCCCTTCTGTCTCTTTGCTTCTCAGCTAGGTCTCACCAGGAGTGACAAGGCATCGCTGAGGGTCGATGTCATCAGTATTTGCACTTCCTCTGTGAGGGACAAATGTCACGGAAACAGGTGCAAAATAATCTCCTGACAACACCATAATCCCTATTGTGGCAGATCTTTGCAAGGTCAAACTCTGACAAAGATTGTGTGCAATTTCCAAACCTAGCCCTGGAGAAGAGCAGCACAATTTAGAATCATCAGGACAAGAAGAGATGGAAACTTGGCGTTGACCTTTTGATCTTCAACTGTAAGTTTAAAGTAAAATCTTGCTGATTGTCTCCTCCAATTTTGTTTTACACTTCTTTCTGTGTTCTTTGATGTGTGGGTATAACTTTGATGTGTGTGGAAGTGCAATTCCTGCCAGGGATAAGCTGCACTTTCCAAAATAAAGGGAGGATGCTGTGCTGCAGGAGGGTTTTGGTTATCACTCCGTTCTGGTTCACTGCCCCCTTGTCCTGACTTTTCAACTCTGCTGAATAATTTCATTCATTTATTTGTACAAACACCGTGGACAAAAATTATTTTCTGAGACACAGCAGCTTTCTAATTCCTCTGTGGCTGCTGGTTGGATTTGTAGCAGACCTTTCAAAATAAGGCACTCAGATCTGGGTGGATAAAAATAAAAGCAGGTTTATATGCTGCGTTCAGCAACCTGGCCCTGCAGGCAGGAGCCCAGGCTGGCTGAGCTGACCCCTTTTCATGACTGTTTTGGGCAGTCTGTGCTCAATATCTTTTGTAACTCAAATTGATTTGTGCATGAAGGAGCATATTCAGGGGTCTAATATACAAATACAGATGATCAAAGGAAACACTACAACCCATTCACTCCATTTAGTATTGGTACACACAAACATGAAGCTTGATTGCCAGGGATGCTCAAGAGGTACTTGGAGTAGCTATAAAATTGTCTGTGCACGTCACTGGTGGTGGTGGGATCAAACCAGCTCTGAATTCCTCCCTGGGCAGTCTGAGCCAGGAGATCCTGCCACATCTGGGCCAGTTTTGGTGACCTGATGGTCCTGCCCCTTCCATCCACAGTGGTGACTCCTGCTCTGTGCCTCGTGAGTGGTGGTGTTTAAACCCAACACTCATCCTTAGGTGAATTAGGTTAAAGCTCGATTTGTGAGCCTACAACAGAATAAAGGGGATTTACCATGAGCACAAAATGTAGCTTTTTCTGTCAGGACAAGGAAATGAGTTTATGAAGTTCTCATCTTGCATAAAACATAGGGAATTCTGAATTTTCTCCTTGGCAAGCTGTTGGATCCATTGCTCAGAACATGCTGGTGGAAGGGAGACGGGTCATTGCTCTCCTAGGAAGGGCTCTGATGAGTTTTACAACCATTTTTCTGCTTGAAACATTCATTTATTGCTACTGCTGACATAAATAGTGCTGCTTTCCTTGCTTGGCACAGCAAAAGCATTTCCTGGTAGGGCAGTAACAGATTCCTAGAAGAAGGAATTGGGCCATGTTGGGAACACCTCATGTCCCTTCCCTGTTTGCACAGGAGAATGGTGCAGGCAGTGGGGAGTAATTAGGATTGATTCCTGCTGTCTCAGTCACACACATGGATTCTCCTATAATTGAGAGAGATTCCACTGATGGAATTGAGCTGATTAGCCTGAACAAAATAATGTTGCATCCACATGCATCCTGCCTCCTTGTAATTAGAATTGTTGGTCTTCCAAGAACAACTGAGAGCAGAACACTGAGAACTGAAGGACTCTATTGATATGTCATAAAACACAGTTCCTTTTCCAAAGGCTTCCAGTCTAAAAGGAAAATTAAAAGGTAAGAATACCAAGAGGGAAAGAAGGAGGGTACACAGTTTGTTGAGATTATGACAGGACAGTAGAAGTGGGTAGGATGAAGATGTCCAGGGTCTCTGATCCTGCATTGTACCCACTGCATTACATTAAATACCTTTTCAAGCCACTGTAGTACAGGCACCTTTTAATTAATTTTTTTTAAGGCTGTGTGCCTTTAAAAGCAAAAATAAATCTACTGGCTTGTAAAGGGGGACTGCAAAGATGTCAAACACTCCTGCAGGTGCAGCCATCCCTGCATGATGTCACCTTGGTTTGAAAATTAGCAAACTGTCAGTGGCTACATAATGGAAACACACAAGATTTGACATTTATTTGCAATTTGCTGCTCAGGAAGATGTTAACAAATCTCCTTTTTTACCCTGAATAGCACTGTCCTCAGTCCTGGACAGGTGAAATCCCATTGCAAACCTCCTTAAAAGAAAGATTTTTTTTTGTTGTTGTTCTTCCTGATTTATTGGGGTATTTGATAGGTTTATGGCAAAAGGAGCTCTACCATCGCACATTTACATAAGCTCCTTATGTCAGACAATACCTTTGTTTGTTCCTGAATACACCATGTATTTTTCCTCCATGTTTAAATGTAGATTCACATTTAGGGAGGATAAAAGGGCTGGAAATGAAGCGGTTCCTGAGTTAACCACAGCACCTTTTTTCAATTAGCTATGAATTCACACATTATAATAATCCCTGTTTTGAGACCATTCCATGTAAATTGAAGATTATAAGCAAGAATGCTGACTACTGCACTTCTCCCCCACCCAATTACTGATTTATCCTCTGAATCTTTCCATGTACCACCTTTGACTTGAATCTAGTTCTGCCTTTACCTCACTAAGTCTTCTAAATGTTACACACAGACAAAAAAATTCTGGGCACTGATTTTAAAACAGTTGTTTTTTTGGCAAAATGCTTCTGTTCCCATCAGCACCTGGGATTCAAAGTTCACTATGATGAACGTTAGAGCAAGCCATATAATGAGCAGCTGAAGGAATGGGATATGGTTCCCTGAGGACATTTTTATTTTGTCAGTATTTTCAGGAAAATGCTCACACTGAATTTACTCTGAATAGGAAAAGGAGTTTACATGCAACACCAGTCTGTGTATCTGTTTTGGTTTAAGTCTGAGCAATAAAGGCAAAAATGTGTATTTGTTAGAAGATACTACTTAATAGTCATGGCTTTGTAGAGCCCTGTGGAGGGGAATAATGCTCTGCATCATCTCGGCTTTCTACTTTGCCAGTTTATTTCTTTTCTGCATTCAGACAGCTTTTGTTGGTGCAGCTGTAGACTAGAGACTGTCTTTGCATCTCCTGCCTGCTGCACGTGAGGCTGCCTGGGTTGGGCAGTGAGGTACAGCCCTGAGGCAGGAAAAAAACCCCAGCAGACACAGGATACTTGTTCCAATTGAAGAGAGATCCTCATGGAAACCGGGGGATGTCTTTGTGTGAGGAAGACTTGAGGAAACAGCACAAGCCATGGGGAGGGGATGTGACTTGGAGAGTGACTTTTTACATGGGCAGGTTGTGGTGGCACAACAGGGAATGGCTTTAAACTAAAAGAGGAGAGATTTAGAAGTGGTGTTAGGAGGAAAACCTTCCCTGTGAGGGTGGGGAGGCCCTGGCACAGGTTGTCCAGAGAAGCTGTGGCTGCCCCATCCCTGGAAGTGTCCAAGGCCAGGTTGGACAGGGCTTGGAGCAACCTGGGCTGGTGGAAGGTGTCCCTGCCCAGGGCAAGGGTGGCACTGGATGGGCTTTAAGGTCCTTCCAACCCAAACCATTCTATGATTCTCTGTCTCTGCTCTCTTCCAGCTGTCTTGCTGACCTGGTTGTGTGTCCCTGGCATCTGCTGCAGATGGACAGTAGGATGTTTCTCCCATGTCCTGCAGGCAGTGCTGTTGGAAAGACTCAGGTCACTTTGTGCACTCAGTGACACAAGCGGCTCTGAAATCACAAAGAACTGCACATAATAAAACACCTCCTTCATCTTGGGCCCAGCTCTGCTTTCCCAGTCATTGGTACTTTTTCTCAATCTCTATTTAATGTCAGCTTCATCTATTTTAATTCACTCCAATACTCCAAAGCAGAAGCAGCTGAAACACCTATTTCTGCAATTAGTGCAATCTTGCTCCTGCCTGATAATCTTTTCTCCAAGCTGCTGCCTGCTACCAGAAGTGCTCCTACAAGAGATCTGTTCCTTCAGTTTAGTTCAGGATAACTGAGAGCAATTTAACCTTCAGAAGCAAATACTGATGGAAAAGTGCTATGTGATCCCATTTTCAGATGAAGACAGTAAAGTAGGGACAGTAGAACACCAGATTTCACCTTTTCTGTACTGAATTTCGAGGTCATTATCTATTACTATTAGGTAATAAAAAATTAAGTATTACTTATTACTATTAGGTAATAAAAACCTGTCTGTTCATCACAGGGGTCTTTTCTGTTGTTTGTGCCATAATACTTTTCTTGTAAATTCAGTGGTTACAGTGATGTTCTGTGCTGATCACTCCAAATCTTTGTATCTTCTCCAGAATGAGAGGATGGAGGAAAGAGCTTGTGCATCCTGTAGGTAAGGACAGAAAAGTTGGCATCGTCTCATTTTTGTGAAGGAAAGGTCTTCTCTACGTTTTGTTTTGTGCTCACATGTCCCCTTTTTCACTGCTATCTGTACTAAAGGTCTAATGAGTGTGGATTGATTTACTTGGGAAGCCCTCCCAGTGATAGTTGCCCAGATTGCAAACCATGTCTCCTTTTCATGAGACTCCTTCCACAAGACCTATGAGCAGAAAAGGGTTTTGGTTTTATTTACCTCTGACTGTGCAAAGCAGAAGAAAATGAGCCTTGAAGAATCCAGCTTCAGACCAAAAGAGTTTGTGTTAGTTAAAAACCTGGGATCGTTTCATGGACCTGAACACACGGCTATGGTGCTTCCAAAGGAAATGATACCTTGTGTGTCACTGCAGCATCACTCACTGACTGGACAGCCTGGCACAGTGACACATCTCATGGGTTTGCCCAAGTCCCCTCTCTCCCAGTATGTGGGATTTGCTGATTTGAACTGGGAGGTTTTCACAGACACATAAATAAATCCCAGCATCTGGTGTCAGCCCAGCACCAGAAGACAGACTATGCTGGTGGTCATTGCTGTGGAAGAGCTCGTGGTGCTCTGGCACCAGGAGAGGGCACCAGAAGCCCTGACTCTACCCCAGCGAGTCCCAGGGCTGGAAGAGAGGAGGAAGTTTCCTACAAGGCAACAGTTTCTCTTCTGGGCATATTCCTTCATTCCCAGGTTCAGGACACCTCACGGTCTGGCTTGGAAAGACTGGAGTTTTTACCTCCAAGAGCTTGCAGCACCCTGTGTGAGCTGTATTTTTTTTCCAGGCATTACTGAATGGACAAATATCCATACTGAGGATGCCATCCAGAGCTGGCATTAGGTAGTGCATTGATCAGCAGCTTTAGCACAGAGCTGAAGGTATCCCTGGGAGGAAGAGGTGACAATCCCACTCTTACCACAGAGGTGGGAGGTTCATCAGTGAAACAGTGTTGGAGAATTTCTTTCCTCTTTCCCCCTGTGGAGATTGAGGGAATTGGCTTGTGATGGTTTTGTTCTGTGCTTAAACATTGCTGTCTGACTTACAGACTTTGAACAGTTTTAGGCAAATTTTGCAGCTGAAAAAATAGGGAGGGAGCAGCAAGTGAACCAAGTGTCCTTGGGGAGCAGCAGAGAGAAGCTGCTTCCATTGATGGAAGGTGAGACAGGAAGCCCACAGAGGGATTAACCATCTCTTTTGACCTTTGTTGCAATCAGACATGTTTTCCTGGCCTGCTCACATGAGTAAATGCATCCACCAGCTGCCTTTTGCAAGTTTGTTCTTGAAAGAAGTCATTGAGTCTCTTGGAGAAGTGTCTTGGCTCACAGACTGAGAGCATCCACAAAGGACTGGAGGTCTGAAAAACCAGTCTGATTTGCCAAGCACGGAACTAGAAGCACAGGCTTGGATGCTGTATGTTATCCCAGATGAAATAACACACTTAGAATTATTATCTCCAGCCTCAGAGCATTGAGAGTTGCTGAATTATCTCAGGTGTCAGCTCACCTTCTCTCTCCAAATCACCACTGTTATCCTGGCACTTTTAAATCCTCAGGTCTTTGATCCTGGAACTTTAGGTTGGAGAGAGCTTTGAAATTAACTGGAGAAACATAAGGAATCTCTTAATGAAATATGCACCTTGTGCAGTTGTCTCTGGGTGTAACCAGGTGCCTCCTTAGGCAAAATCTTTGGCATTCAGCAGGCTGATGCTGCACATGCCTTACAGGTGATTTCAGGAATTCCCAGCAGCAGCTTTCCTATGAACATTGCCATCCTAGGAATGCCTCTGTGCTGGGGCTTTGACTATCTGTGCTTATTTAATTTATCTGCAAAATAACATCCATATCTTTATTCAGCTCTGAAACTACAGAGGGATCCCCTGTCTACCTGCCCTCATTGCACACCGAGGATTCAGAACCTCAGCAGCCCTTCCACAGCCTGTTTCCATAACAACAGAAGAGAAAAAAAACCTGAAAAGTACTCACTAACAGCATGCAAGGCTGGTCCCTGTGGCCTCCAGAGGTGCATCAGGCTTCCTGAACCCCCCCAGGCCTGGAGAAGACCCCAGAGATTTCCCTTCCACCCCCACCAGCCCCTTCCCCCAGGTCCCACAAAGGAAACTTAAATTCTATCCTATTGGGACTGAAAAAGCAGCTCAGCTCTGTGGGTCCACAGCACCACCCAGGAGGCTGATGCCTTTCAGCTTTATCAGTCAGTTAATTTTTATCCATTATCCCTTTGCTGTGCGCCCTCTCTCACCCCTTCTCCCGAGGGTGCTAATAGGTATAATTGCCCTGCACAGACTCTCCAGGACCCCCATTCCCACACCTGTCCCCTGGGGACCCAGGAGGTGTCTGGGACGTGGCACTGGTGTGGTTGTGCTCTGATCTGTCTCCCAAGGACCTCCCTCACCAAACAGTGAGCTTTCAGCAGTGCTATGGGCATCATGGAACCACAGAACAGAATCCCAAAGTGCTTTTGGCAGGAAGGGACCCTAAAGACCAGCCAGTTCCAACCCCCAGGGACACCTTCCACTAGACTGGGTTGATGCACCTCAGAGTCACACTCTGGGGACTCTTGTTCAGCTTTTCTTTGACCCCATCTCCTACTGCTCCTTACTTCACCTTCAGGATGCCTTGGGCCTGATCCCCCATTTGGGACTGTCCTGGGGTCTGTCCTGACCCCCAGCCCCATTTGGGTGGGATGGGACAGAATGATGTTGGTCCAGGCAGTGTCCCCATTGGCACACACTCATCACCTACCCCTGTGCTGCTCCTGTTGAACCCTTTTTCTCTCTACATTCCTCTTAATTTTTAACCTCCTCGTTTTTTTTTTCGCTTCCCCTCCTGTCCCTGATTTCCCATCCTGTGGAGAAAACAACCCCAAACACCCATTATAATGTTACAGCACAAAAAAATTAAACAACTTCATGTTATTAAAAAAAAAAAATGCAAAAAGAGCCTTAACCTATGAAACACAGCCCAATTGCTAACATTCCCCATTATATTGCCACTGTTTATATCATCCTTTGCCTGATTTCTCTTTTGGAATGTTATCTCAGGAGTGAGCACACAGCCCAGCTACCACTGAACTTGGAGTCATTACTGCAACAGAAATAAAGATAAATTATTCTGCGAGCAAAACAAATCCTGTGCAAATTGGATAGCAAAAGTTGTCTCTCTGCAGCTTTAATTTAGGCCAGCTTTGTGTTTTTCTCCTGGTTCAGAAGTGGTTTGTTCACTTAATGAGGAGGGGTCTCATTCTGCTCACATGTCTCTGCTTCACAGAGGTATCACTCCCCTGCTCATCAGCATCACTCCTGATTTATACCAGCAGTCAAAATGTGCTTGTCTCTTATTCTGTCTTTTTTTTTTATCAATTCCAGCTTGTCTTTGCCCTTTTTGGCATCCATAACTCCAGAGGCACAAGTGAGAGCACTTATTGAGTCCAGGTGAAGAGGTAGCTGCCAATTAAAGCCCCGTTTTTCATTGTCATTCCTACACAGATAGAGACAACATTGTTGGAGCAATCCATCTTCTCCTCTCCTTGGGTCACACTCTAAGCCAATAACCTCATCAGCATAAACACCCATAAGCCTTCCTTATCCTCTTCATCACAGTTAAAGCCATATTTTACTTTCTCTTGCCTTTTGGTGCTCTACATGCTGAACTTGCACCATGAATTTCTCGACTGCCTTGCACAACTCATCACACTGACTTCCCAGGGAGTGGAAATCTGTGGCTTCTCACTTTTCCATAGAATCACCTTATTTTCTTTGGTGGGCCAAAGTAGCATTTTCTGGGAAACATAAGCAAAGTTTTCCCTTGTCATGAAGAGCAACTTATTCTTAGGACAAAGATTAACTACATGTCTTGAAGGATAAATACTTGCTCTTAACCAACAACCACAGGGAAAATATTGCCTGTTATCAGTTTCTAACAAGCTGATCCAGATCTCAACGTATTTCAAAGAGACAGCATATTTCATATTTAAGACTATTCCATTTTGTAGCTACATTAGTCAATTAATATGTTAGTAACCATAATAGGTGCCCCCAGGGGTTATCTGGTGCACTTGGCTTTATTACAGCAGTATTTAAACCCAGCCTTGGCTGAGTGGTCTGTGACCACATCTAGATCAGCTGTGCTTTAAAAGAGGCTTTGTCAGCACAGGGCTTGTCACAGTGCTCAAAACTCTCTCTGGAGATGCACAGCCATAAATATGCTGCAGCCTGCTCAGTATTTTAAGTTCAAACAGCATCTTTGGATGAGAACACGTGAGTCAAAACACAGTAGTACCAGCATTTCTCACTGTTTTTTTTTCCCAGAGAAGTACAAAGCTGTCTGAATCACTGGCAGCATTCACACCTTCAGCCACTGCTTTGAAGATTTCAGGGACTTTTTTTTTTTTTATTTGAAGACATGATTTTTTTTTTAATTTTAATTTCTCTCAGCTGCTCATGATGAACACAACTCACTATTTCATTTTACACTTCAATGTCAAACATTAAAAGTGTTCAAGTGTTTAAGGTAAGTCAGTACTGTCTTCTCCTTAAATATATCCTATAATCATATGATAATCATAATCAAATATATATGATTGAAAATTTGAGTAGGTTTTTAACTCATTAAAGATTTTTAACCAGCACTACTAATATTTAAATTAAAGGTCAAATACTATTTAAATGAAAAGTCAAATAACATTAAACAGTCTTTTGTGCATCCCTTGTATGTGATACCTGCCATCAACATGTCACCTTTGGACACGTGGTGACACCTTTGAGGCCAACCCCAAGTGTCAGATAAAGGGGACACGGTGCCCTATCTGTCCTGTAATGGATATATATCCATCTCCAGCCCAAGCACAAGAATAAACTGACACATCAGCCCCCAAATCTTGCCGACTCATTGGGCTTTCAGCTGCTTTTGCTGAGAGCCTGAGCTCGGAGACGTGCCAGAGTGCATCGGTGACAGGGTAAATTAAATTCCACAGCGCCCTCCTGCCCATCTGGAAACAGCAATTCAGGCTGTTTCCCATTGACCTCACAAGATTAATTGGCAGTTGATAGCCTTTATATTCTAATTTTCCACCCAAGGGCCCTGTTGTATTTCAACTGCTGTGCCTGAAGAAAGGCATCTTCATGTGGAATGAAAACTTTTATGAGTGGAAAAATTCTGATCAGAGGAAGTCCTGCCTAGTTTGGAATCTTTTGTCTCTTCACCCCTTCTTACTCCTACTTTGGATAGACAGGTTAGTTTAGAGGGATTTCCTTTTTCAATGGCTTGTGTGAAGAGATTTTGGCTTTACTTGTGGTGTAGTTGCATAATTTAACATCCTTCTCCTTATTTTCAGCCAGTCCAATCTCTTGGTAATAAGAACAAAATCATCAATTGTCAACAAATAAGTTTATATGACTGACTATTGCAAGAAGAGAAAATAGTCTTTTAGTCTCTTCCACAAATTAGCCAGTGAATCCTGTAATATTTAGATTGGAATGAGATGTAATCACGTAGAAAGAAGTAAAATTTGAAACAGTTTTTTGTTTTATTTACAGTTTGAAACAAAATGGTAACTTCTTAACCCTTCCTGCTTCCCCTACCAAGAAAATCTGTAAGGCTTTTAAGGTATTCCTTGGCACAGGGAAGGAAACTCATTCCAGCAAAGGTAAGAGAAATATAAACAGTTTGGGTGTTCACAGCTTGAACAGAGGATTGAATATATCTTTCTAGAAGCAATTCCTTTTAGAAAAGTTCCTTTGGTGCATTGTTGATTACTGTCATCATGGCAGAATGATGCCTGGCTTGCATTCCTGCCCAGAGGTTGAATGTTGGCAGGGATATTTCTTTATCCAGCAGTGGGATAAGGGATGTGTGGGACTCCTCAAGTGAGAATATCTGTTTATCTGTGATCCTGGACCTTGGAGGAGGTTGGTTTTGTCAGCACTCAGTGAATACTTTGCAGAGGAATGTATAGCCAAATAGAGGTGTATTGGATCTGCAATTTTTTAACCATTATGCACGTGTGACACAAGTGCATTTAACTCCCAAATGAGGCAAGACACTTTTAAAATGTACTTTTGGTTGTGCATTTCACTGCTTTAGCAAGTTTTACAGAGTCACTGCCAGAGAAACACGTGTGAGCCCAGCAGAAAAAAAAGCAGATGGCAGAAGGACTGAGAAAGCATTTTCACCAAAGCTGAAATTTGGGAGCTGTTGGAGATGATAGAAACGTACACAGGATGAATTTTCAGCCTTATGAACTTCAAGGAGCTGGAAGTCAGCTCAGCATGGGCTCCCTGGTAAATCTGTGCCATTAAATCTGTGTGTACCAGGGCTCACCTGCATAATCCCAACACAGGTGAGTTGGACAAAGGCCTTTCCCTGGTTTTGCTTCCCCTCAGTGTTGGATTTAGCCAAACTGGGATGCATGATCAAGGTGCTGATTTCTGAGGGAGCATGTCACCTCTCTGAGGAACCTTTTCAAGCCCTCATAGCTGTTGTCACAGGACTTTCTCTGCTCCACAGTGCAGAGCTGGGCCATGTGAGCAGGACTAAGGGTGTCAGAGCAGGATAAGCCTGCAGAGCCTGGTGCAGCTGCAGTCAATTCACAGCTGGACAGATCTCAAAAGCAGTTCCTTTTGCTGACAGGACTTGGTTTAATTGGTTTCTTTTGAGGTCACCTTTGTGCATCCTTGGCTCATTCCAGGGTCCTGTTGGCCTGCACTCTGTGCTGAGCTGGGCTTTTGTCCCTGCTGGGCATCAGCCAGGGCTGCAGCACAACCTTTGTGACCAACCAACATGAATTTCTTTTATCATTCATCCCTGATTCAATCCCTGATTCAATCCTTTTTTCTAGAGCTAAAAAGCATTCTTAAGAAAAACGTCCAGTCTTGGTGCCATAATGGCCCGTCACGAATAACTCACCACAACTAAGAAAATTTTGCCAAAGGGTTAATTAAACTCACTGCTTAGAAGAAAGACATCACTAGTTCTTGTTATACTTTGTTATACTTTATCAGGGGGATAGAGGAGCCCTCCTTTGCAAACATCTGTTTGCTCTGGGCCCACAGATAGGGATCTAATGAGCTCTTAACCTCCTGCTTGGTGAGTTATCCTTGCAAGATGCACTTTCCAATTCTGCAATTTTATTTTTTTTTTTGCTTGACCTATATATTTTATACCTGTTTCATATGCTCTGCTTATTCAGCTATGGATTTTGTAGCCCTCAGATAGATAAGGTTCATCCTATGGCTCTTAAACCCCTCTCACACTTATGTCCCACTCAGAGTAGAGGTTCTTCATAGGGATTCAGATGTTATGACTTGAATTCCTTGTTCCATCATGTTGCATTTACTGGCTGCTCTTCCAAGTGTTGGAAGAATTTATCCTTTTAATTTACATACTGAAAAAAAATGCTAAGTTTTGCCTGCAAACTTTACTGAAACTATAACTGTGTGTTTTCATACCTTAAAGGTGTAATTCTGATCATTCTGGTAATCCCCAAACTTTAAAGGGACTCTTTTATTTCATTGTCATAAGAATGGAATTTTTGACTCACAGTCTTGTCTTTGTGGCAATATTTCCAGTATTTACTGAGTGATGCTTATTTTTAATAAAATCTCCTGGGTTTTCATTATATATATATATATCAATGTTGAAGGACAAGACAAAAGTATGCCTGTTTTTACTGTGTATTTTCCCAATTATTTTATCTGTATTCACACTACTAATTATTTTTCTCATTGAATGTCTTGTCTGAAGGACATTGAAGAGAGATAAATCATTTACGTACCCTGTTATGGGAGAATTTGCCAACATTTTTAAAAGAAATCTTGTGCTGTTGGTCAAGCTCTTGCTTCCCTGCTTGCATTAATAATTTTGTATAACTGCTCACAGTCTGTGCAAAAAAAAAAATAATTGCTGTAATATACAGTTATTTGTGTTCTGTTGTTTCCCAAGCCCTCCAGTCTTCAGATAACTTTGTCTGTCTGGTAGAATTTAAAAGCAGTCTGAGATGTAATTGGAAAATGTGTATCATACCATGTAGTATTTAGAAGCAAATTGTCTGGGCTGAAATTGCTGATGCAGGTGACCTATTGAACACCCTGCAAGCCACCAGTCAGATTAAATTGGGAAAGGAATGCAGGGAGCACCAACTGGTTCAGCAGAAACCCATCTAGTGGTTTGGGTTTTTATGTGGATTTTAATGCAGGTTGTTGTAATAAAATCAGTTCATTATATGGACACAAAAAAATGGAAGAATACAAATGATAGCATTAGCCAGGCCCAGTGTTTGTCCCTGTCTTACAAGAGCATTGTCATTTCTTCTTCTCTCATGAAAACCAAATGAAGCCTTCTGCAATCATCTTGTTCATGTGTCTGCACAACTTGGGAGGGGGGTCCCTGGTAATTCTGATTTAGCTGTTCAGAACTGTGACTGCTTGGTTTCAAGGGTAGCTGGAATAATTCTGTAAATGTTTGTTGTCATCACAATCCAAATGGGTTTGATTCTCAGCTGGAAAATGTGCACAAACCATTTTTTACAATACTTGTTCTTATTTTTGTATGGGGAATTTAGATAATTAGGTTGTGTTACATCAGCATAGGGTTTTGGCAGTAGAAATTTTATGGAAATTCTGGCAGTTGACTTTCACAGAAAGAAAAAAAACACCACAAAGCATTTTATTCAGCAGTTGGTGAGCAATAGGTCTCATCTGCATCACTGGAAAAACAGGACTGTGCTCATGGATTATCCAGGCAAGGGCTTCATTCTATATATCCCACCTCTGCACTAGGCAAGAATAAGAAAAAACTGTGAGGATCTTGTTGCTGATGTTTTGTCCAGTGAGTAGCAGCAATTGTTCAGGAAATAGGAAATCTTTATTCCTGGCCCTCTTTTAATCTCTTCCACAAATGAATGAGATCAATGCCATTGTCCTGATGTGAGTCACAATTCCATCTCACTAAATATTGTGCCTTGCTCTGTCTGGGCTCTGTGCCAGCTCTGTGCAGAGACCAAAGATATGTTTTCAGATAGGAGTTTTCATGTGGCACTTGCTTTTCGTTATAAATGTCCTTGTTCCATTGTGTGGCAGAGGCCTGGGCAGGCATTGCTCTGCCACTCTGCCCTGTGAGGGTGGGGAGGCCCTGGCACAGGTTGCCCAGAGAAGCTGTGGCTGCCCCTGGATCCCTGGAAGTGTCCAAGGCCAGGTTGGACAGGCCTTGGAGCAACCTGGGCTAGTGGAAGGTGTCCCTGCCCATGGCAGGAGTGTTGAAATTAGGTGATCTTTAAGGTCCTTTCACCATTCTGTGACTCTTGTGGATGGTGCTGTGCAGGGTTAAGAGTTGAACTTGATTATCCTTGTGAGTCCCTTCCAACTCAGCACATTCTGTGATTCCTGCACAGCCTTTCTCTTCAAATTAGTGTTTTAGCTTCATCCCAGGGACTGGTACCTGGATAACTGGGCAGGCTACTCAAGGAGAAGGTGTCTTTGGTAGAATGACCAACTAGAGTGATGTGGCACATCTCTGCTTTCAATACTTGTGTGTATTTGAAAGCTGTGCTGTGGAGTTCTGCTTTGGAGTGTTGCATCTGGGAACGTCACCACTGCACAGTGCAAAAATCAAACAAACAAACAAAGGAAACCAAAACCCAAAGCAAACCAACCCAAAACTAAAACCTGCGATGGCAAAGGTCTCACTTAACAAGCAATGACCTCAAAGATAAAAAGGTACAAAGTTGTTCTTATTTCCATTGGATGTTCATTCAGACAGAAGCTTTCTGGGCAATTCCTAAGACCTTTAGTGTATGTTTGAAGGAAATATTCTATGAATTATATTCTATGTGGAAGGTGTCCCTGACCACGGCAGCAGATTGGAGCTGGAGGATTTATTAAGTCCTCTCCAACCCAAACTGTTCTATGATTTTGTGAAAGAACAAGAATAGTCTGTAGTGGCACTGGTGGAGATCAAGCCTTTCTTCCACAAATTCTGTAACAAAGAAAGGGCTCAGTTTTGCCCCAGGGTGGGTCCAGTGAATCTTTGATTATTTTCTGCTTGATGAAATATGTTCTCCAGAGCTCAGTCTGTCTGTCCTGGAGCAGAGTGCAAACTTGTGTGGAGCTTTCTGGTACAGCTGGGAATTAAACCTAAATCCCCATCTCCAGGCTGAGCTCTGTTATCTCCTGCTGTGCCTGTTTTTCAAGGAAAAGAGACCACAGCCTCTTTTTTGAAGGAAATGTATAGTTCTTACAAGCTGGCCATGGGATAACATGGGTCAGCCTACTCTGTGACTTGTTTTTCATCCTCATCTTTGGATCTGAATCTCACCATGGATAAATCCCCTTGCCTAACTTGGGTCTTTCAGATTCACTGTGATATTCTTGCTCCTAAGTCAGTTTTGTGGAGTTGTTTGTATTTTGGATTTATTAATTTTTTATGTAGACCTCGCTGCTTTCTTCCAAAAGAACTGCAGGAAACTAACTGGGAAATAAGAACCAAATATTTCCCTGAATTTGATCCTAAATCTATTAGTGTTTTGCACATTAGACAGGCAGTTCACTGTATTTTGGTGTCATATTTGTTATTATGGATTAGATCAATTGTCTGGCTACAGGAGCAAACCCTCCCCTTGTAATGCACTTAGTCAGTTGTGAAATCATGTACTCAGTGGTGGGAAAAAAGGAAAAACCTCCATAGCCCCTCCAAGCAATCAATTTATGCCCTGAAGCATGAGATTTGATTACCATTGTTATTATCTTAGCTTGCATAGTTACAAATGTTATTAGCAGTCATAAAATTATCCAGCCTTAAAAAAAATTAGATTAAGAAAAAGAATCCCAGCATTTCACTCCAGGTTCTTCAGAACCTAAATTCCTGGGATTGCTTCAAACTGCGAAAAGTGATAGTTCCTTTAATTCATTTGAGATCTGCTGCCCTTTGATCCCATGGATTTCTCCTGTATCCTCATTAGGAAGGGACAGACGAGCATTTTCTGGCACTTTTGTAGTTTCTCTCTGGTCAAGACCCATCTAACTTTCCCCATTTCAAAGCTAAGTGTTGATGAGGTGTGCTCAGATCCATGTTTAATAAGCCATTAATGGGATATGCATCACCCTCTCTCTCATCTCTGTTTTTCCCTTTGTGGTTCCTGTGAACTCAAAGTTTCTAATGCAGCTTTGTGCTTCTCAAGCTACATCTCAGCTGGCATAATTTAAATATTCTAAAAATTCCATAGTTAATGAAAATACTGTGAAATGTTGCAGCAGGGTATCATCTAAAACCCAAATTTTGACATGGCAAAATTGCCGGTTGGCATAAAGGCAATTATTTTAGCCATTTAATTTGTCCAGGACCAAAACAGATTCCCAGAAGCTTGTCCTATTTTTAAGAAAAAAAATTCATGTCAAATTGTGGTCCTTGATATTCAAATACATCCCTATTTTTGCATATTCCACCTATTCAGAAAATTGCAGCATCTTTATTAACGAGAGGTGGTGGTGGGAGACGTGCTGGCAATTACCAGCAAATTAATTTTCTCTGAAGAAAATCTGGCCAATCTGTTCTTTTGTCCTGAGTATTTCATGTATCTTAAATGGCATTTAGAGTACAATTGGGAATCTTCTGAGCCTGCCATCAGACTCTGGAACTGGGTTTAAAATGGTAGGTGTGTCTTGAGGGAGGATGTGAATCAGGTAACAAGTTACAGTTTGATCAGCACAAACACACCCTCTATTCCTTCTGATTTCTTCAGAAAACTCCTGAGATAAATATTCTGAGGGTTTTTCCTCACACTTGATTTGAGACAATATTACACATTTAGCATGTATTTTAAATATGTAATCAGTACTAGCCTAGAGAGATTTAATTAGTTTTTCCAGTGTTTCTCGCAGTGTTGCTCTCTCCTTCTCACATTAAGTAGTGGGTTTGATGAAAAGGCTCCTTGATTTTCAGCAGGAAATCCCAAAATAAAGAGCAGTTTTGTGGAGACACAGAGAGGACCTAACTGAGCTTCTCTGTCTTTATTTTTGTTCTGTGCAGGCTGAAGTGCTGCAACATTTGTCCTATTTCATCACCCAGTGAAATCTGAAGCACAGTGGATTATATCTATTTACCCTTTACTTAAGGCAAACCCTATTCTCAAATAGATGTGGTTAGAGCCATGTTTTTTATGAACATATTTTATTTTGGAAGTGTGGAGCAGCTTTTGGTGAGCTGAGGTACTTTGACTTCTTCGTCAGCTGGTTTCCTCGTGGAAGGAAAACTTTCTGCCTGATTCTGTGTGAAAAACTCAAACCATTTTATGGTTTCCATATTATGGGCTGAAACCTGAAAAGGTGAGGAGGCCCTGGGGAAATCATGTTGGCAGAGAGGATCTAAAAGTTGGGCCAGCAGGGAAATGAAAGTCTAAGTGGTGGCTGCATTTTGCAAGCCCAACTTCCCTCCG